>NC_080383.1:0-314375 GCF_014773155.1 Arachis stenosperma | reverse complement strand
AATTATTAATATACCATAAATTTTACATACAATGAAAGAAATATACTATTACTGCGTGACAGGATACACTGCTAGTTAAATATAATAGCTAGGAATGAGGCGGCAAAAAATTAATTATATTCCCTATATTTTTCTCTGTTTTGATAGGTCCCATTTTTTTTTTCGTTGTGTATCCTAAATTTTTTTAAGTTTTAAAACACAGATTGAAAGGTTTGATTTGTGTCCAAAAAATGGAATGGTCCGATTTTTGTTCCTAATACTACAACAGCGTAAAATATTTATATATTCTATAACTGCGTCTTACATCATTTTTTCGATCACGTCTAAATTAAAAAAGGTTTCGAGGTGTTAATATATAGTCTTTCATATATGAACAAGTAGAGACTATATATGAATTCTTCAATATATATATATCATGAATTATATAGATGATGTGATTAAGAAAGGAAAGATAATCCATATATTTATTTTTTATTTATCTTAGATGTGAATCAATCCTATTATATATCTATAATATTTCGTGATTGATACATAAAATGATGTGCAGGCAAGGAGTTGAGACCAATGCCTCGAACTTAATCTTTTCTGATCTTTACCAGTAGATGTACGTAGTAAATTTACCAAATTATACAAGTCATAAACTAATATTTTGAATTCATGAAATTAATGTGTTAGGGACTTAGCAGGGTGTTGCATTACACATTGGAGTGTGGCAATTAGCCACCAGTCCATCACCACCATATTTCTTTTTTGGAGGCCTACATCCGATCCATGTGAACAAGAGAATTGGTTTCATCCCAACCTCAATAAACTTTTTTAAATGTTTCTCTTATAGCTTATTAAGTTGATGAAAGCGGGGACCAGTGTCCAACGTGATTACACATAAATATATAATGACGATGGAAAGGCAATAATTATATGCGACTTACTGATGTAACAACCATCATAGTCATCATGATTCATGACCTTAATGTTTTTATATCACTACTCCTTAAGGCTTTAATAAGTGATTCATTCTCTAAAATATACTACAGTAGTTTGCATTTTAATGTATATTCTTTCTATATTGGCAAATTTTGCATCCCACCAAAAATCAACAAAAATAACTGCAATCGACGCACCTCAAAAAACCATATATACTATGCATTCAAATCCACATCATGAAACACTTGCATCCAATTATAATCCATTCTAAATTTGTTATGTGCTTGAACTACGCGCGTGTGTTTAATGTACAATTTTTTATATAATTTCAACATCTGTAGACACCCAAAAAAGTTCAACATCTTCGAATTGAGTCGCCATCGTGATAACAAGTGACAACTTAGGTTAGGCATCAATCCAATTTGCAAATATTAAAATATTATTAATAAATTCTGATCTCTTCTCTCTTTAACTAACTTGATATATATTATAATAAATAACAAGTGACTTTAAACGAAAAAACAAAAACACTTTTATAAAGTTACTTTTTACATTATATAACAAAGTAATGCTATACGTACAAGTTGTATAACATCAAAATCATTCTCATCACTCTCACTTACCACTCATTCAAACTTTACGTTTAACTTAGTTTCACAAAAAAAAAAAAAAAAAACATACATATAACATTTTTTTGATTGAGTTGTTTTTTTTTCCGGAACATTATTCTTAAAAACACGATAGATTATATACATCAATATTACATGGTTAGCATTTAGTTAATAATAGTTTGTATTCATATTTATAGAAATTTATACCCATAAAATATATAGCTTTATACCTATATTTTATTAAAATTTATACACATAATTGACACACCTTATACTTATATATATTTATTAAAATTTGTATACATAAATCAATAAAATTTATTTATTAAAAATAATTTAATATTTATATTAATCAATTACTGACCAAAATTATTAAAATCAACTGCTTTTTATTAAGATTTCTGTTTTTCCAATAGCTTAAGGCAGTAATTAACCCATGAAAGGAATTAATATAAATAGGTGTTTGTTTTCAGACATATTATAAACGTGTAAAATACAAAGAAAAAAAAGTTAATATACAGTTTTTTTTTTTTTACAACGAGTGTTTTTTGTGTTTTATATAGTATTTTAATTTGTACCAGTGTGTTTTTTGAATAAATATAGTTTGTTTTTTACACACATACAAAGAGAAAATTTTAGAGTCAACACTTTTATTAAAATCTAATCAACATTTAATCATTAAAAAAAATGTATAATCGAGTAATCTTATCTATTAGATATAATCTTACACCATTAAAAATACTAATGATAATTAATTAATGATTACAAATGATAAAATATGCTGGTTCCTAAAGCTACTCTACATACAAATGGAAGCTAGTGCTATAGGCCTCGAACAACACTACTCAAGTGGAAAATAATTTTCCGGAAAAGTGATATGCAAATGCAAACCAGGACAGCACAAGAGTACAACATCACTTTGATCTTTTCAATCTCTACAGCTACTTTTTAAGAAAAAGAAACTATGGCCAATTAATGCACGTGCGTGTTTCTGATAAGATTAAGTTTAGCCTCTGCCGTTTGGAGCTATTTTTGGTTCGGTTCATACTTCAAATCCGTCCACTATACTATATTTTAGTTTTTCTTTGTACTTTTAAGTTTTAACTTTCTTAAGACCATTAGTATCTGAAATTTGTACTTTTTTTTTTCAATTTGATGATACATGAGTGTTATATAGTTAAATAGATGAAACTTTGGTGGTCTTATATAAAAATTTTATATCAATTATTCTCTTTTATTCTCACATTTACTAGTGTATTTGTTTTTGTATTACTTTGATATTTATACTCTTTTGGATTTATCTTTGTGCTTTTTACTCTATTGACAAAAATGATTTCAAGTCTTTAGAAATAGTGATTTTTTGGCAATTTGTTTGATATAAAGAATGGTTGTGTATGCCTATTTTCAATGTTTGTGAGTAGCTTTTATTATATTTTAAAGTTAAAGCTAAATTTCATAATTTCTAACAAATATTTTGGGGTCAATATAAATTAAGCTGTCAAAAATTTATTAGCAAAATATAAGAAATGGACTATAGTAACGGAGGAATGTGATTGATCTCTTAGCAAACAATATATCATTGAGTTATTTGAATTCTTTTTAGAACTTGTATGTTATTTTATGTTTGGTACTTTTTAGCTTGAAGTTTAGAATACTGTCTCCTATATAAATGAGTATTCTACTAAAGTGCTAATTGGTTTCAAGAAATACCAGGAACATGTTAAAGATTTTATTACCTGTATCTCAAAGTATCTAAGCCAGATTGTTATTTTATATAACAATTTCTTCATCTTTTTATTGCAACCAGTGAATGGTATTTCATGTATTGTCTTTTTTGTAGGACAATCACATGACACACAAGTGCAAAAATATTTGCTATTTAACGTTAAAATTTAAAGTCTTCAAAGCCAAAATATAAAAAATTTCAAATCTCCCATATTAAATTGTGAGTAGTTTTGAAGCACAAATTTTGGCAAGAAGCAAACGAAAATAATGCAGTATCTATTGCATTTGGATAAGTCATATAATATTTAGTTGTTATAGTTTTATTTTTGTTTTATTTATTTATTTATTTATTGTTTCTGGTAATTGTAGTAGTAGTAGATTAATAATATGAAAAATTTAGATGTCCATAAAAGTGAGCTATGAATATTCACATTTTGATTCTCCATCAAAAATTCAAAATTTTTTCCCCTTTTTTTGAGCTGTGCCATCAAAGATTCGACTAAACTGAATTAAACTAGAGAATGATGTTAGGCGTAACACTTATTATTGTTTTATTTATTTTTTTTGTAATTAAAACAAGGTCTAAAAGTCTAGCCGAAAATTACATATCAAAAATAAATCAGACTCTGGAGGCCTCTCTACAATTATCATCTAACATATATTTGATTTCTCTAGAATAATTATTTATGAAATAGAAACCTAACTTTCTAGTGATACTTCTTTTGGCTAACTAGTCCGCACACACATTTTCCTCCCTGTGTGTGTGCTTAAAAATCAAAATTCAGTCTCTTTTTATCATTAGACTAACACTTTTAGGTATAACACTTATGTACAAGTATGTATAGACTTTTAAGATGAGAGTTTGGACCATTTAAAAAAAAGTTTAATGGATAAAATGGGCTAACGAGTTTAGTTTTTATTTTTCTTTTGTCTAAAATCTAAATAGATAATTTTTTATTTAAAAAAAATTATATTATGGACTAAAAATGTAAAATATTAATTTTCGAACAAATTTTTTGTCTTTCTTGAAATTTGAGTTGTTTTTTATTGGAAGTATAGATATTTGAATTAGATTGTTAAGAAAAAAATTGTTATAAAATTAATAAAAAGAGGAAAAAAGAATAAAAAAATAAAAAAACAAGCAAATAGGTTTGTCCATTTATTTCGCAGCCAAGCACCTTAAACAACTCTAAAAGTGTCAATCCCAATGGACCCAACCTATTTTAACAGTTCTAATTAGAATTTTGTAATGTCATCGTCAGGTAATGTGAACGAATTCAATCTTAGTATTTTAAAAAAAATGAAAAGGAATATAATTTTAATTAACAAAAAAAATATAATTTTAAATATTAAGCGTAATTTAGTTTTATTTTTATGAACAAAAAATATTATTCTATAATATATTTATTTTTTTATTTTGTGCTTAATATATATTTAGACTAACATAAAAAATCTTTGTATAATAGAATATTTTATTAATATGAAAAGAACTCAGATTTTAAAATTATACCTATGTACGATATTTTGATATAATAAAAAGTTAAAAATATTATCCAGAATAAATAATTTTTTGTGATAAAAATAAATTCTGTCAAATGCTAGTATATAATGGATAGATGATGAATTTATAATTTTGGAAACATTTTAAGTACACTGGGAGTACCAGTACTCTAACTATTTTAACTGTTAATTTGAATTATAAAAAATATATATCATATATATTAATTGAAATGAACAGTTAAAATAATTGGTGCATTAATACTTTTTAGTACACTTAAAATATTTCCTATACTTTTTCTCTTCCCTCCAATTTATTTGTCAATAAACTCTGTTCGTTTTACCAGTAAATTTTGTTGATTTCACCAACTTCAAGAACCCTCCAATTTCTTACACCAACTTCAAGTCTTTAAGAATGGACAACGCCACCGGCAGAAGCACTGTATCAGTGTTCTAATTGTGACATGCGTTTCAAAACAGAAAGCAAATGGCATCCCATACAAAGTTACATCACCCAAAATGTGATATTATGTACCATGTATGCGGGAATGGATTTAAGAAGAAAAGGGATTTGACTTTTTATGAAAGAAAGGTAAATCTTTATTTTATTTTCATTACGACATTACTATCTGAAAATCTGTTATAATATATGTTATCTAAATTATTTCTTTATCAATAATAAGTTTATTATTGTAATTATTTTTTTAGTTAGAGTACATAAAAAGTACATAATATATAGGTTTGTCCATTTATTTCGCAGCCAAACACGTTAAACAACTCTAAAAGTGCCAATCCCAATGGACCTAACCTATTTTAACAGTTCTAATTAGAATTTCGTAATGTAATCGTCTGTGAACAAATTCAATCTTAGTGTTTTAAAA
Organism: Arachis stenosperma; assembly: GCF_014773155.1. Taxonomy (NCBI): domain Eukaryota; kingdom Viridiplantae; phylum Streptophyta; class Magnoliopsida; order Fabales; family Fabaceae; genus Arachis; species Arachis stenosperma. The sequence continues at coordinate 308,737 of NC_080383.1, read as the reverse complement.
AAGAAAAAGGAAAGAGAAATATAATTTTAATTAACAAAAGAAAATGTAATTTTAAATCTTAAGTGTAATTTAGTTTTATTTTTATAAACAAAAAATATTATTCTATAACACATTTATTTTTTTATTTTGTGCTTAATATATATTTAGACTAACATTAAAAATCTTTGTATGATAGAATATTTTATTAATATGGAAAGAACTTAGATCTTAAAATTATACCTATGTATGACATTTTGATATAATAAAAAGTTAAAAATATTATCCAGAATAAATAATTTTTTTGTGGTAAAAATAAATTCTGTCAAATGTTAGTATATAATGGATAGATGATGGATTTATACTTTTTCTCTTCCCTCCAATTTATTTGTAGTAAACTCTGTTCGTTTCACCAGTGAATTCTGTTGGTGTCACCAACGCAAGAACCCTCCAATTTCTTACACCAACTTCTAAGTCTTCAAGAATGGACAACGAGATGCCACCAGCAGAAGCAACTTATGAATGTTGCAATTGTGCTGATGCGTTTCAAAACAGAAACGAAATGGCGCGCCATACGAAGTTACATCACCTAAAATGTGACACTATGTGTCATGTATGCGGGAATGGATTTAAGAAAAAAATGGATTTGACTTTTTATGAAAGAGATGTAAATCTTTATTTTATTTTCATTACAACATTACCATCCAAAAATCTGTTATAATATAAGAAAATTATCAGTTATTCCAAATACTTTCATGGAACATGGCTGTTCCAAGGAGCAAAAGGTTTTTATGTTAATTTTGTGTCGTTTAGTAATTTTTTGAAAGACCAAAAAGTCTTCCAAATTATACAGTAAATGACATAAATGGACAGCTATAAATAGTCCGGTACACTAGGGTTGTTGGCTTTCACTGTGAGCTGACTTAGTTCGTTGTTTACTATTTAAAATGTAATGTGCTTCCATTTTAACATTATACGATCATAACAACTGGGCATATAATCACATGCAAGTATTGTATTTTGTTTGTAATTAAAATCTATTTTCATCATATAAAATTTAATACTAATTTATTATAAGATAATTTATGTCATTACTTTTTTTAATTGTATCATATCATTATATCAACAATTTTCCATAAATAATAATTCTACAATTTTTCAATATAATAAATAAATGAATTTTTACATAGTATATATAATGATTCAAAGAATATAAATTTTAATATTTAAAAACATTTGTCTCTATTTATGGGTATCATTACTCATCAAAATTTAAATTAATTTTGATATGCCACTAATTAATTAAATTTTATACTTATCATTATTCAATTGAATTAAAATATAGTGATTAAATATAATTAACATCTACATATTAAACTGCTATAATACAAATTTTTAGTTATAAATATTTAAGGTATATGATGTTATATATACTTAAACATGTTTAATAGCACTCTTGCCACTATTACTCCATCTCATATTCTTCCGATCAAACGAATTTTTTAAAATATATCTAAACACATTTAACTTTGACACAAACAAATACTTATTAGATATATATTATAATATATCATGGTTAATAAAATTCATTGTTATAACATTATACTATATTCTATTTTGTGTTGTTATTCTCAATCATTTTTTAACTCTCTTTTCTTTAATTATTTCTAAATATAAACTAAAGAAAGCTATAACTAAACTTCAAATTACACCATTAAGCATCATTTTAAAAAAAATATTTACGCCAACAAATAAAAATAAATCTATCTACTTAGAATTGAATATATTAAATGATAATATTTTCTATTACATAAAAACACTAAAAAATACACAAAAATAAATATTTAAAAAAGATGTCAACTTTATAAAATTTTGTTGTTGTTATTATTGTATAATTTTTTGTGTGTTTCTTCTGTTAAATAATTATATTGTATTATAAACAAATTGTCAAATTAAGACTTTTTACGGTATATTTTTACAACTGAACTTTATAATTTTTTCATTAATTTACATATTATCTAATCGATTTCTAAAAAATAATATTTTTAAATTCATACTATATAGTATAGTTAATTTAACTTCTAGTAAATAGTACGATTTTAGTATAGTTAAACTAATGAATAATACCCCAAATCAATTTTTAACAAATTTTCAGTGTAGCATTTTAGTCCTTAACAAATTTTAATTATCAAATCAGTTTTTAAACGTTTATTTCTTTATTAGACAAATCAATCCTTACATCAAATTGTTCCTCTATATAGAAGGATTGATATGTGAATTTTAAAACTGTTTAGAGACGATTATGTTTTCTATTAAATAACGACATTAGCTGATTTGTCTAATTTTTTACCAAAATTTAATGTGAGGATTAATATATCTAACAAAATTAAAGTTAGGAACTGATTTAATAATTAAAATTTGTTGAAAATTAAATTGTCCAACTAAAATTTTTTTGAGAACTAATTCAAAATATTACTCTAAATTAGCTTGTGTTAATCTAAACCTGTGGTAATAATTCTTTTCTAACTCAATACAATTATGTCTTTTTTGATATTTGAATTTTAGAATCAACATGGCTATGTTTTGAGAGTTTATTATTGTCTTATCTATTTTTTCAATAGTTAAATTTTTAAAAAATTTAAAATCAATCCATAGGGGAGAGTACGGTAGCGGGTACCCGATTACCTGTTCAAATTCGAACCGAACCAATTAAATTGGTTCTGAAACTAACAGGTAATCGGGTCCAATCCGAATCAAAGCAATGGTCTTTGTTAGTAATTGGTTCGGATATTAGTTCTGGGAGTCCGGAACCAAACTAACCCGTGAACCCAATCATATATTAATTAAATAAAAAATAAAAAAATATATATGATTTTTAGTGGCTTTTAGTGAGATTATTCACTATTAATATGTTTGGATTTTAATGAGTTTAGTTTTTAATGTATTTGGTGTTTAACATGTTTAGATTATTTATATTGATCTAACATATTTATTGTACTTGTTGAATTTTTAAGATAAAATTTGGTTTTTTTTTATGAATTTCAAAGTCATCGGATATCCAATTACCCGCACCGAACCAATCCGTTCTTAATAAATTTAGTTTGGTTCGGATACATACACAAAAAAATACAAATCCAAACTAAACCAAACCAATTATATTTTGATCAGTTCGGTTCTAATTTCATCCCCAAACCAAACCGACCCATGCTCACTCCTACCAATCCAATAAAAAATGCATAAAAATTATACTTTATTTACTTGTGTTGAAAATTATTCTTATAAAATTGTTGTTCAATTGGTCCTAAATTGTTTGGAAAATTAGTGGTCTAGGGTATAGTTGATGCAAATAGATAATTTTTGAGACAAAATTAAAACAAAATAAAATTTAAAAATATTTTTAAAATTTTTACCAAATTTTAGAAACAAAAAATATATTTTACCCTTCTATATTTTATTTAACTTTTGATATTTGATATTGTCTTCACTCAAGCTAAGTGAAGTCAAATTAATTATCTGTTTGAGAAACTCCAAAAACTACTTTTTTTAGCTTTTGACTTATAAAAAATTATATTAATAGTGTTTGGTACAATTTTTTAGATAAATTTTTAATTTTTCAAAAAGTTATTTAAGAGCTTTTGAAAAAGTTAAAAAATGTGACTTCTCCTATTATCAAAAGCTATTTTATCACTCCTAATTAATGCATAACTTTAAAATAAGGATTTCTATAATAACTTTTCAAACACAAAATAACTTATTTAAAAGTTGTTATTAATAAAAGTTCTTATATTTTAAGTTCCTTTTTCAAAAGAACTTATTTAAGAAGTTTAGCCAAATTGGCCAATTTGAAGTGAAGACAAGAAAAAAGTATTAGTAACCAATAATTTTTAGCCAATAAAATAGCAGACGATTCACGATAAAAAATATTTAAAATTAGAAATAATAAAAAATCTAAAATTCAAATAAAAAAATAGGATTAATTTTTAGAATTTAGGATTTATGATTTAGAATTCAGAGTTTAGGATTTAGTGTTTTAGGATTTAGGATTTAGAATTTACGACTTAGGATTTATAATTTAAGATTTAAAATTTGAAATTTAAAATTTAAGATAATCAGTAGTTGATAATCGGCGACAGTGGTGGTCGCCTGAGGCGGTGACTAGTACCGACAACAGTGTCTGATGGTGGTCGTAGATTATGACTTGCAGTGATAGGTAAAATTGAAATTTTGGAAAAAAGAAGAAAAAATAGTAAAAAAGTAATTTAAAAAAAATATAAATGGGTATTAAATTTTTATTATTAATTGATGTTAGTTGATTTTTAGTTAGTGAGCGTATATAATTGGAAGATAAATTAATAACGGATTAGTTAATCAATTTTTTTTTGCATATGATTAAAATATATCAATGATTTAAAATGATGCTTTTATATTTAAATATAAAAATTATTTGTCACAGCATGCATAAATTAACGGTAGTAAATATGTATATATTTTTTATTTGAATTTAAATAAAACACCAATAATAGTTATAGTCAAAATTTTTAAATAACACATGAGATCTTAAGTTCAAATTTTATGATTGTCATGGTCTTAGTTTAATCGTTATATGTTGTCTTTATTTGAGATTATTCAAAAACTAAATAAAACAAAATAAGTATGAATAGCAAATATATGTATAAATTAGTACATTTTAACTTGATGCAATTCTACAGCCTTTTTTATATTAAAATTTTGTTTGAGTCAAATAATTGTATAATCATTCTAAGTACTATTGCACTGATTGAAAAGAAATACATTTATGTTATTACTAATATTTGTGAAAAAAATTCGAAGAGCCGTTTAAGTTTTGACTCGCATGAATTTTTTACCATGGCTGGTCTAAGAAGCCTTTAGAAAGCCTTTTCACAAGTGTCAATTTCACTAGAGACAAATTGGATAAAAGAAATATCAGTTGAAAACCATCCAAATTGCACACACAGTATATTTTCTACCTCAATCTTATTTTTTATATTAAATCTGAATGATTAAATACATTAGAACAAAAAATTCAAGAATCGTACAATAAAATAGGTAATAAGCTTCCTATAATATATCTCTTCTCTTCTTTTATCTTTTCTCAGTATATTTACGTGCGAGAAGCTAGCTCTAGTGCGAGAAGCTAGCTCTAGGCCAGTGGAAGAAAGGTTCACCTGTGTTTACTGCAAAGGAGCAATCTTCAATCATGGAGCATGCTCGACAAAAGCACAACGAGTATAAGGTTTTTTGTTGTTGGTGTGGTAATCTGTTTGAGACGAAAAAGAACTCGACTCTTCATCTCAGAGATGTATTTTTTATTTTTTCATTATTTTTTTCTTTATTTTTTCCATGATTCAGTGTTTTATTTTCTGTCTTTCTTTCTTGTAGTACTTTCCTCTCAAGGCAAAACACAAAATTTTTTTTATAAGGCTCATCTTTTAAAGGATTCATTTTTATAACAATACTTATCATTTTATAATTTTAGAACGAATTAAATAATTAAATATAAAAAGAAACAATAAAAAAATAGCAATAAAATTCACTTAAATGAATCATGAAGGAATTATATTATATCATATCCGATCATAAATAATACTCTACTTAATCTCTATATTAACTAATTGAATGTATAAAAGTGACAAACATTCATTTTAAAGATAAATCACATAAATAAATCGAATGAGTTTTAAATTTACATGAATGTCCTAGATGCAAATCGAGTATATGAATGTTTCAATTACATATGATTCGAATTAGTAGGTGTACTAGTAAATCGATTTGATTGGAATCAATTTATTATGAAAAACATTTTAGTGAAAACTATTTCATGTAAATCGAATCTATTGAATTTAATTTACGTAAAACGAAATCAATAGCTTCCATTTAACAGGAGCAGCTTCCATTGAAATAAATCAAAACTATAAGAATCAAACCACACTCAAGGTAAATCAAATTCATGGTTTCGATTCAATGGTTTGGACAAAAATTTGCAATAAATTCATATAACCACTTTGCATTTTCGACATTCATATGAATTTAAAACGCATTCAGTTTATTTATGTGATTTACCCTCATTTTAATCTTTCCAGTCACACACACATATATATATATCATTCTAAATTAGCATCCATCTAACATATTCTTTTTGTGATCATCTTTTCATCAATAAATTATTTATTGTCAAACTTGAATATAACTTGTTAAATAACATGATATCATTTAGTAAAATACTCATGAAAAAAACATACATATTTCATTTTTTTGTAAAAATTATAAATTATATTTTGAAATTCTAACAACTATATTTACTAAATATATTCAAAATTTTTGCCAAGGTTTTATGAAAACAATTCTAATTAAACACTAAATTCTATCATCGATTTATAATTATAATACAAAAATTTTATCACGTACCAAAAATATTATCATCAAAATAAACTCTGAACGAACCAAAATTAAATTCTAAATGCTAAAATATTTTATTCTTGTGCACTAATATAAATTTTTTACAAGGTAAATTATTTATCCTACTATAAAAATTAACCATATAATTAATAATAAAATCATAACTAATGAATGATTATAGTTTAAAACATTATTAAGAATAAGATTGTTGAGAGTATTAAAATAAAAATAACATGTGAAAATAAGACTAAACTAATATTTTCAAGAACACAAAAATACATCTTCTATGACAAAAATAATTGTCCACTTTTCATAAAAAAAAATCAATCAACACCTACATCTATACATAAAAAATCAATTAAGATCCAAACAAAAAAAATTCAAATAACCCCCAAATCCATAAGATATTATGTTTATTATTTTCGTTTTTCACAAAAAAAATCAGAAACTTAAATCCATTAAAGAAAAAAAAAACTAGCCAATCATTATCATTCATAATTAAGAACTAATTAACTTTACATCATTAAATATTTTAATTCATCCACTGCAGTAGGGTTCACACCCTGCACTAAGATCAGCTTTTGTCTTCCATTATAGTTTTAACTGCACTCTCTCTTTCTATATATTTATTTTACTAAGAGAATGACAACAAATTTCTACACATATAGAAAGAATCTCTCTTTTACATAATAGAATAGAATTCACGTAATTCAAATTATAAAAAAAATGATAATTGAAGATATAACAATAAATGTAGATACTACCAATCTTTATTCTCTTGATACAAGAGTATCACATAGACAAATACTGATCTATGATCTATCAAATAATTCATTTTTGGAAATTACATTTTTAGACATAAAACAAATAAGAAAATATTATATTCTTATAAACAATTCTTAGAACTGAAAATCTTATTTGATAAGGAAAATGTTATATGAACCTATTTCTAATATAGGACTTAAAAAGGGATAAAAAAAAATAAGTAAAAGAAAAAACGTAGAGAAAAAATTGCAGGAGCTACTTTTAATATAAATAAATAATAATTTAAAAAGGAAACAAAAGATGTATATTTGTTTTCTATGCACTTAGTGTGTCTGCCAATCACGGAAAATAAAAAGAAATATATAGTTCCAAACTAATAAGGATAGATGACATGACAGGTCGCATATTTACTTCTAACATAATATTAGTCCGCAGAGATTATAATAACACATACACAATGAACATCATTGATGGCCTTTGACTTGTTATAACTTATAAGTAAAAAAAAAACTCAATCCACAACTGGGTGAAAGTAACCTAATCTAGGGACCAATCGACCAATTTCATTAAAGGGTGGAAAAATCAGCGGTATTCCTCCCCAACAACTTAGAGCGTATATGCAGTTTTCAGGTTATAACCTTCTCCAATAACTTGGTGAAACAAAGTGCATTTGCATCTACTCCACCAGTGTTGTGTTTGTGTGTCACATTTTTTCAGATTCAATCGTCAGTTTTTGCTTACCAGCTCAACAACCTTTATACAGAAAATTGGCAATCTCAAAATCAGACCAAATGCCACAAACTAGGATCCTCTCCCTCCCCTTTGCCTCTTCTCTTCCAATGCAGCAGCCTCATTTAGCATATCCGTGGCATCCTTCTGCATGTCCAACTTTGCAAGGGCGACCGATTGCATATAGAAAGCCGTGGGCCAGTCTGGATAAACGCACTGTGCTTGCATTGCATCTCGGAGTGCAGGGTCTGGCTGATCACATAAAAGATAGCACAGACTGCGCCGTGCAAATACAGTTGGGGAGACCATCGTTCCCACATCAATAAACTGCACAAAAGCATATCTGAATAACTAACATGCTCACAGTAAATCTGCAATCGTTCACAATGTCAAACATGGTCTGTATTTGCACCTGGGAATAGTTATCAATGGCTGTTTTAAAATCCTTGTCACGAAATGCACAGTCTCCACGCTTCCTTGCCTCCAGCATGTCTCTCATCTGTTGGGTCCACTCTTGGAATGACAACTGTACATATCCAAATCCGAACATTATATAGCATAGTATCCAACCAAAAGTAGTAAATTTTAAAAAAACTGCACCTACAGTTACCTCATTGGTTCCCTCATCGTCTCTGTAGTGTGTCGCAACCAAGATCTGATGGATTGCAGTTAGGTCCATTCTAGAACAAGCTTCTCCCATTGCAGAAAGAGGCCGTTGTGGGGTTGATGGAGCTTCCTCTTGTTTTGGAATTCCAAGCATAATGTGAGAATGAACCTGAAGCAACAGAATGGTAATCAAATAGATGCATTATGTATCCCTTCCATACAACATTTAACAGGGATGTGTTTCCACATCAAGAAAGAGAAGATATATGCACTGTAATATCTCAATAACCATTCTCCCTGGTTTAGATGTGAGAAATATACGCCAAGCACTCGAGCAGAGTAAGAAACAAAGTTGTGTGCATGGCAACGACAAGACTATACGAGAAACATGAAAGACACTTGTTTGACCCCATCCATCAAACAACACAGATATTTAGCTTGGGACTTGCACTATCATACTGCACAAATTTAAATATTTTGCAGGGAATTCTACCAAAGTTAAATGTATAGATGGACACTAAATTTAACCCAATGACAATATAAAGGCTAAAGCCTTCAATGTATAGGCACAGAAATCATCTATCTTGCATGCAGTGGCTTTAGATTCTTCATTTTACACATAGTTCAAAGTGCAAACTTCAAAAGTGATACTGACCTTATAAAAGTCAGTTGCAAGCAAAGACACTTAACATATAGTATTGTCTCAGTCTCAGTCTTCATAACTTTAAGTTTGGAATCATAACTAAATTACAGGGTCATACAAATTCAAATGAATGTCATGACAAGAGTTTTTTTTAGATTAATTTTAAGGTGAACAATCTCCAGTTGAATAATTGGTGAATAAGAATAAATTTTACATCTTTGTAACAATGCTTGAAATTTGGTTTTTAAGAAAAAGATATATAATGAAAATATGTTCGTTAACAGTATACAAGATGAACAAATAAACCCTCTATCACATATTAATCATCTTTGTTAGCGCTACAAAATATATGACAACAAGATCTATTCATAGATATAAACATATTAATAAATTTGTCACTTTGTCTTCTGATTCATGAACTTCATTTGATACTATTGAACAAGCTTTTGTTGTTCTGAGTATAAAGTTTCGTAGGTACTTGAATCAACATATATAATATCAGGCTTCAACATTAATAAGTAACTTGACACTTTATTCCTTTCAATTAGTATAAATAAGTCAACAGTAAATTAAAAAATTTTCTTTCAGCATTTAAAAGTAATAAACTAACAATAATTATGGAACAGTTTACTTATCATGTCAATGAAGCCTGTTCATATAATTCAGGCATAAGCATTGAGCCAATGCAGATTACTAATGCTTTGCTAGGTACTTCTCACAAGAAGTCAGCTAGAACCATTACCAATAACTAGGACTGTTTAGAAACTTTAACACATGTACACAACCTATAATATAACAACGTGGAGATGATTTTGACCTAAATAAACCCTAATCAAAGTCAAAATGAACTTAAGCAAATCATCCAGACTTGACCGCAATTTTCAAAGAGAACAATTTGGAATATTACCAGCAAACCAGCTGAATTAGTGAATTACCAAAATGGATATAATTCAAGCATAATGAGCCAAGGGTCTACAACAACATAGATGCAGTTTGGCAATGAGAAATTTTATGGAACAAAGTAGTTGTAGATGTTAGTCAACTACTACATTATATACTCTAATAGGATATCAAAGAAGCAAATTTTTAATTATTTAATATTGGGAGTCAATTAATTTGAATATTAGAAATTAAGAAACATTAACATCCAAAATAAAGGCTTATGTAGGTCATAGTGGGATATTAAATAGGGCTGTTCCGGCAACAAATTTTGAAACTCTGGGTTAGTTAATAATAGTTTTTTTTTCTGACATTCTCAGCCAAAGAAGGATACATACATCAGGTTTTGTATGCAGTGGAGCAAGTGTTGTAACCAAATCCTTTGTATCAGGTCGCTCCCTAGGTTCATATTGCAAACATTTAGAGGCAAGATTAACAACTACATTTGCCTCTTCTATAGAAAACTTCCCCTCCAAATGTGAATCCATCAAAAGCATGTTGTTTTTACCCTGTATCATATCTAGTGCCTGCAATAACGTTTGATATAAAAAGTAACTGAGATGATCTAAGGAAAAGAACAAAATAATATTCAACTCAGATATTTGCAACTTCCAATATCATTTAACTATTAAAGTATGTAAAAGAATTTAATTCATCAAATTGACATGGATACAAAATCATATTTCAGGGATAAAATATGATAATATCAATAGCATAATGGTTGCGCATCAAAAGATACAACATTACTATATCTAGATGAACCACTTTTAAACAACAATAGGTAAGATCCACAGGAAAAACACAAAAAGGAAAAACTGAAATATCTTAACTAAAATATGTAGGCATTGACAGCTTTTAATGATGTGTGAAACATATAATAAAAATAACTGACAACAATCCACTCACTACTACTGAAAGGTGGTGAAAATGGAAAGTCGATTCGGGGCGCATGTGCCCTTTCATGTGGAATTTGTAATTGGTTATGTAGTCTACGTTTACTGGCTAAGCATGCCTAATAAAGAGAAAGATGCATACAGAAACTACAAAATTTTGTTTCTTGTTGCAAATACAAATTTTCATTGCAATACATGTATTAATTCCATCAAAATTTTGTAATCAAATCCATCGGGAACCAGTATTATACCCAATTAAGTTCAGAGAAAACCAGTAGATATTTATTTTATGCTGAAAACAGATTTTAGGCAGAGGCTGACTTTTAAGACAGTAAATAACAAACTAGTTTGTGAAAGGAAAGAGCAGGTAAAACAGAAAAGCACATACCTGACTTGGAGGGATGTGCTTGCCGCTAAGCAGATCTAGAAGAACGGTCCCAAAGCTGTAAATGACACTTTCAGGGGTGACCCTTCCTGAAGATAATGGGAGACAGTAAGAGTGGAAGAAAGAATAAGAAGTGAGAGACAAAGATAATGATGTAACTTTGTTTTACCATTTCTTAAATATTCAGGAGGAGTGTAAGCAAGATTTGTGCTATAACTTTTTCCATCCCTGCTGTTCTTGATCAAACCAAAACAGGAGAGACGGGGATCACCTTCCTGAAGGAATGATTTGATTGATGAGTAATTATGAGAATGAATAAGCAAAGCAGGTGGAAGAGAGGGGGGAGTTAGTGACCTCGTCGAAAAGAACACGGTAAGCATTCAAATCATGGTACAAGGGGCGGCCCTCGGAGCTGCAATAATTCAAAGCTTGGGCGATATAATGAGCGACTCTCAAGCGCATGGCCCACTCAATCGTCTGATTCTCCCCTAAGAGTCGAAAAAACAACAAGTACAAGCTGAGACTTGAAAGTTGAAAAGGAAACGAATTCGAATTGAATTACATACAGTGGAAGAGGTGCTTTGCCAGGGTGTCGTTGGGCATGTACTGGGCCACCAGAAGGCGGTGGTCAGCGTCGCAGCAGTAGCCGATGAGATTGGCCAGGCGGGGGTGCCGGAGGTTGCCGACGCCGGAGGCCTCTTCCACGAACTGCTTGGGATCGGGCCAGGCGGCCTTCGGGAACTTCTTGACGGCAATCCAGTGGTCGCGGAGGCGCCCCTTGTAAACGAGGTTAGGGGGCTTGTCCCCGCTCTCCGACACTATGAATTCGGAGCTGAAATTGTCGGTGGCGGCCTTCAGCTCCGCCAGCGAGAACTCCGAGAAGGAGAGCCACCAGCGGTCAGGAGCAGCGGGTGCCACTGTGGCTGGGACTGCGATTGCGAGGGACTCCTTCTGGTGGTTGCGGAGGTAGGGGGCCTGATCCTTGTGGTTTTCCTTCTCCTTCTCCTTCTCCTTCTTGTCAGGGTGAGGGTGAGTGTCTCCTCCCTCTCTCACTCTCAGCATCAACGATGACTGGCAGCAACCCATCTTACCTGATTTATTCTCTATGCGATCTCTCTAAGCTCAGCTGGCTCTACCATGCATAACCCCCAAGATTCATTCATTTGCTTCTCTATCTTAACTTAATCTTCCTTCTTTCCTTCCCCTTTCATTTTTTTTTTATATTTATTTTTCTTTAAAAGAAAAGACGGGGAAGAATTGTTCATTTCCTTTCTTCCCTGTTACCGCTCCTAGTTACTAATCACTGTAGAGCTGGGTGATCGCTTAGTTGAACTTCCAACTTTTACTCTCATGCACTACTAATTCAAACACCCTTCAATGTATTTTCCACCAACATTAACCAATTGGCTTTACCTTATCCCTAAATTGAACCACCTTCCATTTCCTGCTTTCACCTTCTAATTCTATAACCAATCTCTCTATTACTAAATTTACTCTCATGCAACTTATATTAGATCTTTATTTGTTCGCCTGAGTTCCATTTAAAGGTTTGTCGTATGTATAAAGCAGGATTCGAACTTCCGACACTTACTTAAGCGGACTAGTGAGCTAACTACTAAATTAATCCAACATAGTTATCATATTATGTTATTAGTACTAGATATTATGTAGCGAACTACAAAAATTTTAAACATAAACACCTTTTTTTTTTACTAAACAAGTAAAGAAACAAAAAAAATAACATGAATTAAATTGTCTTGACTGTATATCTCGTTAGTCAATTTTGCCAATCAATCTGCTACAGTATTAGTTTCATGGGATAATTTGTTCAAAATTCACGACTTAAGATCTTAATAAAAACTCATAAATCTTTTAAAGAATATCAACCACATCATTATTAAGCACATTTACCATGTTGTTTAAAATGTGCAAAATGTCAAGATAATCTATTTTGCACGCAATATCTCTCAACACTAAACTATGTATTAAACACTAACTTTAAAAATACTAACTATGGATTAAGATTATTATTTTATTTTGTCATTAATCTACTTAACAGAATACTTACTCATGTAATTAATCGTTATTATAGCAATTAGGGTTGGAAGTGAGGCGAACTATATCGAGCTATACCAAACTCAAGTTCGACTCACGAAAATTAAGCTTGGCTCACAGTTCGACTCATTAACAATCGAACCTATTTCGTAAGCTTAAGCTTAGCTCAACAAAAGCTCACGAGCTGACTCAAATAATAGGAACATAATCTATAATTCTATATCAATAAATTATAACTTATATATATTAAAAAATATTTTCAAAAAATTAATATATTGTCTATCTATCAATCGTAAATTTTGTATTTATGTCCTATATCAAAATTATATATAAAAATGACTATAAAATTTTAAACAATTAAGACATTAATATATATGTAAAATTATATATTACTATTTTATATATATATATATATATATATATATATATATATATAAAATTATTAATACGTATATCGTATATGCATTTAATCTATACTTTAATATTATATATATAATCGAGCTAATTCACGAGCTAATGTGTTGAGCTTATCCAAGTTCAAGCTCGACTCACCAGCTCATAAATTCAACTTATCGAACTATTAATGAGTCGAGCTCGAGCTGACTTGACTCACTTCTAACTCTAATAATAATATCATATTTAGGATTTAGTTGACATTGTACTAAATTAGTCTCTGAATAAATTATATTGATTATTGAATAGAGCCATTAAATAGGCTTGTCTGATCTATTTAATTTGGCAAAAAATGTTATTTTTAACACAAAAATCTTAAATAAAAAATATTTTGTTAGTTGATGATTTAAATTTTTAAATTGAATCATATAAAATATTGGTTAAAAAATGTTCTTTAATAAAAAAATAAATAAACAATTTATTTAGTTTACAGACTATCTTATTTAATTTTTTTAGTTAATTGTACTCAGTTTATTTAACCTAAAATTTAAACGGATTTAATTTTAAAAATAAAATTTATCTATTTAGATAGATAAATGAGTTAATCTGATAGAGTTAACCTATTTTAATTTCAAACAGTTTTTTTTATATATTTATAAAATTTAAAGAGTTGATACGTATTTTTTTATCCAAGTTTATTCAAGTAGGTCTAACACCAACAAAAATCATTATCATTAAAAGAGTTTGATTATATGCGCTGCTGCTTCTTCTTATTCTTCTTCTCACGCTCGTTTCTTCTTCTTCTTCTCACACTCGTTTATACACGAAGCTTCTTCTTTTTCACTTTCTTATTCGCGTTTCTCCTCTTCTTCCTCCTCATTCTTTTTCGTGTTCATTTTTCTTCACTTATTTTTTTCTTATCGTCATTGTTTTGTTGTTGTTGTTGCTGTATTTTTTTTTTCTTTTCTTTCTTCTCTCCCTGGTGAAGAAGCAGTAGAAGGTGATGAGAAAGAGTTTTAAATTGTGCAGAACCAAAATGAACCGAAATTATATTTAGAAGCACGTTCAGCACTTTTTCTAATACGTTTTCTACATCATATAATAATTACCAAGCATATTTAGGGTCCGTTTAGAAAGCTTTAAAAGTAATTTTTTTTTAACTTTAACTTATGAAAAGTAGTAATATTAATGTTTGGTATATTTTTTAAAACTAAATTGCAGCTTTCTAAGAAGCTATTTAGGAGTTTATAAAAAAGTTAAAAAAATGATTTTTTTCATAATACTACTACTTTTTATCACATTTCTATAAAATAAGTATTTTTAGAGCTAAAAATTCAAACACAAAATTACTTATTTATAAGTTACTTTTAATATAGTCATTTATTGTTTAAACTATTTTATAAAAAAAACTTAATTAAATTGTTTATCCAAATTGGGTTTCAGTACTAAATAAATCACGTGTAAAAATACTGTGTCAAATAAATATCCCAAATCAATATTTTAATGATAAATATAATTTCAGAAATAATTATAAGTCACTATGTAAATTTAAGAGTTCTAATTGAGATTAACAAAATTGTAAAAATTAAATTGAATATCTAACCTTTTTTTCAGAGACCAAATTAATATTTAATTCGTCAATATTCATTCTTATCAAAAGATAGGATCATAACTTTAAACTAGCAAACCATGATCATTTTCCAATACCTTCACTAGTAAATATGCAAAACAAATAAATGCTTTCAAGCTAACCCCTAACATAAATTTCATATTAACATTTTAATAGTTAATATCAAGTTTTTTTAATAAAAAAATTGATAAAATTTAATCACTTCTAAATAAAAATTATAAGTTTCAGAGGCGATATAAATTACAAAATTCATAATAATTAATTTTTTACTTTATTACTCTGCAAATTTTTACTGTTTAAATAATCTCTCTCTTAACTTATAAGAGGGCATATAATGACGTAATATTTTGACTTTATATTTTTTAAAATTCTGAAATTTGAAATAAAAAATAACATTAATAATATAAATTTCGAAAATAAAACTGTGTGCTGGAAAAGTTTGGTTCGGTGCGGCCGTGCGGGCCGTGAGGCCTATACGGCTGCAGCTGGGAGGGTGGATTGGGTGTTTGTTTTGATACTATCCATGGTGCTCCTCACTTGTCAGTGCCCAGTCATTGGCATTAAAGATCCCGCGAATGAACTTTCCAGTGCCTTCTCCTTCTGATGCTCTTTTTCTCCCCCTTCTTGTTGTAATCATCGGTCTGCAGCTGCAATCCATTCTCAATGTCATCGTCGACCATGAAGGCTACCCACTTCCAGAGCGCTGCTCTCTATCATGGCCTCTCCACGTCCACAGCCAGAAGAACCTCAATGCCCATCCGCAGACCTGCCCTCTCTTGCGCCTCCCGCCTATCTGCTACCACCTCTCCGTTCATAACCCTCTGCGCCAAACCCGCTTCCCCCATTCAATTCACTTCTCCTCATGATCATGATGATGACGTTCCTGTTCCTGCTCTCCTCACAAATCCAAATTCAGATAACTCCTCTCTGTAAGACCTTATTCTTCTCTGCTATTACAATTTACAACAGACAACTCAATAACTAATTAACTTTTTGTCCATCTTGCTGACAGTGGATCTCCCGAGAGTGGAAACACACACTCACACTCACACTCCGACGTCAGACGCGAGATTCTGCTGCTGACTTTGCCTGCCCTTGCCGGACAGGCAATTGATCCCATGGCACAGTTGATGGAAACAGCTTACGTCGGTCGACTCGGTTAGCACCTAATCTACTGCCTCTGTTCAATTCTAAACCCACTTCTTTGGTTTCGCCATCAACTTCTAAATTCTAATTGTCTCTTGTTCGTTATTTTTAGGCACTGTGGAATTGGCTTCCGCTGGTGTTTCCATGACCATCTTTAACATCATATCGAAGCTTTTCAATATTCCCCTTCTAAGTGTTGCTACATCTTTTGTTGCTGAGGACATAGCCAAAACTGCTGCCGAAGAATATCTTTCGGGTGAATTTTATGTCCACAGTTAACTTCTTCATAGCTCTTATATGTTGCTTGCTATCATTTTTCATTGTCAACAAATGCCATGAATGAATTTCCCTGCAGAGCACAGTGGTATACAAAATATTGGCAATGGTAAATCCTTCGAAAGAGGCAATCAAAAAAAGCAATTTTCCTCTGTCTCCACTGCTTTGCTATTAGCACTTGGGATTGGAATTTTTGAGGCTTTAGCTCTGTTTCTTGGATCCGGAATATTACTAAATTTAATTGGTGTATCAACAGTATGTTTTCTCTTGACCACTCCTTAGTCCTTCCTTGTAATTGATGTTGTATTTCACTCGCCCCTTGTAGCACTTAATAAATTATGGGGTACTTTTAGATGTGAATAATCTTGATGAAAATTCTATTGTTTCATTTTCCCTTCATAGTTCAAGAACTGTAATCCTCTACTCAATAATACTTGAATATATTCTTTACAACAGGAAAATCCAATACACAATCTGGCAATACAATTTCTCTCTCTAAGATCAGTTGGAGCTCCTGCTGTTGTACTTTCTTTGGCTTTACAAGGCATTTTCCGTGGTTTTAAGGATACAAAAACTCCTGTTCTATGCCTAGGCAAGTGCTTGGTTTAAATTCTGTTTCTTTGCTACATTCATCTTTTGAATGGTTTTTGTATTATTTTCTTTATTTATTTTTATATATTTTGTATGTGCTTTGACACCTTGCTCTGCTATCTAGTGCTTCAAAATTAATGTTTTCTTATCCCTTTGTTGATCATTGCAGCCATACTATGCATTGTAATAATATGCTTCAACATTTTCTTAGCCTTTTGAAGGCCATTCTTGTAGCCATCATTCTTTAGAACATGAGTAATTTGGATTTCCTAACAAGCTCGCGTAAATAATTTCTAAATACATTGCATATTGCAAATTCATATCATGTGGTTTAAGGAGTGCTAACAAAAAATGCCTTTCTGTTGGGGAGTTCAAAGGAAATGTTGGTACCTACCTGCAAATGACTAAACGTTTGACAACACAAGATGGGGAAGGCCCCTCCATTTAATCATTTTGGAATATGTTTATATTGATGACAGAACTTGAATATAAAATAATGCATTAAGTTTATGAATTTGAAGAAGCTTTCTCATGTGCAGGTTTTGAGCAGTGCTACGTACTTGTTTACTTTTGTTGTTGTAAATTTTGAATTTTTTTTGTATCTAACTTATACCAATACTCAAAGAAGGAAATATAATGCTCATAGTATTTGGACACTCAGTGACTGTTCCTGGGAAATGAAGATTAGCTTCATGTTATAAATCTTCTCTTAAAGTTGTTATATTTTAATTATTTATCATTTATATTAGATACCTGTTTATAAATCTTCTCTTAAAGTTGTTATATTTTAATTATTTATCATTTATATTATATACCTGTGCATGCTAATTTATTTATCTAATTGCAGGTATTGGTAATCTTTCAGCTGTATTTTTATTTCCATTACTCATGTATTTTTTTCAGTTGGGAATAGCTGGTGCCGCCATTTCCACCGTTCTCTCTCAGTATGTATTTTGAAAGTTTTGTTTTCTTCCTTCCTTCATTTATTTATTTATTTTTTATCCGATTTAATCATAATTACAATGAAATTTTTATTTCTCAGATATATTGGGACTTTGTTGATGATTTGGTTTCTGAACAAGCGAGTTGAATTACTTCCCCCAAGGATGGAAAACTTACAATTTGGCAATTATTTTAAATCTGGTGAGAATTTGTCTCTTCCTTATGTTTTCAGTTTATAGCTTGTGAAAACCTGAGCAGATTTACCTCATCTCCCAAAATGGTTTTTCTCCCTAAAAAATTAGATAAAAAGGAGTGGACAACAGCTGGATGCTAAATGTGATCTCAAGAACTATTTTCATTGAGAATTCTAAATAGAAGTGGTCACTTGCTAGTGTCTTTCCTGTTGTTTGCTCATATTTTTTTTAAAAAAATTTAAAGATACTATGATAGTATGATTAATGAAATTGGTTTTTGATTTGTTCACTTTTTCTTGCAATGGTTCTTGGCATTTGTAAATATTGTCAATGTCAATGAATAAGATTTTTTTTTTCTTCTGTATATTGCATTACCACTTTCCTTTGATAGTAAAACAGGTATTTATATCTGCAGATTATCTCTTTTTCTGTTTTGCCCCTTTACTGTGCATTTTAGATTTAGTTCTATGTAGTTACTTCATTTATGTATCTGAGCTGCTGCTATAGGCGGTTTCCTTATTGGAAGAACACTTGCTGTTCTTACAACCATGACACTGGGGACATCTATGGCTGCTCGTCAAGGTCCAGTAGCTATGGCTGCACATCAAATATGTATGCAAGTGTGGTTGGCTGTGTCCCTTCTTACAGACTCATTGGCTGCATCTGCACAGGTAGTGAATAATCCCTATTTTTTAATTGGTGGGGCTTTTATATTTCTTTCAATTTGTAATAAAACTAGGATGCCTATCAATGAAACAACTCAAGCCAAAAAGGTAGACTATGAGGACTAACATAAAACTAATTTTGTATAACCTCTCTCTCTCTCTCTCTCTCTCTCAATCAAAATAAATAAATAAATAGATAAAGGACTCACACTGCTATTTTTTTAATTTATACAGGCCCTTATTGCAAGTTCTCTATCCAGAAATGAATACAAAATTGTGAAGCAAATTACTAATTTTGTATTAATGGTAAGGTTTATTTATTTATTTATCTTGAGGGAAATACCATTCAATCATTTGTATCCTCAGAATTCATAAAAGTTATTCCTTAGTTTTGTGAAGTTGTTTGACTCGATGATGTCTTTCCAGATAGGAATGCTCACAGGTATATGCTTGATGGTAATTCTTGGTGCCTCTTTTCGATCTTTGGCAACAATTTTTACCCAAGATTCTGAAGTGTTGCAGGTTGTCAGGACTGGGGTGTTGGTATGTATGATTTATTACTACTAGTGTTTGCTTCTCTACCTAAAATATTAGTTTACATTGTCTTTTGTGATTGCTGCCAGTTTGTTAGTGCTTCTCAGCCTTTTAATGCTCTGGCATATATTTTTGACGGTCTCCACTATGGTGTATCTGATTTTCCATATGCTGGTTTCTCCATGGTGAGTTGTTTGCTTGTCAAAAATTGTTGCAATGTTTCTGTTTGGTTTATATGTTTGAGTTAACATTCGTGCAAATTGCTTCATAGATGGTTGTGGCAGCAATATCCTCAACCTTTTTGGTATTTGCCCCTTCACATTTTGGCCTTCATGGGGTATGGATGGGATTGGTTCTCTTCATGGCACTCAGAATGGTAGCTGGCTTTGTCAGGTAAACTTGGAATTACTGCACAAGTATGCACGCTTTTACATGTGTATGGAGTGTAAAAGTAACTTTCCACATCATTGAATCATTCTATATTGAAGAAGATTCTCACGAAATTGACTACTATGGACAAATTATACATTGATCTAGAATTGTTTAATACCTGTGTAAGTATGTCAGATCTTACAGAAGTCTAAATGGTCATTCTTATGTATCTTGGATAAGAGTGTTTTTCTTGCACATCTTGTGTTCTAATTCGGTAATATGGTCTTTAAGTACAAGAATGCATGATTTGTGGAATTCTGTGCTAGTACTATGTTTAATGTAACTTGCTGGGATGTCAATATGCCCTGTTTGAAACTTGTGTCTATGATTCACAAAGCTTGCATTGATTATTATTTCTTCAAGTGAAATTGTTTAACCAATTGTTAAATCATTGATTATTGTATCCTTTTAATAGATTTGCTGATGCTACGTAGGAAAGCACCTATAATGCGTTCCCTTTTGGCTGAACCTTTTATGTTTTTACATTTTCAGAGTACTATCAAAGAATGGTCCTTGGTGGTTTCTGCACAGGGATTTTCAAATTGCTTAGGTCAGTTTATATTTGTACAATTCTTAACATGTATATACTTTGAGAGTGATTTATGCTTCTGTTACGTTTAATCTCTCTCTCTCTCTCTCTCTCTCTCTCTCTCTCTCTCTCTCTCTCTCTAGTGGTGAGAAAAGCTATTATTCATTTAATGAAATTTTGATATTTGAAAAGCAAGTGTTGGAAATTTGATACTTAGTTGACCTTTCTTCACAATGTAATCCTTCTAGTTGACCTCACATTGGGATAAGGCCTAGTTAGCTGTTACTATTTCTTCTCAATTTTGAAAGTTGAAGATGCGATTATATTATTGAAAACGATGTTAGTTGTAGTTTTTAATCTGTTTGTCGACACTAGTAGCTTGGTGTCCTAATTCACATTATTGTTACAAAGGGTAAAAAGTTCATGTATGACATGATTATGGTAGCGTTCAAATTCATGGAGTTAATCTTTGTGTTTTGAGTATAATGGAATTGTATTAATCAAACACGAAGAACTGCATGAATAATTTCTAAATTGTATATGATGATTAATTTTATGCTATTCTAAGTTCCTAATCTTGTAACTAAATTCTGCAGAAGCTGCCCCAGAACGTGAATACAGATGAAGCACTGGAAATGACAAATTTCAGAATGAGTCTCTGCATCGAACACTATATTTAGAAGTTTGCTCACTTGGTATTTGGAATTTCCGTTCTAATTGTGCAGAAAATAGAACTACTCAGAAGCACTTTTGTAGGTTGTTGCATTGAATTTAGAGAGAAATTAGTATAGTTACATGAGAGTTATCTGTAAAGGAAATCCTCCAAACCCCTCACGCTCATTTAGAAATCGCATTGCAGCATATTGGTCAAGTATATACACAGAAGCGGAGCAACCTCCATTTTATGGTCAGTCTTGGAAAATATCATTTGTAGAAGGGTCCAAAGACTTCTTGAACGTTGCGGTGTGCTTGTGAGTTCATTCCACCTAGGCAATAATTCATTTTTTGACAAACAAAAGAAACAATAATGGTAACAGCTACGTGTTTCTAAGTGTAATTAAATTAAAACCGAGTAGATGTTCTCTTCCCTCGAAATGAGTAGGTGGACAGGACTGATACTATTGAATTTGTTGTGAAACTCACTTCTGAGACGCACCACAATTACTCGATCAGTCCAAAATTCAACTCAAATTGGTTCGCATCATGTAGTTACCAGTATCCTTTACATGGTCAATTGACCTTGAGGATGTAAAGAGACAAGGTTAGGTCCTAGTTCCCAATAATGAAGCTCTCACTGTGGAGTAAATATATCCTTGAACGAGAAAGCAGAACAAAATTGTTCATGGGAGAAGGCAAGGCTTCAACCATGTCCAAAAGAATAGTAATGGAATGTGACTTTTATTACAAAAACCACCATTGAGGCGAAGATTATTTGAATGTATATAATTGATATGGGAAATATTATACCAAATGAGCGAGGTGAAAGTGAATCTAGTCGAGGTTGGCAATGACCGCGTGGACAACCTCCTGGGTGGTGCTGACTCCACCGAGATCTTTAGTCATGTACTTACCCTCAGAAATGACACGCTTGACAGCCGTCTCAAGACGATCTGCGAAGGAAGGGAACCGAAGATGCCTCAACATCATGGCTGAGGAGAGAAGCAGAGCAACTGGATTGGCCTCCTTCTGCTCCACCAGCTTCTCATTCCCCACATTTCCTGCGGATGCGCCTTGCTCAAACACAGCATGATCGCCCCCAACATTGCCTGATATCATCAAACACATCCTCCAAGGGGTCACCAATAAACATAACATAGCAAGGGGAAGCTGATAAGACAATTGATTACCTCCAGGCATGACACCAGTACCTCCGGCGATGCCAGCTGCCGTATTTGCCACAAGATTGCCGTAAAGATTGGGAGTGACCTGCAAACACATTGTTCATGTCATTATTTTGGGGCGGGAACGAGACGCGGAGAGAGTTACCAGTTACCATAACGTCGAATCGCTCCGGCTTGGAGACCAGTTGCATGCAGCAATTGTCGACGATGATCTCGTTGTACTTGATGCTGGGATATTTGGTTGCAACCTGGCGGCAAGATTCTAAGAAGAGGCCATCGGCAAGTTTCATGATGTTGGCTTTGTGGACGGCCGTCACTGTCTTTCTGTTATTCAGGTACGCATACTCAAATGCATATTTTGCGATTCGTTCGGAGCAGAATTTGGTCATCACCTGAAGTCAAGTGCAGTGTGCAGAGCTGGAATAAATTATTAAACTGAAAATGAAATAATGGTGAACAAGACATAGACTAGTGAGAAATGAACCTTGAGGCTCTCAACGACGCCCGGGACGACCTCGTGCTCGAGGCCGGAGTACTCGCCCTCGGTGTTCTCTCGGATGACAACGATGTCGACGTTGTGGTGGCGGGTGGGCAAGCCGGGGAGGTTGAAGCAGTTGACGAGGGAGGCGTAGAGATCAAGCTCCTTCCTGAGCTGGACGTTGAGGGAGCTGACTCCGCCTCCCACGGGGGTCTTGAGTCCGCCCTTGAGGCACACCTTGTTCTTCCTGATCGACTCCAACACCTCCTCCGGCACGCGCTTCATGTCCCCGTGCACCTCGTACCTCTCGAAGTACACGGGCGCGTGCATCGCCTCCATCACCTGCTCCACCGCCCTCGTCACAAGAGGCCCTATTCCGTCCCCCGGTATCAGCGTCACTCCTCTCGGCGCTCCGTCCCCTGGCCGCGGCATGTACGTCACGCTCCGCCCGCTTCCAATGGCGTGCTTTACCATCCCCTTCAGCTTCATGGAACCCGCTGCTATGCTTCTTCCACCCATGCCTGCCTCCTATTCTGATCCGATCCGATCCGTTCGAATCTGTGTATTTTTCAGTTCAGACTGACTTCACAGGACGAGAGGAAGACCCGAATTTCCATGCCGCGAGGTATTCACGATAAAGACAACACAGGCCAACCCCTTTAACAATTTGCACTGATGCCCCTCATCTTTTCACTATTCATTATTTACACAAGTTGGGAAGGAAATACCATAATCAACGGGTAAAGATCACAACTATGTGAGAATTGAGAACTCATGACTCATGAGTGAGATGAAAGTAGAAACACACTACAGTAATAATGCTAACATTATCTAGCATCGCGACAAGTACGAAATGGTTACAAGCAAAAAGTAAAAAACAAGTGCAGCCTTATTCCGTTAAATTTAAAGAAAAATATTATTTACACAATAATATCAATTATTAAAATTAATTATTAGTAAAAAAAATTAATTATTATATAGTTATGTATAAATATATATAATTTAATTTATTTTTAATATATATTCTATCTAATAGTTGATTTTATTGTTTTTAATTTTTATAAATTGAGTGTGTTATTTCTAGGCATAGAAGATGATTATAAATAAATCGAAAGGTCAGATTTAAAAAACCACAAATCAAACTCTCCAATTTAAGTTTTTTAAATTTTATAATTTTTTTTTCACAAAATCTACTTATAATTTTAGGTTTGGATTTTCTGAATTTTTTTTTTTACAAAACTTACCTACCAATTTGTTTTCTCTTTAAAATAAAAAAAATTACCCAGTACAAATCGAAGACTCAATTTTATTTTTCCCAAAATTAAATTCATTTTGTTACAAATTGGACATTCGATCTTTTCATGCTAGCCAAATCTAAGCTTTAGATTTACAATTTAGAATTTAAAAAAAAATCTCTATATTAATAAGAAACACACTATTAATCTATAGTTGAGCACAACTCATTCTCTATTACTAAAAAAAATAGCCTGATTTTATTGTATACCTAAATTTTATATTTTTTTACCATTAAAAATAATTTACTTCAATTAAGAACTTATAAATGCCAAAACGATAAATAAAAAACTAAAAAGTAAAAAATAAATAGTTGACAGGTTTGGTTGAACAGACAAGCCTAATTAGCTAACCATATTCAGTAAGATCTGATCAGATTGAGTAAAATTTAACCGGACTTAATTTTTTTGGAGAAAATTTGTGTATTTACGACGAATAAATGGATTAATCTAGTTTGATGGCACGAGTAGTGGTTAAGTTGTTACTTGTTAGTTAGAATGATTCTTATTTCGATATAAAAGAAAAGAATTAGGGTAATAGTAGTAGGGAAAGAGATCACGGGCAAAGTGTGTGTGGCACTAGCAGCCGCAGGTTTAGGGTAATCAAAGAATGGTAGGTGTAAATTTGACAAAGAACAGATACTGGGTTTTGAGGCATGGCAAAAGCATTCCCAACGAACAGGGTCTCATTGTTTCCTCCATGGTTTGATCGGTTGATCCCATTCATTCATTCATTCTTTATACCATATGTTAACTTGTCCTGTTTTACTCATTGATTCTTCTCATCGCAGGAAAACGGTACGCGCCCTGAATTCCAATTGGCTACCGAGGGAATTGAACAAGCACACGTAGCTGCAAAACTTTTCCAACAGGTTGGTAGGTCTACAGTAGTACCCTGCCATTCAATTTCATTTCTATCATTGCTTTATTATTTTATCCGATTCTATTTCGAAAGTTTCACACTACCCCATATGCATTAAGTTACAACTAGTCTAGTCTAATTCATGTGGACAGGAGCTGGAAGCAAATAATATACCACTTGCCAATGTACGCATTTGCTATTCTCCATTTTCAAGAACAAAACACACGGCTCAAGTTGTTGCAGCTGCGCTCAATCTTCCTTTTGAAGGCCCCCAGTGTAAGGTTAGCCACTCAGGTCCAATTTTTATCCCTCAGTTATAATCTTTCTTTTATTCTCTTTCACGTACATCTGTTTACTTGAAGTCCATTTTACTGTGCAGGTGGTGGAAGATCTCCGTGAGCGCTATTTTGGTCCTTCATTTGAACTTCTTTCACATGATAAGGTAAGTGAGACTTTTATATGCTCTGCTGATCACCCTGTACCACCAAGTAAAATTGCCAATTGAAGAAGATTTGTTCTATACTCTGCATCATGTTTCATCATTAGTATATACATTAGATGAAATATTCAGAACATGTCACGCAGCACCACCGTTTAGAACTCATTGATTACTTGTTTCCATCATCAATAGTATGCAGAGATTTGGGAAATGGATGAAAAGGATCCACTTGTTGGGCCAGAAGGAGGAGAAAGTGTCAAGGATGTTGCCTGTAGACTTACAAGAGCGGTGACAATTATGGAGTCAGAATATGAAGGGTAATGATTCTTATCTTTAATCTTCATTAGGAAATAGGAAGTCTTACACTATTCATGAATTTTGTAACTCATATAATATAAGTTCAACAACAAATCTATTGGATCCCTGAGCATATTCCCTAGTTGCTGCCAAAAGACTTAAGACACACTTTGAAATGCCAATACACTTAATTGTGATCTAAATGGACAGTTACAAACTAATACTTTGCTTCTCGAGAATTGTATATAGATGTGTTGTCCTCCTCCGTATTCTATCAGCTTTTACGTTTTCTTGCCATATCCTGCAGTTGTGTCATTTTGGTTGTGAGCCACGGGGATCCCCTGCAAATCTTGCAGACAATTCTGCTTGAATCTATACAACAACAGGAACACCCTAACAAGGACTTAGCATCAATTCTAAGTGCAGTTCAAGTAGCATCAATCTTATCCCAGCACCGTAAATATGCTCTGGTAACCGGAGAGCTCAGGCGAGTCGTTTGATAGGTTTGAAGTATAGGAGGAAGACATTACACTATTTTGGCTCAGGCTCAATTTAATCCCCCTATTGTTGCTAAAAGTTAAAAAACACTTATCTCCAAAGTCTAGACTAGTTAGTGATAGTAGACCTTGCAGAAAATAATGGGTTCGATTTTATTTACTTAGTTTTTAATATATGCATTACTTTTGTATTTTTTTTATACATTTATTTTTAGTATTTAAAGCGGTGACCGGTGAGTAAATAGTTAAATTCGTCTTTAAAAGATTATTCATTGTTCAAATTGGTTTTCCAAATATGTTTTAACCAAATTCGTTTTTCAAAAATTTTAAGTTAGTCACATTAATTCTTGTTATTTTTATTGCTTATGGTTTCAAAATTTGCTAATGCGGCATATTAAATGATATCATATTGATCACAAGACACACTTAGCAATTCTAATCATAGTTGTCAGAACCAAACCGGTAATCGAACCGGTCAAGTCACTGGGTCACTGGGTCACTGGTTCAACCGGTGGGTCACTAGTTCAACCGATTAACTCGGTATTATGCAAATAAAAAATAAAAATAGTCAAAAATTTAAAATTAAATTTTGAAATACATATTTTTACTAACATTTTAAGAACAATTAAGTCGAATTCTATAAATAACTAATACAAAAATAGACATATAATTAGTTCATACTACTATATAGTATCTTAATTAGACACAATAAGAACATCAATCTATGAATTATATCCAAAAAATAATTTCAAAGTCTAAATATTTTTATATAATTAAATAATTATATAAATTTTTTTTTCTCAGAATAAATAATTTTTATTTAATTTTTATATTCATTATTATTTTTTTATTTTAAAATTAATTAATCTGTACTTCAATCAAAAAATAATTAATTTAAAAAATATTGAGTTAAGTATTTCCATGTATATATATATATATATATATATATATATATATATATATGTATTAGTTATAAAAAATTGAAATATATATTATAAAAAGCATTAACAAGACTAAAGAAATGAGTTAGTGTAGTGGTTGTCAACTTGGTCTTCAATTCAGAAGATCCAAGTTTGACTCCTATTCTCCGCAATGAATTTTTCCAAAATTCACAACCCGCATGCTGACGTCAGCGTGACGTCATCGGCATGCGGGTTGACCGTTGACTGGATCGGTTCGGCTCCGGTTCGTGTCGGTTTGAGCCGGTTTAATCGGTTCGTACCGGTTTTGACCGATTCATTTTCTTAAACGGTCAATATACCAAACCGGACCGGTACAAGGCTTGGTTCACCGGTTTTCCGGTCGAACCGGCCGGTCCGGTCCGGTTTTTACAACTATGATTCTAATTGTTGCCAAGTTGATAAATTTATCCGATTAAATCAAATCAGTCCCAAATTAGAGAGATTTTGAGGAATTGAAATCTTTTAATTTTGTGTTAATTTCATCTAATTTTATAAATTTGTCATGCTAGCCATTAATTAGAATTGAAAGACTAATGTGATTAATTTAAAATTTTTGAAAAACAAATTTGATTAAAAATTTTGTTTGAAAATTAATTTAAAGAACAAATATCTTTTATTCTTAAAGTGATTGATAAAAAAATAAAAGATAAAACATACAGATTTATATTATTAAATCATCGTTATAATATATTATTATTCGCCTTAATTTTGTGCATAAGTCATGAATGACTATTATTCTAGTACAAATCACTTTTAATGCTAGCTAAAATACAATTTTTCTTATGAAATTAAAAAAATATTTATTATATAAGATTATATGATTTATCAATATAAAATTATAAATTGATAAAGGATAAAAAGTAGAAAAATAACTATTAATAAATACATTTGATAAATTAAAAAATAATATCCAACCAAAAATTAACTGCTAGAGCATCGAGAAAGTTTAGACAATAAATTTTTTGCCACCTCTTCTATGTGGTATGAAAAAAAAATTAAAATAAATCAAATTATGATATGATTTTTGTCAAGAAGCCAATAAAGAATAGACAAACCTGACAAAATGAAACATGTTACGGGGCAGTCCAACTTTTATATGCTCTGCTGATCACCCTGTACCACCATAGTAAAATTGCCAATTGAATAAAAAAAATATTGTTGATAATCAAAGTATCCGAAAATGGCATTTTAAGTGAGTATTTCATTTTTCTTTACTTTCTCCTTAGTCTATACCAACTACTTCTAAGCAACGCCCTATTTGTAGAACAATATCCATGTCCCCGCATATATATCACACCCATCCAATATGCATGTGCCTCTTAACCTTTATTCCATCCATTATTATATTGTTGGAATCATTATTTTCCTCTTTCTAAATATTTGCTACTTCAACTTTTTTTAATTATTAATATACCATAATTTTAATATTTTACATACAATGAAAGAAATATACTATTTATGTGTGACAGGATATACTACTAGTTAAATATAATAGGAATGAGGTGGCAAAAAATTAATTATATTCCCTAACTTTTTCTCTTTGTGTTTCGATGGGTTAATATATAGTCATTCATATATGAACAAGTAAAGACTATATATGAATTCTTCAATATATGTATCATGAATTATATAGATGATGTGATTTTATTTTTTATTTATCTTAGATGTGAATCAATATTTATCTTAGATGTGAATCAATCCTCTATATATATATATATATATATATATATCGGAACTTTTTAACATACATTTATTAAAGGATTTACTTGTTACTAATGGAATCTAACTTCTGTTTTTCTTTAGATCTACTTATTTCATTCCGATAGTATCATAAATAGAGTCAATGCATAGGAAATGAATGCATTTCAATACTATTAAGTTAAGTGAAATCGATAAGACAAAATCTATATTAGACCACTTCACTTATTTTAGTGGATCTTACGAAGCCCGGTCATCCAGGACTCCTTCCCCTTCTTCAAACTCCGATTCATATTTTTCATAGAAAAATTTCTGATCAACGATAAAACAAGATCCTTTTTGAATCATATTTGTTCATACCCTGGCCCAATAATAAAGGCCCAGGACCAAACGAAAGACCTAATCCAAAGGATTGAGCCTCGCTAAGCACCGACCTTCACTCTGAGAAGTCGGTCTTGACTACGACTTGCTCTAAAGAAGTCGGAACAGAGAATAGCTGGCGGATAAACATCAATTCAAATGAGTAACCGCCCCTAAAATCTCTCTAACCACTTCCAGGAGCCATATCTCAACCTCCCTAAGATAAAGGGACGGTTATCACCCTAAAAGGGTGGCACTACTTCAGCGGTGGTTATTGGCTCACCACTATAAATACACTGACACCCATCAGGTATCTCTAAGCCCAATACTCTCTAGACCTGCTTACCCCTTTGCTGACTTAGGCATTGGAGTGTCTTTGCAGGTACCACCACCCATTCATTCACACACACAAGTCGGACGGAGCCTTCCAAGGAGCGATCCCCCTCGAAGGCCTCCTCTTTCGAACGATTGGGCCAACTAACGCTATCCAATTCACTAATCTCCGGTTACCCATCGTAACATTGGCGCCGTTGCCGGGGACCCGAGAGATCGACCAGTGATGGCGGACAGATCCCATGAAGAAGGACATGTCGAAACAGATTCTGAACAAGAGAATCTGGACATTGGAAACAATAACGCGGACATGGCTTTCCACCAGGGCACCAGCGACCACCACAGAGAGGGCACCTCCGGAGTAAAAAATCCGAAGGTGAATTCCTCAGAAGGACACGAATCGGAAAAAGATGGACCGTCCCATGCAACTGAGCTCATGGGATTAGTTCACGTCCATCAAAACCGCCTGGAACAATTAGAGCTGGAACGGGAGCGACAAAGGGAGATTGAGAAGAACCTAAAAGAGGAGATGGAACGACGGAAAGAGTTAGAAAGAAAACTCTTAAAGTTAGAATCCTCCCTCAAAGGTCGGAACTCCCGGGACGAACGAGAAGAAACACCCTTAGGAGGGGAGGATCCCTTTAGCGAGGACATAATGAGGGCAAAAGTTCCGAGGAACTTTAAAAGCCCCGACATGGACTCCTATGACGGAACCATGGATCCGAAGCATCACCTAAGCAATTTCAAAAGTCGGATGTACCTGGCTGATGCTTCTGACGCAACACGCTGCAAAGCCTTCCCGACTACTCTGTCGAAGGCAGCGATGAAGTGGTTCGAAGGCCTCCCTCCAAGGTCAATCACCAGTTTTGAAGACCTCTCAAGGAAGTTCTTGATGAGGTTCTCTATCCAGAAAGACAAAGTGAAACATGCACCAAGCCTCCTGGGAATAAAGCAGGAGGTCGGAGAATCCTTACGAGCCTATATGGAAAGGTTCAACAAAGCATGTTTGGAGATTCAAGACCTGCCCATCGAGGCAGTAATAATGGGGTTAGTCAATGGGTTTAGAGAATGTCCCTTCTCACAGTCCATATCCAAAAGACACCCCGTCTCCTTGAGTGATGTGCAGGAAAGAGCCGAGAAGTACATCAACATGGAGGAAAATGCTAAGCTAAGAGACTTGAGTTGGCGAACAGGACACCCTCCCTCAACAAAAGAAAGGGAGAGGGAAACCAAGAAAAAGGAAGAACTCGGCCTCGATAGGCCAAGAAAATATCACTCTTATACTCCTCTAAAAGTCTCTATAGTGGACGTATACAGAGAGATTTGCAACACTGAAAGACTGCCACCTCCCAGACCCATTAAAAATAAAAAAGGGGGAAATCGCAGCGACTACTGTGAGTACCATAAAGTATATGGTCACTCCACAAGCGACTGTTACGACCTTAAAAATGTGATAGAAAAGCTGGCTAGAGAAGGTCGGCTTGATAGATATCTCATAGAAAGGTCGGATGGCCATGGAAAAAGGAAGCGAGATGATGCGGAGAGAAGAGACCCGCCACCGCAAACTCCGGAGAGACATATACATATGATTTCAGGAGGATTTGCAAGAGGGGGCCTCACCAAATCCTCTCGTAAGAGACATCTCAAGAGAGTCTACCAGGTAGGAGGAGAGTCATCCGACCTCCCCACCATCTCATTCACAAAAGAAGATGGGCAAGGAATAATCCCTGGACATGATGATCCAGTGGTAATAACTATGATCCTAGCAATTGCCCATCTCCACAGGACCCTAGTAGACCAAGGAAGCTCAGCGGACATCCTTTTTAAGCCCGCTTTCGACAAACTAGGGTTAGATGAGAAGGAGCTAAAAGCTTACCCTGACACTTTGTATGGACTAAGCGACATGCCAATAAAGCCACTGGGATTCTTGCCCCTCCACACCACTTTTGGAAAAGGGGAAAAATCAAAAACTCTGAGCATAGACTTCATAGTCATCGATGTAGGGTCAGCATATAATGCTTTAATCGGCAGAGCTACCCTTAATCGACTCGGAGCAGTGGTATCTACTCCTCACCTTTGTATGAAATTCCCGACCTCAGCGGGGATAGCAACAGTTAGGGGAGATCAGAAATTGGCAAGGAAATGCTACAATGAAAGCCTAAACCTGAGGGGAAAAGGCAAAGAAGTACACACAATAGAGCTCGGTGGAACAAGGGCCAGAGAAGAATTGCGACCACAGCCGGGAGGAAAAACTGAGGAAATACAGGTCGGCGAAGAGGAAGGAAAAAACACTTACATAGGAGCCAACCTAGGAGAAACCCTAAAACAAGGGTTGACCAAGCTCCTAAGAGACAACTCTGACCTCTTTGCCTGGAAGGCCTCCGACATGCCTGGGATAGACCCTGAGCTCATGTCACACAAGCTCTCGGTCTACCCAGGATCCTGACCTGTACAACAGAGAAGACGCAAGCTCGGCCCTGAACGAGCTCTAGTAGTAGAAGAACAAGTAAAGGCGCTCTTAGAAGCTGGCTTCATCAGAGAAGTCAAGTACCCAACATGGCTAGCTAATGTAGTGCTAGTCAAAAAACAAAATGGCAAATGGAGAATGTGCGTCGACTATACCGACCTAAATAAGGCATGTCCCAAGGACCCTTATCCATTGCCAAGTATTGATACCCTAGTGGATTCTAGCTCGGGATATCAATACTTGTCGTTCATGGATGCATACTCGGGGTACAACCAAATCCCGATGTACGAGCCAGACCAAGAGAAGACATCATTCATCACACCTAGAGCTAATTTCTGCTATGTGATCATGCCATTTGGACTGAAAAATGCAGGGGCCACATACCAGAGGTTGATGAATAAGGTGTTCGCCTCTCACCTCGGGAGCCTTATGGAAGTATACGTCGACGACATGCTGGTGAAAACCAAGAGAGAAGTCGACCTCTTAACAGACCTCTCACAAGTCTTCGACACTATAAGGTCGCACGGGATGAGACTAAATCCCGCAAAGTGCGCCTTCGCAGTAGAGGCAGGAAAATTCCTAGGGTTTATGCTAACACAAAGAGGGATTGAAGCTAATCCCAACAAGTGTAGAGCTATCCTAGAGATGAAAAGCCCGACTTGTTTGAGAGAGGTCCAGCAACTGAATGGACGACTTGCAGCCCTCTCCAGATTTTTAGCAGGATCAGCGCTAAAATCCCTTCCACTGTTCTCCTTATTAAGAAAGGGATGTCAGTTTGAATGGACCCCTGAATGCGAGGAGGCGTTCCAGGAGTTCAAAAGATTCTTAAGCCAACCTCCTATTCTGACTCGACCTACAGCTGGGGAAGACCTCGTCCTGTATCTATCTGTGGCGGACAAGGCCGTTTCGTCGGCACTGATAAGAGAAGACGAAATTGGTCAGCACCCAGTGTATTTTATCAGCAAAGTTCTACAAGGCCCTGAACTAAGGTACCACAAACTAGAAAAATTTGCCTACTCCTTAGTGGCAGCCTCGCGAAGGCTATGGCCCTACTTTCAAGCTCACACAATAAGAGTCCGCACGAACCAACCCATGAAGCAAATCCTCCAAAAGACGGATTTTGCAGGGAGAATGGTTCAATGGGCCATAGAGCTTTCCGAGTTCGACCTAAGGTATGAAACTCGGACGGCGATTAAAGCCCAGTGCCTCACCGATTTCATTGCAGAATACGCAGGAGATCAAGAGGAAAAACTGACTACATGGGAACTCTATGTAGATGGTTCCTCAAATAAAACAGGAAGTGGTGCAGGTATAATATTGGTAGATGAAAGGGGAACTCAGATAGAGGTTTTCCTAAAATTTGAATTCCCAACTTCAAATAATCAAGCAGAGTATGAAGCCTTGATTGCTGGATTAAAGCTGGCAGAAGAGGTCGGTGCTACAAAAGTGATGATATACAGCGACTCACAGGTGGTGACTTCCCAGATAAGCGGAGAGTATCAGGCAAAGGACCCAAATATGAAGAGGTACCTGGAGAAAACTTTGGAGCACCTGGGGCGTTTTGCAGAAACCGAGGTAAGACACATAACTCTGGACCTAAATAGCAGAGCAGACGCCCTATCCAAGTTAGCAAGTACCAAGCCGGGAGGAAATAATAGAAGCCTAATCCAAGAAACTCTCTAGGAACCCTCAGTGGTAAAAATAGAAGACAAACAAGAAGTCTTCGAAGTGGTCGGCTTAAACCTCGGATGGATGAACTCCTTGGTCGAATTCATAAAATTCGACATCCTCCCAAGAGAGAAAAAAGAGGCCAAGAAAATCCGGAGGGAAGCACAACATTACACTTTGGTGAGAAATATCCTCTACAGAAGGGGGATATCAACACCATTGTTAAAATGTGTACCGACCTCGAAAACCACCGAGGTGTTAGAAGAAGTTCATAGTGGGATCTGCGGAAACCACCTCGGAGCAAGGTCATTAGCCAGAAAGGTGATCCGAGCTGGATTCTACTGGCCAACCTTGCAGAAAGATGCCATAGAATTTGTGAAAAGGTGCCAACCATGCCAGATGCATGCAAATTTCCACGTGGCTCCCCCCGAGGAGCTCATCAGTATAACTTCTCCGTGGCCCTTTGCAAAATGGGGAATGGACTTATTAGGTCCCTTTCCCCAAGCGCCAGGACAAGTTAAGTATCTAATCGTGAGAATTGACTACTTCACAAAGTGGATAGAGGCGGAACCCCTGGCCACCATCACAGCCCAAAGGAGTCGAAGATTCCTCTACAAAAATATTATCACAAGGTATGAAATCCCTTATTCCATCACAACAGATAATGGAACCCAGTTCACCAACTCTACTTTTAGAAGCCTAGTAGCCAGTATGAAAATCAAACATCAGTTCACCTCGGTGGAGCACCCACAAGCTAATGGGCAAGCCGAGGCAGCCAACAAAGTCATACTGGCAGGGCTAAAGAAAAGATTACAAGATGCAAAAGGAGCCTGGGCTGAGGAGCTCCCACAAGTTCTATGGGCTTACAGGACAACCCCCCAATCCGTCACTGGAGAAACGCCTTTCCGACTTGTTTATGGCATAGAAGCCATGATACCAATAGAAGTCAACGAGCAAAGCCCAAGAGTGCTTCTCCATGATGAAATCGGAAACATACAGGGGCACAAAGAGGAGCTCGACTTGCTCCCAGAAGTCCGAGAAGAAGCCCAGATAAGAGAAGCAGCACTAAAGCAAAGGATGACTACAAGATACAACAAAAAAGTCATTCGAAGAACATTCGCCCCAGATGACTTGGTCTTGATCAGAAACGACATTGGAGTCAACAAATCAAGGGAAGGAAAGCTTGTTGCAAATTGGAAGGGGCCATACAAAATCAATGAAGTCTTAGGAAAATGCTACTACAAAGTGACCGATCTGGACGGCACCGAGTTACCGAGGTCGTGGCATGCTTGTAATATGAAAAGGTACTACAGTTAAAAGCGAACTCTACTCCCTGATGTACTCTTTTCCCAGCTTCATATTTTTTCCCAAAAATTAAAGGGTTTTTTCTGAAGAGGGGTTTTTAACGAGGCATCACAGTAGAGGCTAAGGGGAATAGATCATAAAACCCTTAGTAGCAATAAAAGTACCCTTTCCAATGAATAAAAGATCTTTTTCATAATATCTCTTAGAAATTCTTTCTTGTTTTTCTCTACCTTTCTACGAAACGCGCCGACTTAAGCTCGACAAAACGTGAAAATCCCATGAACCGACCTAGATGGTCGTCAGGATAAAACGACGAGGTACAAGTCGGTGTAAAGAGGTTATAGAAGTTGATCGTAAGAAACTTGGTACAAAACCCCGACTCATAAGTCGAGGAAAGAACCGAGTAGAATAAAAACGCATCGCAAAAATAACCTAAGTCATGAAAACTCAATAGAACAAAATTGAGTATTAAGAACATCAAAAGAGATAAAAAAGATTGTAAGCCTGTCCCGAAAAAGTGAAAAGATTCAGAAGGACAGACATATTCGAGAAAAGGTTTTTCAGAAAAGATCAAGGGAAACTCAAAAGAATTACAAGCAGGAAAATACGCACGCATAAGGTAACTTAAACCCTTATCCAAAAAAAAGGGCATTCATTTATTTATTGTTTAACTTAAAACCCTTATTAAAAAAGGGCGTCATAAAGTATTTTGTTAACGGCCTTAAGGGGCCCAAAAATTGTTCAAATATCAACAAAAACAAGTAAAGAATTTAAAAAGGGGGGGACCCACAGGCCGGGCCCCCAAATAGCCAACAAAAATTACTTTTTCGGAAGAGGAGTAGACGGATCACCACCACCAGCGTCAGGAAGAGCGCCACCAGGACCGGGAAGAGAGGCATCCATAGGAGGTGAAGAGGAAGACGGAGGAACTGCTGAGGAACTCGGGGCATCCTTCCCACGAGGAGGAGACTCAATAATTCTTTGCCCCCGAGTCTTCAGTTCTGACTCACTCACAACCTCGGGAACAGGGGGATCAACTATGGCGCCATCAATAACGACTTTGTCCGGATCCAAAGGGGAGAGATCCAAGTCGGGAGCAATGACTCTGACTTGCTCCAAAAAGATCCTCCAAGACTCCTCGGCGCCATCAGCAATAGAGTCCTCCAACTCGGCATATGCCTTCCGAGAATTCAGCAGGTCGTTCTTCGCAGACACATGATCATTGAATAAACTTTGATAGCTGGCCTGCGCTACTTTTCTCAGATCCACCTCCATGTTGTATTGGGCTTGCAATTCCTTCCCCTTCTCCCGGAGGTCGTCTCTCTCCTCCTTCAGCTTTGCGACTTCCTTCTTCAACTCCCTCTCATGCTCTTGATATGAACGAAGCCTTCCTTCCAGCTCCTCGACCCTCGAGGTCATCCCTAAAGAGCTGAGAGGAGCCTTCTCAAAAATATCCAAGAGTTTGCTACAAACCCCCGCCACCTTGAGACTCTCCTCAACCAGAGTGGTAAGGTGGCTCCGAACAGACACATCATCCATGCTTATACGAGCATGGGGATAAATGTTCTTTCGGACGAATACAAGAGCATCCGCCTTAACCTCACCAGAGGAGCTAGACTCTAAGGTCTTACGCTTCTTCTTCTC
This sequence comes from Arachis stenosperma, assembly GCF_014773155.1. NCBI lineage: Eukaryota > Viridiplantae > Streptophyta > Magnoliopsida > Fabales > Fabaceae > Arachis > Arachis stenosperma. The sequence continues at coordinate 271,854 of NC_080383.1, read as the reverse complement.
TGGCTCAGGGGAGGGTCGGACGACAGGGGTAGGCTGAGAAGAAGTTGAAGAAGGAATCACAATGGGCTTGGAGAGAGTCCCAACGTTCCGAGGAGGAGGAGGAGGAGAGATAACCCTGGCACCACCAGTCCTGGCGCGAGACCTTGCTTTGGCCTCCTGGACCCTCTGGTAAGACTCCTGAGCATTTGTTTTTGTCATCTCTGAAAAGACAAAACAATAGCTAATTGATTAAACAAGTCGTAAAGATCAGTCAATAAGTCGAGAATCCAACAAACAAATAAAAGCTACCTAGCTGTGCTCGGATAAAGGTCGGAGACCCTTGGAGAAACTTTTTAGTGTCCAAATATGGGGCCCTCCCCCACACTTCTCGGAGGAACCCCACAATGGCTGCTTCTACTTCATCCAGGTCCTCCAGACCATATTTCTCGCAAGGGGAGGCCTCCAGCCAGTATAAAGGAAAGCATGGAGAAGAATTATCATCCAAGAAAAAGGGGTGGTGACCCTCTACAGCTTTCACTTTGAAAAAATAATTTTTAAAGTCGTGGAAGGATTCGTCAAAAAGGGTAAAAACCCTCCGACCTTGTATGGCTCGGAAGGACACCCATTGTTGTTTATTATTTAGCCCACTAAAGGGCTTAGTCATATGGAAGAGATGAAAGAATATCTTCAGAGAGGTCGGGAACTCCAAAGCCTGGCTAATAAATTGATAAATTTTCAAAAAACCCCAAGAATTGGGGTGAAGCTGGGTAGGGGCAACTCGGCAGTGATGCAATACAGACATTTCAAAATTTGAAAAAGGAAGGAAAACACCCAAACGGTTGATCATACACTCATACATAAAGAAAAAATGAGAGGCCGCCTCATTGGCCCTCCCATGGCAGACCCGGTCTTCTGGACTTGGGACAAGCAATTCATATTTAGGCTCATCCTCATCCGAGGTACAGAGCCGGTGGTGAGTACGAAGATGGGTAACAAACTCAACATCAACCAACGGCTCTTCCCCTAGAACAGTAACATCAACCCAATCTACGGAAGCCATTTCTTTTCTTAAGATGAGGAAACCTACAAGGGGAAAAAAAAGAAAAAAATCAAAAAACGAGGTCTCTACAAGGGGGAATAAGGAACCAAACAGAATCCTACAAACTTATCTATCTACAAAATAAAGGCATACGAAAAGTATGTTACAGAAAGAGAAAAAGCTAACCTTCATCTGAAGATGAGGGTTGCAGGAAGTAGAAGCCTCGACACACAGGAGTGTAGCACGAACGAATGAAGAATGAACGAAGAAGAGATTTGAAAAATCGCAGAAAGGAAACAACGAAAGAGAGGGAAAAGTATTTATAAATACATTAGGGGCATAATGGTAAAAATGGGGCAGTCATTAATGAGAATGCACCGTTACCAAGGCCATCAATCCCTACGCACGTTCCTAACGGACGCGACGCTTGAATAGACGTAACTGTCAGAACCAAAAGGTCGCAAAAAGTCACGTCGGTTAAAGGCCCTCGCGTCCTCTAAACAAGTCGGCTATGAACCCGAGTAAAATACTCGAACCCAAGTCTTGAAAAGATATTGGGCTCGAGTAGGGGCACTGTTCATACCCTGGCCCAATAATAAAGGCCCAGGACCAAACGAAAGGCCTAATCCAAAGGATTGAGCCTCGCTAAGCACCGACCTTCACTCTGAGAAGTCGGTCTTGACTACGACTTGCTCTAAAGAAGTCGGAACAGAGAATAGCTGGCGGATAAACATAAATTCAAATGAGTAACCGCCCTTAAAATCTCTCTAACCACTTCCAGGAGCCATATCTCAACCTCCCTAAGATAAAGGGACGGTTATCACCCTAAAAGGGTGGCACTACTTCAGCGGTGGTTATTGGCTCACCACTATAAATACACTGACACCCATCAGGTATCTCTAAGCCCAATACTCTCTAGACCTGCTTACCCCTTTGCTGACTTAGGCATTGGAGTGTCTTTGCAGGTACCACCCCCCATTCATTCACACACACAAGTCGGACGGAGCATTCCAAGGAGCGATCCCCCTCGAAGGCCTCCTCTTTCGAACGATTGGGCCAACTAACGCTATCCAATTCACTAATCTCCGGTTACCCATCGTAACAATATTTAAGGGATTCCTTGGTTCGGATCGAAGAAGCAATGTCACTCGATCATTATCAAACTGACTACAATCTTTTTCTGTCTGTGAGGATTCCACCAGAGCGCCTTCTACTTCTAATAGGCCATGAACTAAATCAGAATCATTCTCAACGAGTCCATAAGAAGTGATCCCATTTTTTTCATCAGGTTCGGGTATATATATATATATAAAATATTTCGTGATTGGTACATAAAATGATGTGGAGGCAAGGAGTGCTAAGACCAATGCCTCGAATTTAATCTTTTCTGATCTTTACCAGTAGATGTATACGTAGTAAATTTACCAAATTATATAAGTGGGTTCTACAGTAACATGGAGATAGGTGGCTAAGGATCGCTTATATTTGACCGCCTAATAGTCATATGACATCTATGGAGTGGTTAATGTATCCAATGAGTATATGAAACTTTAGTCAAACCTGGGATGTGGTTTATCCTGGAGCATTTGAGAGATTTTTTTTTCCTTTGGGTCAAGTGGATTTTTTTATTTTAAATTTTTAATTTAATTTTGGTGTACTGTGTAAAGTGTTTTATACAATTCTGTTATCACATTCATTATTTTGGATGACTATTTACGCAATTAATTTGATAGTTATTTTTGCTAATCTGATATTATGTGATTGGATGTATATGTAAAATGGTTTTATATTGACAGTATACAAAATTTTATACCGTCGTATAATTACATCTATCCTTTGAATGATCATTCACACACTGTCGTCGTCAATGAAAACAATAATTACTTTTAATAATGTAGCGTTACATAATTAGATATACGTGTAAAATTGCTTGACACTTACCGTACTTATCAAAATTAATTTTTTTTAGATAGTTGATATTTTTATCAAAATAATGTGAAAACGTGTGTTATTAGTAGCACTTGTATGGAATCATTCAAATTTTACGAGTTAGAATTTTTTTTATAATTTGTATAATTGTTTTAATAATTTTTTTTAAAGATTTATATTTTAATTTATTAATTTTTATTGCTAATTATTTTATCTTTAGTCTAAAAAATTTTATACATTTATGATTTTTTGAATAAAACCTACCATAAAATGGAGATTTTAAGAAAAATCATTTTGTATCGATTTAAGAATTTTAATGTTATTTAAATTAATATTAGTTAAAAGCATTTATTTATAATTTAATTATTTGTTATTTTAAATTTTTTAATTTACTTGTTGAGTCAATTTTATTCATAATTAACATTTTTATTATTAATCAACTTTTGTTAAAACGATTTTTATTTGTAGCCAAATAAACAACTTATGAGTCGTAGTCTTGATTTTTATTTTTTTTTTAATTTATTTTAGCTGAAATTTACTGTTTCAAAAAATATTATGTCAATAGATACAGCAAAATACTTTTATAAATATTTAAAAATAGACATATATACCATTACGATTTTAGTTGGTAACTGAAAGCTTAGCGAATTCATTGTGTCAGCAGAGTCAACTACCCATTTAGGCCATGTGTCATTCACAGATTGGATCTTTTATTTTAGCCACCTTAGCCATGAATTCTTTTCATTCACACAAACGTCATCAATTATATAAGTCATAAACTAATATTTTGAATTCATGAAAGGTGTGTGCTATGGTGTCTAAATACACTTGCCTAACTTACTAAATGGGGAATGCTATGGTAAGGATGTCATTTTCATTTTGTGGTTGTTATTGATTTAAAAGCGTATCACTAAAAGTGTTGCTTAAAGAGAAAGTGTTACCCTTAATCGTTAACTCGGCTCTGATACCAATTTTTTAAAAATTCTTTCTTTTTCGAAATTTCTATTAACTCTTCATATTTTACTTCAATTAAGTTTATAAAACAATTTGCAAATTTATAATCTAAAGTATTGACCATTTTTACTATTTCTCTTGTATGATTATTTATTACTAGTCCTTGATAGATCTTGTATGATTATTTATTACTAGTCCTTGATGTATATTTTTAATTTTATAGTTTTTCAATCTTGTTTTAGTTTATAATATTCTTTTTTGCATGGATTATTATATATAAAATCTTTTATCTGTTTGTCTTTTTCTCTAATATAATTTCTCAAATCCTCAAAAACTTCTTTTATTTCTACACTTTCTGTTGTTTCTAAATATCTTTTTAATTTTTCGACTTCATTTTCCATTTTTTCTTTCAGCAACTTTAATTCCTTTAAGTCATAATATGGTTTTCCAGGCATTTATAAATTTCTTAAGTTTAATTTCAACTTGTTTATATTTATTCTTATTTCTATTCTTTTTATTATAAGGTCATCAATTTCGATCTGAAGATTATTTAATTCCCTTTTATACCCCTTTATTTTACTTTTTAATTTTTCCACCCTTTTTCTTTTTATTTTATTCTCTGGTTTTTCAATCTTTTTATGCTTCATTATTTATTTTAGAATTTCTGCAAACTCTATCATCGATTCATCACTATTTTCTAGAGATTCTATTAATTTTTTCTAGCTCTTCCACTTCTCTTTTCAACTTGTCATACATTATTTTTAGAGCTTCAAATGCTCTTTGATTTATTTCAGAAAACTGTAAATAATTCAAATGGTTTTCTCTTTCAAAGAGTTCTTGTTTCTTATCTTGATAAGTGACATATATTTCTTCTTTATTTATTGTCATAATTTAGTGTTTAGGGTTTCATTTAATTTTTCGACCTTTTTTGTTAGTTCTTTTATTTCAGAATTTTCTTCTTTAATTTTTAACTTAGATAAACTTAAAGGGCTATTAATTTTAGATTCTCTTATTTGAAAATTCGATGAAACTAATTTTCCTGACGGTTCTTTTAATAATAGAACTGGGTTTTCAATAACTTTATATTTTGGTATTTCTGTTTTTACAATTTTCTGAAATAATTCATCAACATAAATTCTTTCTCTGTTTTTAAATATTATACTATGATGGCTATTTGTTAAAGCATAATTTATTGCATATGTAATTGAAAATGGTTCATCATCTTGTTCCATTAAATTCTTTCTATGAAATTTATAAGCCAAACTTATAGATCTTCCAAGATTTTCAGTTGATAAAGGTATGGCGTATCCAAGATGGGCATTGAATTTAACATTTACGTTTGCCAAGTTTCCATGAACAATTCCAATTATTTGATCTATTGGGTCATCAGTAATTCTTTTGTCACAGATTGCTAAGCTTATTGGTGAATTAATTCCTTTCATATATGTAAATTTGATTAAGACTTATATAGTACTAATATGAATCCATCCGATTTTAGATCTTTTTTGTTGATCCTTAATTTTCTCAATCTGTTTACTCAATTCTTCATCATTTATCAAAGCTATTTCAAGTTCTCCATTGGCGGATTTTATCTTTATAGGGGCTTCAAGTTGAATTTTTCCATAGTATATTATATTTTTTCTATTAAAAACTTCTTTTAATAGATTTTGTTTATTAAAATTTTCATTTGATTTGAGATTTAATTCTGTTTTTAGAACAGCCTGTTTTTCATTATCTAATAAAACAGTTAATCTATAATAATCAGATTCTTCTGTTAATTCTAAACTTTCTAAATAATTCATAATTGAAAGACTAGGATGAAGATGTACCTTTCTGGAGAAAAACTTCCTTTATTTAGTATATTTTACATGAGGTGTTTTTATCTCCAGAGGGGAGATTGTAGATACTAACTCCAGAGGGGAGTTTAGAACTATTTTTCCCTAAGGAATTCTTCCTCAGACTATAGAATCGCCTCGGCAGCTTTCTCCTTGCTCTCCTAGCATATGAGTACTCTTAGCCTTCTGTTTTCTATTGTCTGATGCCTCTTACAATTGCCTAAGCAATCTATTTATAATGGTTGGGTCTGATGGACAATTCTCATCCTTACCCTTCTTATGACGTCATTGCTTACGTCATTGTTTATTATCTTGCACCAGCTACATTGTTGGTGCCTTATGACCTAAGCGCTTACGTCATTATGCAATAATGTTGAGGGATGCTTCAGATGCACTGTCCTCTTCTTTTATCATGTGGACTTCAGATGCATTGTCCTCTTCTTTTATCATGTGGGTTGATTCCGTTTCATTATTGCTTTCTTCAGATATTTTCGAGGCACATAGCTGGCATTTGTGGTCTTCTCTGTCTTTTATCAAATAGCAGAGATTCCTCTTTATCCCTTCAAGGAGTTTTTCTAAAAGTCCAGATAAGTTGTAGAATGCTGATTCAAATTCCACCAGGAGTCTCATCTCTCTTTCTTCAATTTTATTTCTTTTACTGGACACAAGCAGAGTATTTCTACTTTTATAATTAATCCTTGTGTGAGATTCCTTCGTTATTTTTTGAGTTCTTTCAAAGACCCTTGCTAATGTGCTGGCTAGTCTTCCTTCATGACTGTAAATTGTTAAATCTTGAATTCGATCAATTGGTTGAAAATTTTCTGGGAAGACGGACATGGATATTACTTGGTGTGCTGGAACCAAGCATTCTTCTTCTTCATTAAAAATAGGTTGACTGTTTGTAAATTTTAGGGATATATCCCTTGGATTTACATTGTCAATCATATTTTTAAATCTCTTTACTGCATCAATGAATCCTGCAGGAAACTCACTAATAATTTTTAGATCATTAAAAATTAAAATTGTATCAATTAATCCATACTGGAAAAACTGATAGGTGTCAGATGGGGAAGCATCTGGAAATATAACCAGCTTTGTTAGCTGTTCTTTGGCAATAGGATAATATCCCAAATTGCCATTTTTTCTTCAGTCCAATTCAGGACTATGTTAAGGGTTTCTCTGAGATTTGATCTACAGACCCTTTTCTTTTCCTTGATTTCAACCCTTGTAGGAATGTTTCTTATTATCACTGTTCTCTGGGTTTAAATTGGAGCTTTATCCGCTCTTTTTAGGGTTTGCTCTGGATGAAGCGTTTCATATTCCCTGAATGATTCATTTGCCTCTTCCAGTGTTAAAAACCCTCCTTTATGAATTATCCTTGTTTGATGTGTGAATAGTGCTGCTTTTTTTCCAGGCATCATATACTCCTTTCATGAGGCCATTATAAATTATATAATATTTTTTATCTTGGGTGGATTTTTTAATAATTTTAGCAATTGTTTTATTTTCTGAAATTTTTTCTTCACCTGATTTGTCCACCATGCTTAGCTGGCTGAATTCTGATGGTTTTTCTTGTTGTGTTGATTTCATTGCTTCAATGGCCTTCTTGAGGGATTGGATCTGTGTCCTTATTTGCTGACAATGCTTGCATTTTTCGAGTTCTTGCTCATATTTTTGAATTTCTTGATCTAATGCGTTGTAGATGAACTCCATTCTCTTGTTAATGTATCTGCAATAACATTTTTGTCACCCTTAATATATTCAATTTTTATTGGATATTGTAACAAAAATAATTGCCATCTTACCAATCGTCCATGATTATAATCAACTTTTAAATTATATCGTATGAAACCTGTTAGGTAACTTGAATCTGTCCTTAATGTAAATTCTCTGGGTAGTAAATCAATTTTTCATTTCTTAAGAGATTTAATTGCTGCTAGAGTTTCCTTTTCATGAGTGGTATATCTCTGTTCTATTGGAGTAAAAGTCCCTGAAATATACCTGCAAAGTAATTCCTTTGGGGAATATTTAGAATCTAGTGATTCTTTTTCTTGTTCCAAACTTTTTATAGCTTTTTTAGCTTTTAGACATCTTGACCAGGTTATGTCTGAAGCATCTGTTTCTACTATTAAGTAGTCGTTTTCTTCTGGAATATAAAGTTTTAAAAGTTTTTCACATAATTCTTTAACTCTTTGAATTTGCATACTATCTTTTTCATCCCATTTTCATTCTTTTTTAGTACTTATTTTTAGAAATAAATTTTTAGTATATTCTGTTATATAGTTGATACGTAGATGGATATATCATATATGGCACACTATAATTAATAAGAGATATTTTGCAGTATAATTAATATATAACACGGTAATTAAAAATTCTTAATTTAAAATTTTAATAAAATATTAACAAATATTTTAATTGGATAGTTGCATTAAGAAAAAATTCAAAATGATACTATTAAAATACGATAGTGTAACCGTTTTAAAATATTAGTAACTGCATGTTTAAATAATATTAATATCTCATTTAATTTAAATAATAATAAAATATATTAAATTTTTAAATTAATCCAAATTAAATTATTAATATTTTTTATTATTTTAACAAATTATATTTGTATGTATGCCTATAAAAATTATATTTTTTTTATTTTTAAACACTCATATCTGATTTACAGTTTAAAATTTATATCTTATAAATAAAATATATTCATAATTAATTTATTTACATTGTAAATGAAATAAATAATAGAATATAAATTCATAAATTATATCCAAATTATCTATATCAGTAACTAAAACGTTTTAAATTATTTATTTAAAAGAATTCGTTATTAATTTTTTATTACTACTTCATAGTTACAAATTATTAATTTAATATTTATGTCACCAAATAATCGATTTATTTATTTAAATTTTGTACTAATTGACCGTAAAGTAGATAACATTCAATCGACAACTAATTATAGTGAATAAAAATGAATAAAAAAATGTCATTTAGACATCTCGTAAAAAAAAAAATTATTATTTTTTATTTATTTTTATTCAGTATGATTAGTTGTGGATTAAATGTTATCTATTTTACAGTCAATTAGTACAAAAATTTAAATAAATAAATCAATTATTTGGTGACATGAATATTGAATTAATAATTTGTAATTATAAAGTAGTAATAAAAATTTAATAACAGATTCTTTTAAATAAATAATTTAAACATTTTAGTTACTTATATAGATAATTTGGATATAATTTACGAATTTATATTTTATTAGTTATTTTGTTTATAATGTAAATGAATTAATTATGAGTATATTTCATTCACAATGTAAATAAGATAAGACATAAATTTTAAATAAATAAAATAGGTGCACCCGTAATACGTTACTTACACTGTAAACGAGATATGAGTATTTAAAAATATAAAAATATAATTTTTATAAGCATACGAATATAATTTGTCAAAATAATAAAAAAATATTAATAATTTAATTTAGACCAATTTAAAAAATAAAAATTAATATATTTTGTTATTATTTAAATTGAATGAAATATTAATATTATTTAAACATGCAGTAACTAATATCTTAAAACGATTATACTAACGTATTTTAATAATATCATTTTGAATCTTTTCTTAATTTAATTATCCAATTAAAATATTTGTTAATATTTTATTTAAATTTTAAATTTAGAATTTTTAATTACCGTGTTATATATTAGTTATACTGCAAAATATCTCTTATTAATTATAGTGTGCCATATATGATATATTCATCTACATATCAACAAATTCTCACTATCAATCATATAAAAATCCGTATATATTTCAACAAATTTTGATTAACACTTAATTAAACACATCAAAAACGAAAAAAAAGGTGAAAACTCAGGTGAAGTCGATTTACATAAAGTTGATATATGAGAGCCGTTAGATAATTTGACTGATTTCACTAAATTTTTATCCAACAACTTTCAGGTATTAACTTCACGTGAAATGGACTTCCTGAGTTTTCACCAAAAAAGAAAGGGAAAAAAAACCTGTAAGGCTGTAACGGTATTCTATTATGCACACTCCTTTTAACCAGCCATACCATACACGCGTCTCTTTGAAATCATGCCACATACAGACTACATCTCATGATGATTTTGACAGACAGTACCATAGAATCTCCCTAAATATAATTGTTCCTATACACATTCAAGTCAAATATGGTTCTAAACTTCTAACTTATTATCCTTTCATGGATTGAAAACAATGATGTGCAGATTGCTCTCTTTACTCTAATACATGGAAGTTTATGTTAGTTCTTAGTCTTGAAAACAGTAGCACTCATTGTATAATGTATATAGTATTGGTTGATATGGTAATGTTTTTTGTATGTTATTTCTCTTTCATTTTCTGAATTTTAGAAAGTGACATAATACAAATTTGTGCTCTTTTTTTGTTGTTTAGATGGATTGGACTTTCTCCAATCCTAGGCATTATTACATCACAAACTATCCACTCACACACCCATAATTTTTAAGGGTTCTTATCCACCACTTGCCATTACTAAGGTTCGCACATATTAAGAAATGCAACATATTAAGAAGCATGCTAATGTATCAGCTCAACTAAACCTGAGTTGCATACAAATTTGTGTGTGTGTTTTTTTATGTACTTCGCAAATTTGTGCTTAATTTTGTTAGGTTGAATGATTTGGACTGAAATTTATGTTGGAAGCCCAACTCCTTAAGGAAAATCCATTCAACTAATTAACCGGGTTTGAAACGTGGGCCTAACCATGGAGTGAAATATAAGAACCCATAGTAATTTAGGACCAAAAACTAAAAAAATAATAACAAGAGTTAATTTATCGGAATTTAGTGCTAATAACAGAATTAATTTTGGTGATCCATTTAATCTCCAATTCCACAAGTTAATGACTAATTCTTCACAAATTAAAACTTCATTAAAAATTTACTATTCACTAATGAATTACTGTATTTATAAGATGAGATTCAAACACATGTTTGTTTAAGCGAAATTCAAGTTGTCTGTTGTTGTTGTTGACCAGTTAACACTTGCCACCAAAATTAACATGTGCATTTAGAGTACCTAATAAAATTTACTTATTTCAGTCGTTATTATGGACCCTGCCCCTTGATTTGGGAGCACAGCAGAAGGCACCTATCTATATTATATATACACACACGCATAATATAAATATTTTATATTGAAGAAACATGAAAAATCTGGTATGGCAGAGGTTTTATTATTATTGTTGTTGTATACAGCTGTTTTTTTAATTATCGTTATTATTAGTTGGCGAATTCTCCCGTGCCTTTAATTTGCTGCTGATATTGCCGAAAAGTAACAAATGGGTCCCAGTAGTTAATTTATTAGATTAACAGGATAGCGTTATTAACCCTGTAGCAGATTATTATTATTTTTGAATTTAAAAATAGTAACTCTTCACAAAGAAAAGCGTCACCTAATAAAAAAAATAAATTAGAAGATTTAAAAAAAATAATTATATTATCAAAATTAATAGATCAAAAATTAATGATTTTAACTAATTGTAATGACACTGAATTCTTAAAATCAATACAAAATGATTTTTCTCAAAATCTTTATTTTACTATAAGTTTTATTGAAGGACTTCAAAAACCTGAAAAAACTTATTTTTCATACGGAATTTTAAAAAAATGTTACCATGGAAATGATTCCCCACATCTTTATCATACTTTTAACCCACAATTAAATTCTATAGTAGATATGCTTGAAGAAATATTAGTATCCATAAAATTTCAAAGAAATAAGGAAAAAGAGAATTTCAAAGAAGAAAAGTTTCAAAATATAATCAACGTAACAGATTTAAAAGTAAAACCACCATTGAAATTATGAATATTGAAGAAAAATTAGAAGAAGTTATAATGCTTTTTAAACAATTAAAAATGGCTCAAAAAAATAATATTATGGAACAGGAATTTCAAATAGAAGAAGAATTAGTAAATTCTGAAAATATAGAAAATGAAGAACACATCCTAGATTATTCAAGTGACGAAGAACCAGCAATTCCAATACAAGTAAAAAATGAAGCTGGAACATCTAAGGATAATCAATCTCAATTTAAATGGGAAACATGTTTTAATAATTATGCTTTTAAAAAAGGGTTTATAAATAAAGATTCAAAATATACAAAAATACTATCAAAATACGTTCCTAAAATCCAGGAAATGGAAGGAGAAAGAATGCTTGACTTAGACTGTAAAAAGAATGAAAAAGAAATTTTCGAAAATTAGTTGAATTCCTTCTTATTAGAAACCTTTACTAATCCAAAACTTAGTGAATTATCTGGAAGAGATATTTGGAATTACATAGGGTTTCATACTAAAGGAACTATAAGAGATTATATGACATCAATAGAAAACCAAATAATAGAAGAATTAGCAACAAAAACAACAGCTTATGATAAGATATTATATATAATGATCATTCTATATAAAGAATTTTTTGGAAAAAATATTATAGATCATAGACAAGAAGTCTATAATAAAGAATATCAAGAAGCAAAAAATCATTTAGCTAATATTCAGATATATGATCTATGTAATGTGGAGTCTTATATATGTGAATATAGAATACATTATTACAAATTAAAAGAAGAAGATAAAAATCATTATCTTAGTATGTATATAACAAAACTTCCATATCCTGCTAATGAATTTATAATGGGAAGATTTATAAGAGAAATAAATAGAGGGACAATTGAAAATAATTTTGGTGGAGCAACCTCTGCAATAAGAGAGGAAATAAAAGAACGTTGTATGCAAGAAGCGACCCAAAAAAGATTTGCAAATATAATTAGAATTTGCTGTCAGGATAATGACGAGATATCCCAAAAATATGGTCTTAGTAAAAATTTTCAAAAAAAAAAAAAGAAAATATCAATTTAGAAAAAGAAAATACTATCCAAACTGGAGAAAAAAGAGGTATTTTAGAAAAAGAAATAACAATAAAAACAAAAGACAAAAAAATGACTATTGCCCGAATAAAAAAAAAATTGTAAGTGTTGGTATTGCCAAGAAGAAGGACACTATGCAAATAAATGTCCAAAAAAGAAGGATAAAAAGGATCTTACTAAACAAATAGAAATTGTTAAGTCTTGTTTTATGGAACCATTAGAAGAATCTGATGATAATTTAGACTATATTTTTGAATATGTCTCAGAAACAGACTCAGATACTGAGTAATAATGCCACATTTATTACTATAAAAATAACAGAAAAGTTTATAAATGCTTTCATAGATACTGGAGCAACACAATGCTTTGCTAGTACAAATATAAAACTTGATTGGAAAAAATTAAAGAAACCATTAAGAGTTAGAATAGCTGACAAATCAATACATAAAATTGACCAAAAAGCAGAGATGGCTGAAATTTTTATTCAAAATTATAGGTTCATTGTTCCATCTATATATATGTTAGATTCTGGAATGTATTTTATCATAGGAAATAACTTTTTAAAGCTATATCATCCATTCATTCAAGAATTGACATATATAGTTTTAAAAGCTCCACACGATTCTTCAAATAAATCAAAAATCAAAACGTATAAAAATACCAACTACTACTATAGATAAGATCTTAAAATTTAAAATATTTTCTATATTAGAGACATGTTATTTAAATTTATACTTTCAGATAAATATTCCAAAAAATAATCTTGAAATAAGGATAGAAGAACTTTTGGATGAAATTTGTGCTAAAAATTCTTTAGATATTAAAAATACAAATAACGAATTAGTAAGCATTAAATTAAAAGATCCTACAAAAGAGATAAATGTTCCAAATAAAATTCCTTATTCCGCAAGAGATAGAGAAGAGTTCTCATTAGAATGTAGAGATCTTTTAGAAAAAGGAATTATAAGATTAAGTAAAAGTCCTCATGCGGCTCCAGCCTTTTATGTCGAAAACAATAATGAAATTAAAAGGGGAAAACGAAGAATGGTTATTAACTATAAGAAGATGAATGAAGCAACTATTGGTGATGCTCATAAACTTCCAAGAAAAGATTCTATTTTAGAAAAAATCAAAGGAGCAACTTGGTTTTCATCTCTTGATGCAAAATCAGGATATTGGCAACTTCGTTTAGACGAAGAAACAAAGAAATTAACTGCTTTTACTTGCCCAACAAAAGAATCAACAAGTGTGTTGCTCTATGAATGGAATGTATTACCATTCGGATTAAAACAAGCCCCAGGTATTTATCAAAGATTTATGGAAGAAAATCTAAAAGAGTTAAATGAATTTGTTTTAGTGTACATTGATGATATACTAATTTTTACAAAACAGGATAAAGAATATCATCTTCAAAAATTATTAATAGTTTTAGAAAGATGTAAAGAAAAAGGATTAGTTCTTAGCAAAAAGAAAACAAGAATAGCAAAACAAGAAATAGAGTTTCTTGGATTAATTCTATCCACTCAAGGAAAGCTAAAACTTCAACCAAATGTTCTAGAAAAGATAAATTTATTTCCTAATAAAATAGAAGATAGAAAATAATTACAAAAATTTTTAGGGTGTATAAATTATATTTCTGATCAAAGATTTTTAAAGAATATAAGCATCAACAAATTCTCACTATTAATCATATAAAAATCCTATATGTTTCAATAAATTTGCATTAACACTTAATTAAACACATAAAAAACGGGACATCAAAAATGGAAAAACTAAAAAAAAAACCCGTAACAGTATTCTATTACTCTTACTCTCTTTAGCAAGCCATACCATACACGCGTTACTTAGAGATGATGCCACATACAGACCACATCCTATAGTGATTTTGGCAGACAGCACCACAGAATCTCCCATTTATTTATACCTAAGAAAGGAGTCTAATAATGCAGGACCTATGTACCTGAGTTAACCAAAACTACCACTCCTACTCCTACTGTCAGAACAAGATTGTGAGAATGGGAGCTTTCTTTTGCGTGATTCAGTAGTTTTTGCTTGCGTTACTCGTGAAATAGGGATATCATCATCATCATGTTCGCTGTCACTGATCTCAATGATATTTTGCAATTTGGATCCTCCCTCAGCTGCATCAAAGATATGGAAATTGAAGAATTCTAGATTGGATAACCGAATGAAATATATATCTATAGTTATTGCAACATTTTTTAGGTAAAGTAAATCTCAAGCATTTTATGTAATTGAAAGTCTATGGTATAAGAATAATGCATTCAACAAGTTTGGATAACATATACAATAGGAAACTCTGTGATCTTGCTTGTATAAATTGATCAATTTACTTATCTACTCAACAATGGTAAAGAAAATTTCAACAATAGTATTTTAGAATTTTCTGATACCCACAAATCTCATGTAATTAAGATTTTCCTAATCAAGACAAGAAGTGAACATCAAAGAGAGTAAATTGGAACAATATTCTATTTACATAGCACAAATAATCAACCTTATCCTATTCACATATTTTTGTTTGGTAAGCTTGGTAGTTATGAACTTAATACTTGTGGAAGCAACAGCCTGATAAACTTCAATAAGCACTTTGAGTCTATGACAATTTGATTTCAAAGTAAATTGAATTCTGTATTGAATTTATGTTGTCAATTTGTGTCATATAGTAAAATGTAAAATCACTAGAAGAAATTTCCCCATTCTTTCAAAAGTTATTTAAAATATATATAAAAGGGAACATGTTCTGTTAATGCAGCTTCCAAAATACTAGTTCAATGTGTTGAGACTAATATATTGCTCTTAAGACTCAATCAAACATAATCATGACCTACACACCTGAAAACCTGACAAAATTATATAATTAATGCAAAGATCACTATAAAGTAATATTTTCAGAGTACTACCAATAAAAAAAATGGACATTACTAATTGATTTAGTCATAAGAGAATTTGAAGTAGAATTTCAATAACAGCTGCAGCACCATAAGATTGATGAAAATCTTTGTGTTGCAAAGGTAGAGAACCATCATTAACTTCATCATTGAACTCCTTCACTTCTTCTTTGACTTTAGAAGGAAAACCAGGATCATCAACTTCATTAATATCATGCTCTCCATCAAAAGAAGCATTACTCATCAAAAGCTTTGTACTTTCCTCCAATTTCACAACCCTATCTAGCAATTCCAAAAACTTAAAATCAGCCTTCAATTTCTCGTCCACCAACTTCCCATTCTTATCATTCAACTCAGTAATGGTATCCAAATTATTCTTTTTTTCAGCCTCTAACTGGGCCACTTTCTTCCTTAATTCATCAACAGCATTGCCATTAACCTCACATTTCTTCTTCAACTCCAACAACTTAAGATTCTCGCACTCTAACTCTTTGTTCTCCTTCCTCAAATTCTCAATGGTTGCCTTGTCCAACCCACTTTCCTTCACTCCTTTAAATAACGTCTCATAAAGCCCCTGTACCTTCTCACACTGTTGCTCTTTCTTCTTCAATTTATCCTCAGCATCAATCCTTGCTAGACTCTGAAGCTGAAACTTCTCTTCAAGTTGACCAGCCTTGGTTTTAAGTTTTCCCTCTCTTTCTACCAAAACCTCTTCAACTCTGTCATAATCCTCTTTTTGCCACTTAACTCGAAGAATTTGAATGAGCTCAGGAATGCTCATCGTCTCCAAGCTTTTGTTACTGGTTGATGAGAGAATGGGGTGGGGGGGGGGGGGGGGGGTGACCCAGGTTCGGTTTTTGGTTGAACTGACATAACAAGGGCGAAAAGTTCGAACTTCGGAGAAAAAGGGAAGTGGGATTCGAAAAAGTTATTGGCTTTTCGGTGTCTGAAGCTGAAAAAATTGGAGCAACGTCACTGTGAACGAGGAACAGAGGAAGATGAAGAGAAGAAGCATGCTTTTCTTCTTTTGTAAGAGTGAATAGTGAAATTGTTACCGGTCTGCACTTTGAAACTTGGAAGGGCAGTGTATGAAAATTGATGTTTGATTGTTTGGGAACTCAGAAGACATTTCTGTAATTAAATGCAAGGAGGGTAGAGTTGGAACTACAATGCAAAATGAAGTAGTATAAGAAAATTGAGAAAAATTCTTATATACACTCTAGATAGTAGATGTCAAAGAAATTTCTTTTCTTTAGGTTAATTTATTATCATAAAATAATTAAAGAAAAAGAGATAAAAAAAATGAATGAATTGTTGTTAAACAATAGATACTAGATAATAGAATCTCTCAAAAATTGAATGAATTTCTATTGTTTAGAATTTAGATTGAAAAAAAAAAGGGATGGTCAATGATAATACTAAAAAAATTTATACTCTCTGTGTAACGTATAGTACTTTTTTCCTCTAAATGTGTTCAATATTTATAACTAACTAAAGATTAGATTAAGCCCCTAACTTAATACATAATTACAGAAACAGATTCACTATAATAAAATGAAATGAAATATGAATATATATTCTAGTAAAATTTACATTCAAAACTTTAATTCTACTTAATCAATTTTAAATACTCAACATTCTAAACAACATTATTTTTCGGGCAATTTACGTTAGTAAATTGTTTGATCCCAATATTACGTAAATACATTGTTTCCAAATTCAATACGCAAATGCGTTGTTTCACTATTTTATATAAACCGCTACTGGCAGCAGCGGTTTACGTGCGTGTGTGAGTGTAAACCGCTATAGGCTATAGCGGTTTACGTGTAGTGTGCTGCCTATATAGTCAAATTATACAAAATTAAATAAAAATTAACTAAGTTCCATACAAAACTAAGTTCTGTACAAAAGAACATGTATTAATAGAAATAATTAAAAATTTTATACGAATAATGAGTACTAAAAATTCCGTTACAAAAATATAACAATATGCATTAGAGAATATAAAAAAAAATTCTAAAAAAATATATTACTATGAACAAACAAAGTAAATGAAAAATTGATTAAAAAAAATCAAAACTTATAAAAACTGATAATTATTCTTGATTTTTTTATTACAAATAAAATCGAATGGCAAAATTAGCAAAAAAATAATATTTTTTTAAATTATTTTTCAATTTAATAATTGAACAGAACGTAAAAACTACACTTAGTTATTTCCAGTGAACAAGAGTTAAAATATAGAAGTCATGTTTATCTTTAAAGAAAAAAAAAACAGACAAACAAAAAATTCTGATATTTAACAAGAAAAGTCTAATTAAAAAGATGTTGCAGCGAGTATATTAAAATCCACAATTATAAAAATAAGTTAAAATATAAATATATAATAATTAATTTTAATAATTTATTTTAGTATATAAATAATATTTTTAATCAAACATATACAAAATAAAAAGATACGCAAGTACATAAAAATAGGGAGAATATTTATCTTACGCATACTGAAATATCAAAACAAAAATTTATTAAAAATTATTAGAGAAAATTATTATTTATCTTAAAAGAAAAATTGTTTATGAAGAGAAGATAACAAAATACTATTTTTTATGATTATCATTTATGACTAATAGAAAAAAACAATATATGTTTTTTATGATTGTATTAATAGTTTGAAAATATGAATATTGGAATAAGAATGGATTAATAATCGTGGTTATAGTCGGGGTAATTTCCAAAATTTTGTTAGCTTGTGAAAATTAAAAGGTATAAAAATAATATAATATATTTACTAAGTGAATAAAAGTCCCAAATAAAAATTATAACTTGATATCCAATTAACTACAAAGAAAACTTATTAGTATTTTGTGCATGAATGAAAAAAATAAGAAAAAACTATTAAAAAGGGAAAGTTTTTCAATAATGCTAGTGTAATACATTTTATTTTCTTAGAATAAAAAGCTAAATAAATGTTGTTATGATAAATTAAAATATTAAAAATAAATAAAATTTGTAAATTCAATTACTAAGAATTTTAATTAAATAAAAACCTACAAAAAATAGTCCAAAGTCCAAACCAAAAACTTAAACAAAAGTATAATAAAAAGACCAAATTCTTCCAGCATTCAGGGTAAATAGCAAAGTTAATTAACCTTACAATTATCCTCCTTTAATCTCACATAAGAGAAAGGAAGAGGAACAAAAAATCAATTAAAAAAAATTGTGACATGAACAATAAAAGAATAAAATCAATTAGTTATACTAGCTAGTTTCAGCGCAGAGTTCACTCAATCTGTCTGACCTCAAGCAACGTCCAATCTCACCCCTTATTAACAACTGATAACTTGCTTTCTTTCACTTCTTCATCTCTCTCCCTTCTCATTAATCAACTTGATAGGAGTCATGACATAGTTAGAATTAGGCACGTTTAGAATGAGTATTGTGCCTTGTGTACTTGCTGTTAATTCTGTTAGGATAGCATGTGCTTGCTGTCAATTCTGTTAGGCAGTTAGTAGTTAGTCAGTTAGTTGCTAGAAGATGCTGGAAGCTTCCACCCTCAATTCACTACTCAGCTTGGTTGCTTATAAATAATCTTCCTCATTACCTTACAAGGTAGCTTTTCTGTAACACAACTCTCACTCACTCAATGAAACCACTTCTCTTTCCTACCTTCTCTGTTCTCTCTCTTTTTCAATCTCTATTCTGATTCTTCTTCAAGGTCACCCTCTATGATCTGGTACCTTTCACAACTCTTCTTGTTCCTTTCACGCCGGTCATCCTCATCGGCTTTGCACTAATCCGAATTCCAAGAACATCAAGAATGGACGCAGAAGCACCTAAATATCGGTGTTCTAATTGCGAAGAGGCTTTTCCAAACAAATTTGAAATGGCGTCGCATAGGATGATGCATCACGAAAAATTTGACATCCTTTGCCCTCCTGTGGGAATGGCTTCAAAAGGAAGAAATGTAACACCCTAAGATATATCCTATCTTTGAGGGTCTTTAAATAAGGTGCCACACTCGATAGAGAAAGAGACTGAACTTAATCGTTATGCAAGGAAGGGAGGAAGTGCGCGTAAGCAGTACTAAAATGATAATAAATATGAAATAATAAACTTATCCATGAGTACGGTTCAAAAATGCTTAGAGGTAATTAAACAAAGGAAAGAAACTAATACATCCTAACTAATTTCGTCGAAGAGGCTCCCATACTTGTGTCCTATCCTATCCTTGATCAGGACCCTTCAGTTATTCACGAATCGAGGTATTCGTGGTTTTCCTCCAACGCCTTTTCGCGCAGTGAAGATCTGGTTCCGTTGTGTGGGATGAACTAGGACTTGACGGGCAGCTGGGGTTCTCCTTCCACGAACTCTCGACCTAAGTAGATAGTTTGGAGCACGGTAGTAGTGGTCGTAACTACCCACGCGTGCTTTGAGGGGTCATACTCATAAGTTACCTTCGGGGGCACTGCGTCGTCTCTATCCGCTGTGCCATGTTCCTCTGGAGACAGTATGGGAAAAGAAAAAGGGATGAGAACCTAACGTCTCAGTAGGAGTGCTATGCAACACCTCCATAACTATCTCCAGCCCACGTGCGGGATTTAAAAAAAGGGAGCGTATAACATGGCATGTAATATGCATTTTTCTTGTAAAACATGTGTGCAAAAGAAGGAAAGCATATAGGAAAATAGAAGGATAACATCTTAAGTAACATCAACATAATCATAATTAAATCTAAAAGAAAAACATAGAGATTAAACTTTCATTCATGCCTTCTCCTTTCTAAATTTATAACTTTTATGGAGGGTATTGAGCTCAAACCGGTATAAGTGGGAGTCCCCTTCCCTTACCAAAGGTTCTTATCCCAAATGTTTTGGCGATCACCTTCCCTTACCGAAGGATCATCTCGATCGATCACCTTCCCTCACCGAAGGATCATATCGATATCTTGTCTTTGGGGGTCACCTTCTCTTACCGAAGGATCATTCCCTCAATTTAATTTATAACCAAAGTTATTTAGACATACACAAGAAGGGAGTCATATAAAAAAGATATATTATTATATAAAATTGATGGGATAGTCCCCTTCCCTTACCGAAGGTTCTTATCCCAAACGTTTTTCGATCATCTTCCCTTACCGAAGGATCATCTCGATCGATCACCTTCCCTTACCGAAGGATCATATCGATATCTTGTCTTTGGGGTCACCTTTCCTTACCGAAGGATCATTCCCTCAGTTCAATTTACAATTAGGTTGCTTAAACATACACGAGAGAAAAATCATATAAGAAGAGATCATGCAAGAAAAGGGACAATTGTGATGATAAAGGGATATATGAAAATCATGAGACTCTAGCATGTGTATGAATTTTCTAATTAAAAGATCTTGGTAATATAATAGCATGGATTGAAAGAGGTCATATCAAAGTGCAGAAAATAGAGCATTTTAAATAATTGCACAAAATATTAAAGAAAGTATGTATTCTCGATCCTAAAGAAATAATATAATGGTGCAAACAATCATATAGGTGTACATAATAAGAATAGAGTATATTAAATATTTGAATAAAATATTTAAGAAAGCATGTACTCTTAACTTTAAGAGAGTAATAATAACATAATGATATGCACATGATAGGATAGGGTATATTAAATATTTGAATAAAATATTTAAGAAAGCATGAACTCTTGACTTTAAAGGAGTAATAATAACATAATGATATGCACATAATAGAATAGGGTATATTAAATATTTGAATAAAATATTTAAGAAAGCATATACTCTTGACTTTAAAGGAGTAATAATAACATAATGATATGCACATAATAGAATAGGGTATATTAAATATTTGAATAAAATATTTAAGAAAGCATGTACTCTTGACTTTAAAGGAGTAATAATAACATAATGATATGCACGTAATAGAATAAGGTATATTAAATATTTGAATAAAATATTTAAGAAAGCATGTACTCTCGACCTAGGGGAATATTAACAATATAATCATATGAAAGAGCATAAAATGAGTATAGTGAATAATTGAATGAACATCACAAGGAGACATATACTAATAATTCAAGAAGACATGAATGACATGATGGACAGACATGATTAACATGAATAAAGGATGAGTGAAAGATAATAAATGCCATGATAACATTCGTGAATGGAAGAAAAATAAAAATGGAACATAACACATGCCAAGCATTTTAAAAACATAATTCCCTACCTTTTTTCTAACGCTTCTTTGAGCTTGCCTCTTGTGTTTGTACACAGAATATATTTTTGTAGAGAGAGAAGGGAGATGATTTGGTATTTGAGAGGAGTGATTTTCCACCTATAGGTGCACCCCTATTTATATACATCTGGGAATAGGGTGGTTGGAATAATTTTAATTTCAAACGGAAGGTAGTTACTAGATTCCTATCCATAAATTTAAAATTCTAAGCCTATCTCCTAACTGATTTTTAAATTTTGAATTTAATTTTGTTTCAAAAAGGGGTGGTTGTTACAAGAAAGATCTGAAATTCCATCAAAAATAGGTAACGTTTATTTTATTTTTACCTCATTACCTCATCTGAAATTTCACTTACTCTTCTTTGATCTTCTATGTTAGTGCGTTTTCGTGAGAGAAGCGAGCTCAAAGACAGTGCAAGAACGCTTCATGTGCGTTCATTGCAAAGGAGGGGCCATTTTTAATGATCCTAAAGAACTGGAGGAGCATGCTCATAAGCACAAGGGCTGTAACTTTCGGTGGCTAAAAAATGTTGATATGAAAGCAAAATGAGTGATATACTTTAACATGGTAATTGTTGGTGTTTTTTAAAATTGTGGGAGTACACAGTCCGATTTGTGTTTAAAAGTTGAAAAAAATTCAGAGTACACAAATCGAAGGGTCCGATTTGTGTTAAAAAAATTAAAAAAACTCAGAGTACACAACTCGGATCATGCGAGTTCTTTGGTCATAAAATTTTGCTTCACAAATCGCATGGTCCGATTTGCAGCGGATGGAATTTGAAATATGAAACGTGGAATTCGGACCTTCTGTTTTTCTTGTTCTCGATAATTTACAACTCAAAGGGTCCGAGTTCTGCTTCCTCTAATCTCACAACGAGGTGAAACATCCCTCCTCCCCATACGCGAGTCTAACACCTTCTTTGCTTCCATATTCAAATTAATTAGTGACTTTCGGTGCTGCTGCGGTAACGGTTTTAAAACCAAAGACTCTGAATCTCCATTTAAGAGAGGTAAGTTTTGCTTATTCATTTTTTTCGATGATCTTTTTGGTTTCTTTTTTTTATATGATTTATTTTCTGCATTTATTTGTTATAGTGTATTCATTACCAAGGAAAGTGTTTCGTCTGTTGGCTATAATTCGACTCAGGTAAAACTATAAGTCGGAATATAATTAAAACTAAATAAACACGTGATATTTCAGGAGTACGTGGAGAGTACGTACTTTGATCTCCTAACAGACTTATCCTATTAAATCAAACAACTACGTGCCAACCCAAATGGGCACAGGAATCTCTCCGCAAATCTCTCTGAAGAAGAGCACTAAAGAGCAGTTATCACCCATTCAATAACAGCTCCACAATATCAGACTCACTAAGTAATTCTATAAATACATCCACTCCCAATCTTAGGTACAGAACACGATTCATTCTGAGTTATTTGATATTCATCTTATACTCTTACTAACTTGAGCGTTGGAGTCTCTTTGCAGGTCCCAACCTCCAGGTCCCAACCTCCTCCGGTGTTCCTTGATGGCTGAAGTATAGCTCGTTCCTTGATGGCTGAAGTATAGTCCGGAACAGAAAGCATCAAAGGAGTAATAGCATTGCTGATTTCTAGTGGACATTAAGCACACTGGTAATTTTTAATAGCATTGGAAGTGTTAGAACTGAAATTTTTTAGTGTCCAATGCTAAATACATGCAATATTAATTTTGAGTGGTTGGAGTCTTTCTTTTCTCACTTTAAGCACTAAGCTTGATTTGATGTGCATGCATTAAGCGCAAAAAATCATTCACTTTTGTATTTTATTACATTAAATGTTCAATGCTTTTTTGATTTGATAATTATGAACTGTAATTGTCATTATGTCATTAAAGAAGTGAGATTATAATTCTTGATACAAAATGTCGAAAGTGATAGAAAATTTGGACTGCTCAATTAGTTTGTTAGTTTGTTATTCAATAATAAATTTATCTTAGAGCTAACTCTGAGATATCCATTATTTAAAGTATTTGTTGCTTTTGTTAATATGACTCTTTAATAAAATATAAGACTGAGAATATATTCAATTTTGAGCAAATAAAATCTACAATATCAGTTATCAAGATTTATAATTCTATGAATGGTTCATGTGAAATGGCAAAAATGTTGATTTTTATGATTTTTACTCTCCAAGTTGTCAAGGATATTAACCTGTGAACTCTAATGTGATTGTATTTCTAATATACTTGACTTAAATTTTTATAGAAATATGTGATCTTTAGTCTTCAACTCTTCACCCTTTTAATGAGGCCCACATGTCGTAACAAGAAATCTTTTGCCATTAAAAAGATTATATTATCTTTTTGTTTTTCATTAATTAGTTTAGGTGCTTCGTTGTGTAAAAAACTGTAAATGCACATATGTAATGAGAAATTTCAATCAAAGAGAGTAGGTTATTAGTTAAGGGGAGTAGGTAATAATGTACTTCTCTAACTTGTACCTCAGTCTTCTTTCTCTTTCTCTTTTACAACTTAGAATAAACTGCTTTCAATAATGAGCTCTCAACTCACTACTTCATTCATTATAGAGGAACTTGAGGTCATTTTAAGGCTTCCACTACACTGTTTCAACTCCCTTTTTCTTTTTTTGTTTTCTTGAATTTATTTATTTATTTATTTATTTGGCATTTAAGTGTGGATTTGTTTCTTAAAATATTTGAAATTGAGATAAAATTTTAATCTCTTCTTATGTCTTGAATTTTTTTATTATCTTTTAATTTTTTTTTATTTTCTAACATTGAAAAATTACATAACAAGAACAAAGCTTTTTTTTTCAGTTTAGAAATTTTTGGGCAATTTTAATTATAACTTATATAAACTTTGTTTACAGAGCAAAATATGCACTCTCAAATTTCTGCCCACCTTACCTGTGTTTCTTTTAAATTTTTATTATTTTTTGTCTGTGCAAAGTTTGAGTATCGTTTTTGTCAATTATATTGATTTATTGTGAAAATGACCAATTTATTAAGGTGTTTATTAAATTTTCTATAACTTGAAACTATTATTTTTTTACTTTTTTTTTCTTTTACTAACTGACATGAAATCACTAACTGAATTCTTCAATAGCTTAATTTTATTTTGACTTTTACTCATTGAGATAAAATTATGATTTGTTAATTATAATATGTCATTAGTTACATCATGTTAGTTCCTTTTGAGAAACATGTGTAACTTATTTTTATTATTATCAAATTCGTTCTATTTTAACTTCTTTTATAGTGTCATTTTTATTATTCAATATTCTTACGATGTTTAATTAGTGATGTTTTGTTCAATGATGTAATTGCATTCTCTTTTCATTTTTGTAGGTCTTACAATGACGAGCAGATTGGCTAGGTGCGGACTTCATCAATCAAACTGTAATAATAATAGATTAATTAACTTTGATTATGTTGATATGTAGTCAAAGTTACACTACAGTGTATTATCTCATCCAAAATAATTGTTTACTTGGACAAATTGGTATCTACTAAACTAGAAATCAATAAATTGAATGTTATATGGAGTTTTCTTAGAATTTTGAGTCTATTTTTTTATTAAATTGACGATAAAAGATTTCTTTGTTTTATATGTAGTTATAGTTTTATAGGTAGGTTCAAGTTAAAGGTTATCATATGTTAGGATATATATTTAGTTTTTAGGGGTTAAATTTTATGTTATCTCAAAAAATTCAAGTTTTTAACTATTTTTTTTTATGATTTTTGGAGAATTTCTTATTTTGAAATTTTCTTATGTTGGTTATTATAAAACAAATATTTTATTTCATTCATGGTTGGTTAGTGTCTTAAATTTGAATTATACACATTATGTATAAATTATAGTTGATACATAGTGAGCGTTACATACTTGAGTGTGTTTGTTACTATATTTATATGTTCTTTTTTAATATTATGTTTGTATTTTTTTTTACCTTTTCATAATTATATTCACATGCTAAATATCATATTTTAAGTGATATATATTATTTAATATTATTTAATACAACTATAATATTTTTAAAATAAGTCTTATCTTTTCAAGATATAAATAATAACACATACGCCGTGCGAATGCACGGCTACTCTACTAGTGACCTTAATACATAGTAATTATTTTAATATTTAATTTTTTGTATATACATAATATTTTTTAACTTACAAATATGTTTAATTTGTAATGAGCTTAAAAATTTATTTAAAAATTGATAGAAAATAATAGTAAGTTCTTAATTTTGTTTGTAATCAAAATTATGTATGTTATATTTTGTAAAACCTAAAAAGTTATTTTAGTAAGAATTTTGAATATTAATCAAAAATAGAGTAAAGTGGATAGACTTTATAAGAAATAAAATACTTTAAATTAAGTACAAAGGGAGTTCTTCTTTTGATGATTAATGAATATATCTAAAAGTTTAATTTGATATCATCAATATAATTGCATAATCAATCATATTTTTAAATTTTTAAGTTTATGAATTGTATTTTTCTAATTAATTTATGATTTAAAAAAAATCAAATTTAATTAAATACAGTTAATTTAGTCAATAATGTATGTAGTATTTATTATCACAAAATTACTGATTTTTTATTTACCAAAATTATTATATAAATTATTCATAGTTGCATAGATAGGATAGAATATAACTATCATGAAAAAAAAATGAATAGAACTAGTCATGGATTATGCAATAATATATATATATATAGCTCAATTGCTAATTAAAATAAAAAGATCACATATTTGTATTTTTTTAATTCCATACTAATTAAATATGAAATCTATGTCTATTTTATACTTAATATAATTGAAAGCACCTTTTTCTTCTTTTAACTTTGTATTTTTTTGTTTTGTATTACTCATAATAAGAATCACACGACTAATTTTATAAAAAATTAATTGTTGATTTTTACATAGTTCAATTTGTCATGTTATATGGTATTAATAAACTCAGGTATTACTAATAGTTCAATTTGTCATGTTATATGGTGTTAATACTTTTAGAGGTATAATTAAAATAACTGTCAAAGATAAAACTAAAATATATTTAAAACATCAGAGATATTATTATAAAACTAAACTAAATATAAGTGTTACAATATGTTGTGACTATAATATAAAAAGACAACAAAAAAAAATTGAAATTAAAATAACTAGTCTTAAAGAGCACACAATAAAAATATTTGAAAGTAAAAAAATTCACTACTACTTCTTTTTTACAGAAAAATAAGAAAAAACTTTCAATTTACAAAAAAAAAAAATTAACCTTTGATAGCGTTCATATTTAAGAGTCTAATTATATATAAAAAATAGTTGAAATTTAATTCAACTATATTCTTAAGATTTAATTATTTTATTAGTCCTTATAGTTTTATCAAATTTATAATTAGGTTACTAAAATATTTTCTTTTAATTAAATTTTTAGGAATTTAACTCCTCCCTAAACACCAAAAATAACAAGGACAACTTATTCGTACATGACATACCGTATTCCATTAAAGTAGTATTGAATACTGGATAACTTTCCTATATTATTATTCGCCTTAATTTTGTGCGTAAGTCATGAATGACTATTCTAGTACAAATCACTTTTAATGCTAGCTAAAATATATTTTTTTTTATAAAATTAAAAAAATATTTATTATATAAGATCATATAATTTATCAATATAAAGTTATAAATTAATAAAGGATAAAAAGTAAAAAAATAACTATTAATAAATATATTTGATAAATTAAAAAATAATATCCAACCAAAAATTGACTGCTAAAGCATCGAGAAAGTTTAGACAACAAATTTTTTGCCACCTCTTCGATGTGTATGTGGTATGAAAAAAAAAATTATGGTATAATTTTTGTCAAGAAGCCAATAAAGATTTACTAGATATAGACAAATCTGATAAAATAAAACATGTTCGTACCTGAATACGAGGCAGTCCAATCCAATTCATTTAAATCAGGACCTGTTAACGTCCAAAAAAAATACCAGGGCCTGTTAAGTAGATTGAGTTTCCTATGTACGACTAGACCCAATCACCATAGGCCTGATCCTCGACTACGCTTAAGCAGGTTTTAAGGTGATAATCACCTCCAAGACCAACAAAAAAAAATAGTTGATAATCACCTCATGGAATGTAATTTTTCACACTGAAAGGGGAGTAATCACTCGTTCTAATCTGAAGTCATCTCTAAGGCAGAACTCACTCAACCTCTTATTTTATAAATATCCTAACATTCAAGTACTTTTTTTATTTAATTTTTATATTATCTACTAAAATTTTTTTACTAACTAAAATATTATAGTCGCTTGTAGGTATTTTTTTTTACCACCTTTCAGGCGAAAACGACAAAAACCTCCCAAATCGTTTGAACCTGATATTTAGTAGGTCCAACATTTTTATTTTCGAAATACATAAATGAATCTTAACTACACAATTACACATGATAATTAATTTTGAAATATTTCATTGCTGTATGAAAAAAATATTTAAAAATCTTATAACAAAAGAGAAGGATGTGCAAGATACGAAACAAAAAGTGTAATAATAGGTATTAATTGTACAATGTAATAAATTATTAATGATTTAATGATCCATAGATTAATCTGACTAATGAAACCATATATATCAAACAAATAAGAAGAAAACATTATCTTAAAAATAAACTATTATTTATATTTATAAAAGTTGAAAATATTGATATATCTATCTATAAAAAATAAAAATTATTATTTGTACTCGTAAAAAATAGAATTTTGTTGGTAAAATTATTTAAATTCTAAAAAATTAAATAAAATGTTCAAACTACCCTTTTCTCCACCACTATTGCCATCATCTATTCCTCCCCCCTTCCCCTTCTCCTTTTTCTCTCTAAATATTCTTAGCGACTACAATTTCAAACTCTACCACTATTCTCCTTCCCAACTACTACCATCACTGTCTTTATTACCATCACCACCACCACCATCGCCTCTCTTTCTGATCTCTTCCCTCCATCTCTTCGACCCCAATCTCAACTGCAAGCTCCACTTTCCTCTTACCTTCTGAAACTTCAACTCCATCGCTTCCTCCTCTATTGTTTCATCCATCAAATTCAGCAACATAATAAACTACACAAAAAGATTCAAACACACCCTTACACTCAAAACAACATAATAAATTTTAAAATTTTCTCTTTTTTTTTTCACAAAAAAATACTTTCTCCCACCTGCCTAAATCACTAATGTTCCAACTAATCTGATGTTATGTTCATCTAATTTTAATTTGATTCAAATAAATCTATGAAGATGATAACATAGTAATGAAAAGAGGGATCTTTATTTACTTAAGGAGGCGAAGATCAGAGACGGTGCGTGAGCTTGCGGCCGAACTCCGAAGCGAGCATGGTGAGGCCGGTGGCGAAGACGAAGAATACGGCGACGGCGGCAGAAAATTCACAGCAGTTGAGAGAGAACTTCTCCGATTTGGGCTTCTTGGCGGCGGGAAAGTCGTCCTCGTCATTGTTCTCGAGGTCCCTAAGAAGCAATCTACCGGTATTGACCGTTGTGATGTTCCGTGGCATCCTTAGATCCCAACGAATCACTCACACTGCTCGCATCATCTTTAGATCTAGTGTTTCTTTTTGGCATAAACAAAGGCTGAGTTTGTGTTAGATGATTATGTTGGTGATGCATGGTGGTGCTGGTGTTGTTGAGTCGCATCTGACACCAATGAGGGAGTGTGGCGAAGAGGTTAGAGTGATGGTTGAGGAGGAGAGAGAGAGAGGGGGGGAAGGGAGGGGAGAGATGATAGTAATAGTGGTGGAGTAAAGGGTAGTTTGAGAATTTAATTTAAGTTTTTTTAGGTGAAAACTCAGGTGCAGTCAACTTCATGCGAAGTTGATATCTGAGAGCCGTTAGATGATTTGACTAAATTTTCCTGAGGTATAACTTCATGTGAAGTCGACTTCACCTAAGTTTTCACCACTTTTTTAAGGTTTGGATAATTTCACCAATAAAAATATATTTTTTATAGGTACAAATAATAATTTTTGTCTTCTATAAATAAATATGTCAATAGTTTTAATTTTGAATAAAATGATAATTTACTCTTATCTTAAATACAAATATAGACTTTTTTTTTCACAAAATTTTTGTCGGAATAAAAGCAAAATAATAACAAAAAGAAAAAAAAAACCAAAACCGTTATCGAAAAAGACATGGATTTAATTTTATTTATAGGTGTGACAATATATATAATGGAATCTCCTATGTGTTTGTTTTCAATATATTATATTACAAAAATATTATATATATACAAAAAAATCAATCATCAAATTAATTATTATATTTTTATGTGTAAATATATATATTATTTAATTTATTTTTAATATATATTTTATACAAATAATTAATTTAGTATATGATGTGTTGTGTGCATACAATATGATTGATTGTATTAATTATATGTGATACGTCACCCTTATCTTCGGTTGCACGAGAGCTCGGCACGTGAGCCTATAAACTCGGTCCCGTATCAATCGTCCGAAAAGCTCGGCACGAGAGCAGGACCGAAGCATCATCACCCAATTGAAAGTAAGAAACGTGCTCAACTAGTTTACAGCACCAAAACAGAATATCATAACCAACCTATAAACTAGGACTTATCTACTAACGGGTAAAAACAACTCCTATATAACCGAGCCAATATCCTCGGTTAAGGGCAGGTTCCATCATCAGCTTTCACATTCACTTATTCACTCTCATTTAATTACTCTCTCTCTCTTCTCTGAGACTATTACTAACTTGAGCGTCGGAGTATCTTTTGCAGGTATTCCCGCCACGGTGTTTGACCATCAGCCGACGTGAAGCTCTTCCTCTCAGTTGACGACTCACTCGGAAGTGCTTAAGCTCGGCCTACCCAGTGTTCGGACGAATCACTTGGCGCCCACCGTGGGGCCTGGAGTACATCTAACCCCATTTTTTCCTTCGTCTAGTCTTCTATTTTATTTTGCAGGATTCCCGATCCTCGGACATGGCTGACAAGGAAAATCCACAACTCTCACAGGATGACCTCCTAGCTCAGATCGCTGAGCTTCAGGCGGAGGTCGGAGGATAGCCGAGCTCTCAACACAAAACAATGGAGAGAACTCCAAAGGTTCGGCTCAAAGTGCGGCGGACCCTTTAAACATCGTCCCGCCAAAGGAAAAGCTCACCCTCGACAACCCTTTCTCCGAGGAGATCACGAATTACCAGATGCCAAAAAACTTTACACTGCCCACCGCGCTGGAGCCGTACAAGGGGTTCGGCGACCCCCGAGCCCATGTGAAGAAGTTCCAATCGATGATGTTCTTCAACGGCCCAAACAATGAGCCCGTCCTCTGTCGAGCATTTCCACTTACCTAGATGGTGCTGCGTTACTCTGGTTTTCTAAACTTTCTGCAGGTTCAATTTCTTCCTTTGAAGACCTTGCCAGATCATTCAATGATTACTTCGCTGCATCAAGAATCTACGTACATGGCTCGGACTATCTCGGCACCATCAAACAAGGTCAGCACGAGAGCCTGAAAGACTACATGACCAGATTCGCTGACGCCACTATGGAGATCCAAGACTTGGACCCGGCCGTTCACCTGCACGCTCTCAAGGCCGGCCTCAGGCCCGGCAAATTTCGGGAGACCATTGCAATAACAAAGCCAAAGACGCTGGAGGAATTCCGAGAGAGGGCGGCAGGTCAAATGGAGATCGAAGAACTCCGAGAAGCACAGAAATCGGACAAACAACCACATCGGAGAGATGAAGAAAGAGCTTTCAGATCACCAAGTAACAGAGATATTAAGAAGCCCTCCAAGCCCGCATCAAAATACAACACGTACACCAGATTCAATACCAGAAGGGAGAACATCATCAGAGAAATCCTCCACGCCAAAATCATAAGGCCACCAGCACGAGCAGGAAATTACCAGGATCAAAGATTCGTGGACAAGACAAAACATTGTGCTTTCCACCGAAAGTTCGGTCACACCACGGACGACTGCATAGTCGCAAAGGAGCAAACAAGCAGAGATCGACGACAGCAAAAAAGAGAGAACGACTCCAGACCCACCAAAGGGAGTCATTAACAACATATCTGGAGGATTCGCAGGCGGAGGTGAAACAAGCTTGGCCAGGAAGCGAAGCTACAGGGCAATGCTAGCAATTGAAGGAAGCATACAACCAAAGAGGGACAAAGGCCCAAACATCACCATATCCTTCAACCAAACAGACTTCAGAACACCAAGTCCTAACCTCGACGACCCTGTGGTAATCTCTATACAGATCGGAGAGCTATTGGTAAGAAAAACGTTACTGGACCCAGGTAGTAGTGCTGATGTTTTATTTTATTCTACCTTCACAAAAATGAAGTTATCAGAAAAACTGATGCAGCCCTCCTCGGGAGAGCTAATTGGGTTCTCCGGAGAGAGAGTCCCCATCATGGGACACATATGGCTAAAAACCACAATGGGAGAAATCCCTATGTCGAAATCGATTGATATTCAATATTTAATAGTGGACTGTTACAGCCCTTATAACATTATATTCGGGAGACCCGCCCTGAATATATTCAGAGCGGTGGTGTCCACATTACATCTGTGTGTTAAGTTCCCAGTGCAGGAAAACAAAATAGCTACAGTATACGCCGATCATCAAGAAGCTCGGCAGTGTTACAACGCGAGCCTAAAAGCGATTCCAACAAAACAGGAAGCTAGGCCCCAGGTTCAGGCAATCCGCACTTCAGCCAACACAGCGACACTAGCCGACCTAGACCCAAGGGAAGACCTCGGCGAAAGACCTCGGCCAATGGACAATCTTCAACAAGTAACACTAACAGCAGACGACAAACAATACACATACGTTGGAGAAGCATTAGAAGGGGCAGACCGAGCAAAACTCATTCACATACTGCGTAAGAACGCCGACCTTTTCGCATGGACACCAGATGACATGCCCGGAATAAACCCAGAAGTCATCTGCCACAAGTTAGCAATTGATAAAACAGTCCGACCAGTTGCACAGAAGAAAAGGAACCTTGGAGAGGAGAAAAAACAAGCAGCACTCGAAGAAACACAGAAGCTCCTTAACGCTGGTTTCATTAGAGAAATTCGCTTCACCACATGGTTGTCCAACGTGGTAAAGAATGCAGGTGCAACATATCAAAGGCTAATGGATAAAGTATTCCAACAGCAGATAGGCCACAATATGGAGGTCTACGTGGATGATATGGTAGCAAAGACACCTATGCAAGGGTCACACTGTGACGACCTAGTAGAAATCTTCAAACAACTCCGAGAATATAACATGAGACTCAACCCAGAAAAATGTGCATTCGGAGTACAAGGAGGGAAGTTCCTTGGATTCATGTTGACATCTCGAGGCATCGAGGCCAACCCAGAAAAATGCAAGGTCGTACTAGACATGACAAGCCCAAAAACGGAGAAGGAAGTCCAGCAACTTGCAGAACGAATAGCTGCCTTATCACGTTTCCTACCTGCAGTAGCAAACCGATCTTATCATTTTTTCCAGACATTTTCTAAAGGCAAGAAATTCACATGGACAGACGAGTGCGAGAGCTGCTTCACCGAGCTCAAACAGCTCCTAACATCACCACCAATCCTCCAAAAACCAGAGACAGGTAAGCCATTATGTTTATATCTATCGGTATCTAATCATGCTATAAGCTCGGTTTTAGTAACAGAAACAGGAAGAAAGCAAAGCCCAGTATACTTTATCAGTAGGATACTGCAACCAACAGAAACAAGGTACCCGAAGATAGAACAGTTGGCATTAGCATTAATCACCACTGCAAGAAGGCTACGGCATTATTTCCAAAGCCACACAATTATAGTACGAACAGACCAACCGCTGAGGCAGATATTGACCAGACCCGAGCTCGCTGGCAGATTGATCAAATGGTCAGTCGAACTCTCCGAGTTCGATATTCAGTACGAACCGAGGCGAACACTAAAGTCACAAGTGCTAGCCGACTTTATATCGGAGATGACCAATAAGACACAAAATACAGAGGTCAGTTGGAGCATACATGTGGATGGAGCATCAAACAAAGAGGGCAGTGGAGCTGGGATACTACTTAAGGAAGGAAACAAAGTGGTGGCCGAGCAGTCACTGCAGTTCCGCTTCAACGCAAGCAACAATCAGGCGGAATATGAAGCCCTACTAGCTGGACTGAAGCTCGCCCTACAACTACAAATATCCCGAATAACAGCTTACTGCGACTCTTCATTGGTAGTACATCAAATAAAAGGCGAATTTCAGGTAAAAGATCCTTTGTTAGAAAGATATTGGCTCATAACAAAGGATCTAATTTCAAAATTTAAAGAATTTGATATTATTCATGTAAACCGAGAACAAAACACCAGGGCCGATATGTTATCTAAGTTAGCCACAACTCGGCATGCTGATACCACATCGGCACTATCCCAGCTAACACTTGACAAACCAAGTTTTGAGCAGGATACAATTTTGAGTATTACACAGGTTCCAGATTGGCGAACACCTTTCCTCGATTACATCAATACAGGTACCGTGCCAATTGATGAGCCGAACTTACCACTTTTCCGAAGAAGAGCAAGCTTCTATACAATGCTCGGAAACACCCTATACAGGCGAGGACACTCACAACCGTTACTCAAATGCATCAGCAATGAAGAAGCCGAAGAAGTTATGGCTGAAACTCATGAAGGAGTCTGTGGCAACCATATGGGCGGCCGAGCACTAGCAGCAAAGATTCTGCGAACGGGGTACTATTTGCCGACTATAAAACGGGACTGCATCGCGAAGGTCAAAGCATGTGATAATTGTCAAAAGCACGCCACACTCTCTGAGATCCCGGCCGAGGAACTCCATACCATAGAGGTAAGCTGGCCTTTCGATAGGTGGGGATTGGATATCCTCGGACCTTTCCCGAAAGCGCCAGGCCAGGTAAAGTTCCTCTTAGTGTCAATAGACTATTTCTCTAAATGGATAGAAGCACAACCATTGGCGCACATAACGGCAGAAAAAGTGCGATCTTTTTTATGGAAAAATATCATATGTAGATATGGTATCCCAAGGGAGATATTCTCGGATAACGGGGGACAATTTACAGATCATAAGCTCGCTGCCTTTCTAACAAATTTTAATATCAAACATCACTTCAGCTCAGTAGAACACCCTCAAACTAACGGGCAAGTTGAATCAGCTAACAGAATTATCTTGCAGGGGTTAAAGAAAAAGCTCGGTGACGCTAAAGGAGAATGGGCCGACCTCATTCCAGAAATTCTATGGAGTTACAACACCAGCATTCAATCTGCCACAGGGGAAACTCCCTTCAAATTGGTATATGGCGCAGAAGCGCTCATTCCAGTGGAGGTCAGCGTCCCAACATTAAGAACCGAGCTCTATAATCAACCAAATAATCAACAAGCTCGGACAGCCGAATTGGACCTTGTCGAAGAAGAAAGGGACATTTCCACCATAAAACAACGAGCCAGAAAACAATACCTGGAGCGAAGACACAACAAAAGAGTAGTACACAGATCCTTCAACAAAGGAGACCTCATACTCAGACGAACAGAGGATGCTCGGAAACCTTCATCACATGGCAAACTAGCGGCAAATTGGAAAGGACCTTTCCGAATCCTTCAAAACCTTGGAAAGGGGGCTTACAAATTAGAAACTCTTAGAGGAGAACGACTTCCAGGAACATGGAACGTCTCCTCTTTAAGAGAATATCAGTCATGACAGAGTTTGTATAATAGCGAATGATGGTACTCTTTTTTCCTCCGAAGGTTTTTTCCCAAGACGCAAGGGTTTTACTAATTATATATTGCTATAGTATAATATGCATTGTCACTATAATATGCATTGTCACTATTCAATTATATATTGCTATAGTAATTAACTAATTATGTAAAGTATTTAAATAAACCAATAACTCTTTTAATTTTTAAAAGGCACATAAAAGTAAAAATAGTAGCGCAAAAATGTCTTACACATCTGATGGTTTGATTATCATCCCTAGTTAACTATATTTTTTTAAAACAAAACAAAAAGGAAAAAGAAAAAACGAAGACTTACAGTGGTATTTTTTTTGGGTAGAAACTCACTTGCAGTCGACTGCAGGTGAAGTTGCTTCTGGATGGCTGACACGTGTTACTATATGGTTTAAAAAAAATCGGTTTATTTTATACAAATGATTTATTTAAAAAAACCGGTTTAAATTGGACCAAACGATTACTTTTATTTCCTTCTTCTTCGTTTTCACACGTTCGTTCTCTTTCAATTCCTTTTTCAGAACTAATATCAAACTTTCAATTAGGTATGTTCTTCTTATTTATATTTCTTAATCAAATTTATTATTTCAAATGTATTTGGAATACGTAGAAAATATTAACTTTGAAATTCGGTGTTAATGATTTTGTGGGAATCGTATTTAACATAGTTGGTTAATATGAAGAAAGAAAAAATGAAAATAGAAATTCTTTACAAGTCTAAGGAAGATATCATAAATGCCAACATAATTCATCGCAATTTTATGTGGTAGAAGACAAAAATGTAATTATGGTATAATGTAGACTATTTGATAACATGAGCATAGTTAAAATTTTGGCATGATCTCTTCCATATTTGTTGCATGTCTCTTTAGTTGGTGATGTTATAGTTTATTGTAATGATGGTAGTTTAATTATATGAGTTAGGTCTTTTTTATTTGGTTGGATTTTTTCTATGGCTATCCTATTCTTGATGGCAATGCCAAAATAAATATTTTCATTAGTTGTTCTTTTTTTTTCCTCTATTTTTGGGTTGATTTTATTTGTAAAATTTTTTGTTGTAGACAAAATTAATAATATTATGTTCAATTATTTAAGGAGACTAAATTAATATTTTGATTAGATACTTTTGTTTTATTGAAAATAAATTCTAATTTCATTAAAAATAAATTTTAGTTGGTAAGTAAAAACACAAAAATGTGCATGACAATGAAATCATAATTTCTAGACAAGTAAATTATCGTCTTATTATCTTAAAAAAATAATTTATTTATAGAATAATATTAAAAAATCAACAATAATTTACATGAAAATAATTTATTAGTAAAATAAAAGTTAATTGATTGATTACCATCAAATTTAATTTAACGGTAAATTTGTAATTGAACATATTTTTAAAGCTTAATTTAAAATCTGTTTACAGCTTAATTTAAAAGCAATTGAAAATGTAAGTTATGAGAAACAAAACAAAGCTCATCAAGGAGATAGAAAGTAGAGACACAACAAAAAAGACAGATGATACCATTTATGCCATTCCTATAAAAAAAAAGGGAGATGCTCTGATAAAGACGCATAAAACGTCTTTTTTTAAAGATATTTTTTAATAATTAAAATTTAATATATATAATCACTTAAACTGTATTATTTTTGTCAAAATTAGGTTAGACAAATTAATTTGACCGAAAAATAGTGAATTAAATTTTGAATCGGTCTAAATTAATATTATTTTTATAAAAAATTACTACAATACCCCTATTATATAAAATGATTAAAATACTTTTATTATATATATTAATTTTGAGAATCCTAAATTCTAGTCATTTTCTTCTCTGTCGTATCGTTATAGGATTAGAATTTAAAATTTTTAAAATTACTATATATAAAATAGGGATATTTTAGTTGTGTTTTATAATAAGGATATTGTATTAATTTTTTATAAAAAATATTAATTTATATCGGTTTAAAATTTGATTTATTAATTTTTTTACTAAACTAATTTGTCCAATCTAATTTTAATAAAAATAATATAATTTAATTAAATTTTAATTGATTATATGTATTAAATTTTAATTTTTAAAAAATATCTTTAAAAAAAGACGTTTTTGACATCTTTATCTAAGTGACTTCCTAAAGAAAACGTAAATTTTGTTTCTTTTTCAGAGTACTAAATGTTACTTTTTCAAACAAGTTGTATACATATATTTGAGGAAAATTAAATAAATAAAAGTTTCAGATAAATTTAAAGAAAAATTGATCAATAAAAATGAAGAAGAAAAAGAACATACCAAATTCATCTGTTAGGAATTTAGGAATAATACGCAGAAAAAATTGAAATGATTTTAAAGGTAGTTATTTGATCTACTTAAACCGATTTTTTTAAATAAACAATTTGTATAAAATAAATTGATTTTTTTTAACATGTCAACCATTCATAAACAACTTCACCAGGTGAGTTTCCACTTTTTTTTTATATAAGAAAGAAAAAGAAAAGATATTAGTTACATTTAAAATGAAATAAATGGCAAGAGTTAACCAAAACATAAAAAAACGCGAACAGACTAATGCATGAGGGGGGAGGGGGGGGGGGGGGGGGAGAGAAGAAAAGAAATGATATTAAGAAGAAACCGCCAATTTTAAAGTGTGAGAGAGAGTTGCAGTAACCGCCAGGCAAGGGTGAGTTTGTACATATGCCCTCTGATCTGCCTCCATCGTTGATCCTGCGACCCTCTCAAAGAAATATACAATACATGCAATTATCGCAACTGCCCAGGGATGAACAACATCGTCGACAACTCCTCCTGGGCTCATTCTGGTTCTCCCAACACAGGTCGTGCATGCGTGGTTACGGTTGGTGTTGATGTTGCGGCTTCGTCTTCTTCGTCGTGTGATCATCTTATTCGGAGGCGCAACCCTAGAAAGAAGATCACAAAATTGATGAGGGTAATGGAGGAAGGGGTGAAGGTCAAGGGGAAGGGTGGTTGCAAGAAGCCAGACCCTGAGGCCCCAAAGATCACCCGTCCCTGCACCGAGTGCGGCAAGAGGTTCTGGTCCTGGAAGGCTCTCTTCGGCCACATGCGCTGCCACCCAGAGCGCCACTGGCGAGGGATCAATCCTCCCCGCACCCTCATCAGACCACCACCGCAAGAAGACGTGGGCGTCACCTTCACCCCGGAGGACCACGAGGTTGCGGCGTGTCTACTGTTGCTGGCGAGTGGGAAGGGGAAGGAGAGGGGCAATGATGACTACGACAACATAGTAGTGGACAACGTGGTGGACGAGGAGGAACAAGAACAAGAACAGGAGCGGTTCGAGTGCTCCAGTTTCAACAACGCACTTGGAGGAGGCCATAACTGTAGCATAACTGCACCCTCCCCCACCCCCGTTGACCTCCATCAACAACACCACCATTGCTCTTTGGATTTGAGGTTGGGTCTTAATTAGTGTAACCCTACCCTACTGCTGCCCCTTTCTTTGTGTTGTCTAATTTTCTGTGTATCTTAGGCACTAGTTAGCCTATCCTGTTAATTCACTATCACACAATTCATGATGTCGTGCTCCGATACTCTCTATACACACACACACTAGTTCCCTGCCAAATCAATATATACATTCAATTCCTTCGCTTAATTCTCTTTCATTATTACTTATCTCAATACTCATCTCAAGCTTTATTCATTTATTATTATTGATTTCTTATAAAACACACATGTTCATTAACATTGAATTGAGCTATGATTACCACTAATATAATTCAGAAATGTTGCCTTATATTATAGCTTTACATGATTGTTTACCACATTTAATTTATTACATCACAAATAAACATAATGGTTAGTTGTTGGTGGGCACGCAATCCTGATACATATGGTAGTCCTGAGGAATTGGTACCTTCATGTGACATTTATGGCTTCCCGCTAATCATCGTTACATGGAGAGAATGGCCTGTAAGATTTGTACCGTAACAATCCTTAGCTTTAGAGTGATCTCTTTATTGGTTTACATATTTTTTTGCTTGCCTGCGATGGCTGAATTCAAACTCTTGACACAAGCGAATTAACGACGTATTTTTTTTGTTTTTGTTAATAAATGGGGTTTAGCCCAAAAAAAGAGACTTAAATACAAACTAAACGGGATAAAGATATCCCTTGATCATCATTAGCTAATATGTTTACTACCTTTGTAGGAAGAGTATCCAAAAAATAAGTCAATGCCTTAAATTTTTTCGGACAATACATCTATTACCTTCTCTATAGATATTTATAAAAAAGAGGTTTCACTTCCTATTCATATACGTATTTAATCATTTAATTACATGACACCATGGACTTTGTATACATTGTTTTTGTATAGAATATTTATTTTTTATCAGCAACTTTTATTATAAAAATATGTATATAACGTGTGTTTCTTCTTTTTGGCCATGGATGATATATATCTAGTCTACCACTAGTTTTTGGACGAAGTGGAGGTCTGGAAGATATCTACTTCAAAGTTCTTTTTTTTTTGTTCTTATACAAAACACACCCACTCATACACACTACTACAACTACTTAGGTTTCATATTCCTCATTGAGGATTCAGCATGGGTTCAAAGTTCAAACATCCATGCTGTTTAGTTGGTAATGGACACGCACTAGGCAGAGTATATACTTGGGCCTTCGAAGAATTGAAGTTGATCTTCCTCATCCATCCATTCATATCTTAAAAATATGTTTGGGAACTGCCCAAAACTATTTCCCTTTTTACCCTAAAAAATATAACTCACACCATGCGAGAAAAAAAAAAAGTTCGTACCATGCTCTCCATATGAGTAGATTTCTCCAAAAGCATTTTCATATCTAAATTTTTCAGCCTTAAGATGTTAAATATCATTTTCTGTTAAAGAGTAGCACTAGGTTTAAATTTTAGAAATAGGGAATTTATTTATTTTTATTTATATGTAAAAAAGAAGTGTATTTTAGGAGAAAAAAATGGACACTAACTATTTTCTATTTCCTTTATATATAGTAGTGGACTAGTGATGAATTAATAGACACAATTTTACTCTTTTATTTATTAAATATATAACAATAAAAATATAAAAATAGTTAAAATAATAAATATTTTGGATTAAATTTTTTAAAAATGAAGTAGTTAGGCTGGGTTTAGTAAAGTTTTTTGAAGAGGTACAAGCACCTCATTTTGTGTTTGGTAAATTAAAAAGCCCAAGTGCTTGTGCTTGCAGCTTTTAAAAGTTATGGGTGCTTTTGAAAGCACCTAAAAGGGAGCTTTTCAAAGTTGGCTTGTGCTTATCAAAATTAAAAAAAATCTAATATAATAAATATTCAAAATTATCATTATTAATTATTAACACCAGATTTCATTTATTTTCCCACACATATTTTTCGCCGTTATATTGCTATTGAAATAGTCATATATTTCTAATTTCTCAACCTAACCTTCACAAATTCTAACACAATCTTCATATATTTTTTATTTTTCAATCTAATCTTCACAATTTCAACACAAATACATCGCTATCATGTATTAGGTATGAACTTCTATCTATTTATATTATTTTTGTGCGTTGTT
Organism: Arachis stenosperma; assembly: GCF_014773155.1. Classification (NCBI taxonomy): domain Eukaryota; kingdom Viridiplantae; phylum Streptophyta; class Magnoliopsida; order Fabales; family Fabaceae; genus Arachis; species Arachis stenosperma. The sequence continues at coordinate 230,654 of NC_080383.1, read as the reverse complement.
TTTGTATTTTTTAGTAGATATTTGTTTTTCTCTGTTTTTTAAAATGTGAAGAAGGAGACCTGATTTATGGAAACCAATCATAAAATTTTCGTACACTAACTTCATGAACATTAGTCAAAATTATAATAACAACATATATATACATATGTAAATATAGATGTTACGGTAGGTAACCGGAGATTAGTCCAATGGATGGTGTTCGACGGCCCAAGTGTATAATAGAGGAGGACTCCAGGTACGTTCGCAACTCGGGAGGCTCCGTCCGACTTGTGCTCGCGTGTGAATGGGGGGTGGTACCTGCAAAGACACTCCGATGCCTAAGTTAGCAAGAGTGTGAGCAGGTCTAGAGAGTATTGGACTTAGGGATACCTGAGGGGATGTCAGTGTATTTATAGAGGTGAGCCAATAACCACCGTTGGTGTAGTGCCGTATCTTTAGGGTGGTAACCGTCCCCATTATCTTGGGGAGGTTAAGATATGGCTTTATGAGGCGGTTAGAGAGATTTTAGGGGCGGTTACTCATTTGAATGAGTATTTATCTGCCAGCTAATCTCACATCCGACCTCTTCATACCAAGTCGTGGTTGACACCGACTTCTTATGTGAAAGTCGGTATTTTGTAAGGCTTATCCTATTGGATTAGGCCTTTCGGTTGGACCTGGGCCCTTATCATTGGGCCAGGGTATGAACAGTGCCCCTACTTGAGCCCAAATTTTTCTTTAAAGTTTGGGTTCAAGTATTCAACTCGGGTTCGTAGTCGACTTGTTTGAGAGAATACGGATCTTGGAAACCGACGTGATTTTCGTGACCTTTGATTTCTGACAGTTATGTCAATTCAAGCGTCGTGTCCGTTGAGGGATCATTTAGGGATTGAGGGCTTTGGTAACGGTGCAGTCTCATTAATGACTGCCTCGCTTTTTACCATTATGCCCCTTAGCCTTTTTTATAAATACTTTCCCTCTCTTTCCATTTTCCGTTTCTGCAATCTTTCAAACTTTCTCCTTATCTTGTTCGTACTGCATCCTTGCGTTCGAAGACTTCTGTTCTTTTCCAACCTCCATTTTCGGATAAAGGTTAGTTTTGCTTTTTTCATGCCATGCTTTGTGTTTGCATGTTTTGTTTTGCGAGTAGATAGGTTGACCTGTAGATTCTAGTTTTCGAATCTCTCTTCTTTAGTGGCCGTATTTTTTGATTTTCTTTTTCTTTTTCCTTTTTGTAGGTTTTTTGCCACTTTCTTCTTTATAAAAAATGGCTTCGGTAGACATTCTTTCTCAGTGGGTTGACGATACGGTCCTTGGGGAGGAACCGTTGGTTGACGCTGAGTTCATCACCCACCTTCGTACTCATCATAGGCTCTGTACTTCGGACGAGGACGAGCCCAAATATGAACTGATAATCCCGGGTCCTGAAGACCGGGTCTGTTTTGGGAGGGCTAATGAGGCGGCCCTTCATTTTTTCTTCATGTATGAATGTATGATCACCCGTTTGGGTGTTTTTCTTCCTTTCTCTGATTTCGAGATATCCGTTTTGCACCACTGTAAGGTTGCCCCTACTCAACTCCACCCCAATTCATGGGGTTTTTTGAAGATTTACCAGTTTATAAGCCACGCTCTGGACTTCCCGACTTCCTTGAGAATCTTCTTTTATCTTTTCCATATGACTAAGCCCTTTAGTGGGCTAAACAACAAACAACAATGGGTATCCTTCCGAGCCATTCAAGGTCGGAGGATTTTCACCCTTTTTGACGAATCTTTCCACGACTTCAAAAATTTCTTCTTCAAGGTTCAAGCCGTAGAGGGTCACCACCCCTTTTTTCTAGACGAGCATTCCTCCCCCCGCTTTCCCCTTTATTGGCTGCCGGCCACCCCTTGTGAAAAGATTGGTCTAGATGACCTAGACAAGGTGGAGGCAGCCATTGTGGGGTTTTTCCGAGAAGCATGGGGGAGGTCCCCATACTTGGATACCAGAAAAATTCTTCAGGGAACACCGACTTTCGTTCAATCTCAAATAGGTAGTGCATGCATTCTTTATTTCCGAGTAGTTTCCGCCGACTTATATTTTACCGACTTATAACTCGGTTGTTTCTTTTGTAGATATGGCAAAAAAGAATGCTCAGGAGGCCTACCAGAGGGTCCGGGAGGCCAAGGCGAAGTCCCGGGCTAGGTCCGGGGCGGTCACCTCTCCTCCTCCTCCACCTCCTCCTCCTAAGAACACTGGCACTCCTTCTCAACCCATTGTAATTTCTTCCTCAAGTTTGCCCCGACCACCCCCTTCAGCCCAAATTCTCTCCGAGCCCGAGAAGAAGAAGCGCAAGACTTTGGAGTCTGGCTCTTCTTCCTTCGATGGTGGGGTTAAGGCGGATGCTATGGCATTCGTCCGAAAGAACATCTATCCTTTTATCAGTATGGATGATGTTTCTGTTCGAAACCACCTCACTACCATGGCTGAGGAGAGTTTTAGGGCGGCGGGTGTTTGCGGCAAACTTTTGGACATCTTTGAGAAGGCTCCCCTTAGCTCCTTGGGTGCAACCTCGAGGGTTGAGGAGTTGGAGGGGAGACTTCGTATTTTTGAAAAACATGAGAAGGAGCTGAAGGAGGAGAGAGATAAGTTGAGGAAGGAGAGGGATCACCTGAAGGAGGAGGAGGGTAAGCTTCGGGCCCAGTGTACTCTGGAGGCTAATCTTAGGAAGACGGCGCAAGACAGCTACCACAGCTTATTTCAAGATATTGTGGCCGTGAGGAAGGACTTGCTGAACTCTCGAAACGCATATGCCGAGTTGGAGGACTCTATCGCCGATGGTGCCGAGGAGTCTTGGAGAATTTTCTTGGAACAAGTCAGAGTTATCGCTCCCGACTTGGACCTTTCTCCTTTACATCCCGACAAGGTAGTTATTGATGGCGCCATCGTTGATCCTCCTGTCCCCGAGGTCATTTCCGAGTCAGACCTGAAGACTCGGGGACAGAGAATTATTGAGTCTCCTCCTCGTCCTGTGGATGCCTCGGGTTCTTCCTCCGTTCCTCCTCCTGGTCCTGGTGGCGCCCCTCCCGAGCCTAGCGGTGGTGATTCCTCAACTCCTTTTAAGAAATGATTCTTTTATTTTTGTGGCTATATGGGGGCCCGGCCTGTGGGTCCCCTCTTTTTTAAACTCTGTTTCTTTGTTGGTGGTTGTGAACAATTCGTTTTTGGCCTTTTGAGGCCGTAAACAAAATATTCTGTTTGTTGCCCTTTTTTGGATAAGGGTTTTAAACAAAATAAATGCCCTTTTTGGATAAGGGTTTTCTAATCGAAGTAGGTGCCCCTTTTTTGGATAAGGGTTTAAGTTACTTTGCGCGTGCACATGCTTTTCTATTTTGAAATATGTTTGATCTTTTTGAAAAAACTCTTTGCTAGCTTGTATTATTTTCTCGAGCCTTTTTCGTGAAAAGGCTTGTATGCAAGCTTTAAAGTTTTCAGGTTGTCATATCTCTTTTGTCATCCTTTATACCCGACTTTGCTTTAGTGAGTTTTTTATGACTTAGGTTATTTTTGCGATGCGTTTTTCTTCTACTCGGTGTTATACTCCGATCTGTGGATCAAAGTTTTCCAAGTTTCCCTACTCGGGATCACTTTCCGACTTATGAGTCGGGTTGGTTCCCGAGTTTTTTACGATCGACTTATATAACCTCTTTACACCGACTTGTACCTCGTCGTTTTATCCTGACGACCATCTAGGTCGGTTCATGGGATTTTCACGCTTTGTCGAGCTTAAGTCGGCGCGTTTCGTAGAAAGACTTAGAAAAATAAAGGAGGATATTATAAGAGATATTATGAATGAAGAAAGGTCTTTTATTAATCGGGAAGGTACCTTTTTGCTACTAAGGGTCTTGACAGTATATTTTCCCTTAGCCTCTACTATGATGCCTCGTTAAAAACCCTTCTTCAGAAAAAACCCTTTTTGGGAAAAAATCATGAAGCTGGGAAAAGAGTACATCAGGGAGTAGAGTTCGCTTCTAACTGTAGTACCTTTTCATATTACAAGCATGCCACGACCTTGGTAGCTCATTGCCGTCCAGGTCGGTTATTTTATAATAACCTTTCCCTAACACTTCCTTGATTTTGTATGGCCCTTTCCAATTTGCGGCGAGCTTTCCATCTCCTGATTTGTTGACTCCAATGTCGTTTATGATTAGGACCAAGTCATCTAAGGCAAATGTTCTTCGAATGACTTTCTTGTTGTATCTGGTAGTCATCCTTTGCTTTAGTGCCGCTTCTCTTATCTGGGCATTCTCTCGGACTTCGGGGAGCAAGTCGAGCTCCTTTTTGTGCCCTTGTACATTTCCGACCTCATCGTGGAGAATTACCCTTGGACTTTGCTCACTGATTTCTATAGGAATCATGGCTTCTGCGCCATAAACTAATCGGAAGGGTGTTTCCCCTGTGGCGGATTGGGGGGTCGTCCTATAAGCCCACAATACTTGAGGGAGCTCTTCAGCCCAAGCTCCCTTTGCTTCCTGTAATCTCTTCTTCAATCCTGCCAGTATGACTTTGTTAGCTGCCTCGGCTTGCCCATTGGCTTGTGGGTGTTCCACCGAGGTGAATTGGTGCTTGATTTTCATACTGGCTACCAGATTTCTAAAGGTGGAATCGGTGAATTGGGTTCCATTATCTGTGGTGATGGAATAAGGTATTCCATACCTTGTGATAATGTTTTTGTAGAGGAACCTGCGACTTCTTTGAGCGGTGGTAGTAGCTAGTGGTTCTGCTTCTATCCACTTTGTGAAGTAATCTATTTCCACGATCAAGTATTTGACTTGCCCTGGTGCTTGGGGAAAAGGACCTAACAAATCCATTCCCCATTTTGCAAAAGGCCAGGGGGAAGTTATACTGATGAGCTCTTCTGGTGGAGCCACGTGGAAATTTGCATGCATCTGACATGGCTGGCATTTTTTCACAAAGTCTGTTGCATCTTTCTGCAAGGTCGGCCAATAGAATCCTGCTCGGATTACTTTTCTGGCCAGCGACCTCGCTCCGAGATGGTTTCCGCAGATCCCACTATGTACTTCCTCCAACACCTCGGTGGTTCTTGAGGTCGGTACGCACTTTAGTAATGGCGTTGATATCCCTCTTCTGTAAAGGACATTTCTCACCAAAGTATAATGTTGTGCTTCCCTTCGGATCTTTTTAGCCTCTTTCTCCTCTTTGGGGAGGATGTCGAACTTCAGGTATTCGACTAAGGGGTTCATCCATCCGAGGTTTAGGCCGACTACCTCAAGTACCTTTTGTTGATCCTCTGTTTTTGATACCGAGGGTTCTTGGAGGGTTTCCTGGATCAGGCTTCTATTGTTCCCTCCGGGTTTGGTACTTGCTAACTTGGATAGGGCGTCGGCTCTGCTATTTAGATCCCGAGTTATGTGCTTAACCTCGGTTTCCGCAAAGTGCGTGCCCAAGGTGCTCCAAGGTTTTTTCCAAGTATTTCTTCATATTGGGATCCTTCGCCTGATATTCTCCACTTATTTGAGAAGTCACCACTTGTGAGTCGCTGTAGATCATCACCTTTGTAGCGTCAATTTCTTCTGCTAACTTTAATCCGGCAATCAAGGCTTCATATTCTGCCTGATTGTTTGAAGCCGGAAATTCAAACTTTAAGGAGACCTCTATCTGGGTTCCTTTTCCATCTACCAATATTATACCTGCGCCGCTCCCTGTTTTGTTGGAGGATCCGTCTACATAGAGCTCCCATGTAGTCGGTTTTTCCTCTTGTTCTCCTGCATATTCTGCAATGAAGTCGGCGAGGCATTGGGCTTTAATTGCAGTCCGAGTTTCGTATCTCAAGTCGAACTCGGAGAGTTCTATCGCCCATTGAACCATTCTCCCTGCAACATCCGTCTTTTGGAGGATTTGCTTCATGGGTTGGTTTGTACGGACTCTTATTGTATGAGCCTGAAAGTAAGGTCGTAGCCTTCGTGAGGCTATCACTAAGGAGTAGGCAAACTTCTCTAGTTTGTGGTACCTTAGTTCAGGGCCTTGTAGAACCTTACTGGTAAAGTAGACCGGGTGTTGACCGACCTCGTCTTCTCTGATCAGGGCTGATGAGACAGCCCTGTTTGCCACGGATAGGTATAGGACAAGGTCTTTTCCCGGTACTGGTCGGGTTAGGATAGGAGGTTGGTTTAAGAATTTTTTGAACTCTTGGAACGCCTCCTCACATTCCGGAGTCCATTCAAACTGGCATCCCTTCCTTAATAAGGAGAATAATGGAAGGGATTTTAGTGCCGATCCTGCCAAAAATCTGGAGAGGGCTGCAAGTCGGCCATTGAGCTGTTGAACCTCTCTTAAACAAGTCGGGCTCTTCATTTCTAGGATGGCTCTGCATTTGTCGGGATTGGCCTCAATCCCCCTTTGTGTTAGCATGAAGCCTAGAAATTTCCCTGCTTCTACTGCGAAGGCGCATTTTGCGGGATTTAGTCTCATCCCATGCAACCTTATAGTGTTGAAGACTTGTGAGAGGTCGGTTAAGAGGTCGACTTCTTGCTTGGTTTTTACCAACATGTCGTCGACGTATACCTCCATTAAGCTCCCTAGATGGGGGGAAAACACTTTGTTCATCAGCCTTTGGTACGTGGCCCCTGCATTCTTCAGTCCGAATGGCATGACCACGTAGCAATAGTTGGCTTTTGGTGTGATGAACGATGTTTTCTCTTGATCGGGTTCATGCATCGGGATTTGGTTATATCCCGAGTAGGCATCCATGAATGATAGGTATTGGTACCCCGAGCTGGAGTCCACCAGGGTATTAATATTCGGTAGAGGATAAGGGTCCTTAGGACATGCCTTATTCAGGTCGGTATAGTCGACGCACATTCTCCATTTACCATTTTGTTTTTTGACTAGCACTACATTGGCTAGCCATGTTGGGTATTTGACCTCTCTAATAAAGCCGGCTTCCAGGAGCGCCTGTACTTGTTCTTCTACTATTGAGGCTCGTTCTGGGCCGAGCTTGCGTCTTCTTTGCTGTACAGGTCGGGACCCTGGGAAAACCGAGAGCTTGTGGGACATGAGCTCGGGATCAATCCCGGGCATGTCGGAAGCCTTCCATGCGAAGAGGTCGGAATTAGCTCTTAGGAGTTCACCCAACCTTTGTTTCAGGGTTTCCCCTAGGTTGGCTCCTATGTAAGTGTTTTTCCCTTCCTCCTCACCGACTTGTATCTCCTCGGTTTTTCCACCCGGCTGGGGTCGTAGCTCTTCTCTGGTCCTTGCGCCGCCCAGCTCTATGGTGTGGACTTCTTTGCCCTTTCCTCTCAGATTTAGGCTTTCGTTATAGCACTTTCTTGCCAATTTTTTATCTCCTCTCACCGTTGCTATTCCTCCTGGGGTCGGGAATTTCATGCAGAGGTGAGGAGTTGATACCACTGCTCCAAGGCGATTAAGGGTAGTTCTGCCGATTAAGGCATTGTAGGCTGACCCTTCCTCGATGACTATAAAGTCTATGCTCAGAGTCCTTGATTTTTCCCCTTTTCCAAAAGTGGTGTGAAGGGGTAAAAATCCCAGTGGCTTTATTGGCGTATCCCCTAACCCGTATAGGGTGTCGGGGTAAGCTCTAAGCTCTTTTTCGTCTAACCCTAGCTTGTCGAAGGCCGACTTGAAAAGGATGTCCGCCGAGCTTCCTTGGTCTACTAGGGTTCTGTGGAGATGGGTGTTGGCTAGGATCATAGTTATCACCACGGGATCATCATGCCCGGGGATTATCCCTTGCCCATCTTCTTTCGTGAACGAGATGGTGGGGAAGTCGGGTGTCTCTTCCTCGACTTGGTAGACTCTTTTGAGATGTCTTTTGCGAGAAGATTTGTTGATTCCCCCTCCCGCAAATCCTCCTGAGATCATGTGGATGTGTCTCTCAGGGGTCTGTGGTGGAGGATCTCTCCTGTCCATATCATCTCGCTTTCTCTTTCCATGGGTGTCCGACCTCTCCATGAGATATCTGTCAAGCCGACCTTCTCTAGCCAGCTTTTCTATCACATTTTTGAGGTCGTAACAGTCGTTGGTGGAGTGGCCATATATTTTATGGTACTCACAATACTCGCTGCGACTTCCCCCTTTTTTATTTTTAATAGGTCTTGGGGGTGGCAGCCTTTCGGTGTTGCAGATCTCTCTGTATACGTCCACTATAGAAGTCTTTAGAGGAGTATAAGAGTGATACTTCCTGGGCCTCTCGAGACCGAGTTCTTCCTTCTTTTTGATTTCCCTTTCTCTCTCCCTAGAGGAGGAAGTGGGTCCAGGTCGTGAACTCAGGTCTCTTAGCTTTGCATTCTCTTCCATGTTGATGTTCTTTTCGGCCCTTTCTTGTACATCACTTAGAGAGACGGGGTGTCTTTTAGATATGGACTGTGAGAAGGGACCTTCTCTGAGTCCATTGACTAACCCCATTATTACTGCCTCTGTGGGCAGGTCTTGGATCTCTAAACATGCCTTATTGAACCTTTCCATGTAGGCTCGTAAAGACTCTCCGACCTCCTGCTTTATTCCCAGGAGGCTGGGTGCATGTTTTACCTTATCTTTTTGGATTGAGAACCTCATCAAGAATTTCCTTGAGAGGTCTTCAAAACTAGTGATGGATCTTGGGGGAAGGCTATCGAACCACTTCATCGCTGCTTTCGATAAAGTGGTCGGGAAAGCCTTGCATCTCGTAGCGTCGGAGGCATCAGCTAGATACATCCGACTTTTGAAGTTGCTAAGGTGATGCTTTGGATCCGTAGTTCCATCATAGAGGTCCATATCAGGGCTTTTGAAGTTCCTTGGAACTTTTGCCCTCATTATGTCCTCGCTGAAGGGATCTTCTCCGCCCGGGAGTTGATCTTCGCCTTCGTCGCGGGAGTTCTTGAGGGAGGATTCTAGCTGTAAGAGTTTTCTTTCTAACTCTCTTTGTAAAACCCGGTTAATTAACGGCTAATTAACCCATAAATGAGAATTTATTCTAGAAAGCCTAAAATGTGATTTTTATGGCTAAATGTGATAGAGGAGATTGAGACGAGAATTTTGGTACCAATTTTGTAGAATTCGGACCAAGATTGGACCGAACGGGCCAAACCGGGCCAATTGGACCTAAAGTGGGCCCTTGGCCCAACATAACTTAACCAAAACCCTAGTTTTCAGCACTCTCTCTCCTCATTTGTTACACACAAGCTGAAATTCGAGAGAAAGGGAGGAAGAACACTCTCTCAAGTTCTCTCCCTTGGTTGATCTTCAAACCACCATAACTTTTGATCTAGAGCTCCGATTGCCGCCCCGTTTGCGGCCACGCGTTCACCGCGGAGAGCTCTACAAAACCCATATAATCAATCTTGAGGTAAGCCACACCTTGCTGTTCGAAATCTCAGCCCCTATTTTCGAGTTTCATGGGTTAAATGTTGAGATTTTGGGTTCTTTGATGTTATAGGACCCAACTCTCTTGAAGGAGAAGGTTAATCTTATCTCCTTGGACCTTGGGTGTGGTAAGATTCTCAACCCTAGTGTATTTTGTTGTTTTATGATGTTTGGGTTTTGAGATGTTGTGTATGGGTATGATGGTTGTGGTTTAGGTTGTGTGTGTGTGGATATTGGAGATTGATTGGTGACTTGACAAGCTTGGAAAGGGTTTGGTGGTGAAAAATCTGTTCTTGGAGGTGTTGAGGCCTTGAGAGCTTGTGGATAAGTGGTTTGGAAGTGCTCCGGTGGAGCTTGGGAAAATCGGCTAAGGTATGGTTTCGGTTTCCCGTATCTAATATGTAATGTGGTAGGAAATACTTAGGCTAGAGGCTCTAAGATAGGCATTGAATGGTTGATGTTGTTGAATGATTGAGATATATGATGTGGTCATATATGTGATGATGAGTATTGATGCCTTGATAGTATGCTGTATGAGAAATATGCATGTTGTGATATATGCTTGATTATTGGTTATGGTTGAATTGTGGGTTGAACCATGTTGATGGTGAGTATGATGTTGTTTGTGTACCATGTTGATTTATTGGAATTGGTGTAGTTGAGGATTGGTATGAGGAATAGTATATGATATGTCAACATGTTTGAGTTTGAGCCACTTGGGTGAAGTGGGATATAATGGTGAAATAGTGATTTTGGTAAATGATGAGTTATGTGTCAATGTGGGAGTCGAGGAGGCTTGATATTGAATTTGATGTATTTTGATTGATTTCAAAGAAAAGGGATGAAATTGGCATGTTTTGATTGATTTTGGAAAGAAATGGAAATGGCTTGTTTTGAATATGGCACTTTGTGGTTTTTATGAAAAACATGGTTTTTGGGCATACTTTGGAGGGACATAACTTGGACTACGGATCTCTGTTTTGTACCAAATCTTTTTAGAAATGAAATTGGATCCGGGATGTCCGTGCCGTTCGAAGAACGGACGAAAAACGATTTAAAATGAGGAAGTTATGTCCGTTGGAAGATTGGGGTCAAAATCTGTGAAATTCTGCAGCTTTTGACTTAGAAAATTTTTAGCAGAATGACCCCTTGCGCGTGGGCGCACCTGGCGCGTACGCGCCGATCTTCCGTAAGGTGCCATCCACGCGTACGCGTGATGTGCGCGGGCGCGCCGATTGTGCTGCACCCTATGCCTAGCCATTTTCCCGAGAGTTATGCCAGAACTGTGCCGGTGTTGTGCCTGGGGCACGAGAACACCCGCGCGTATACGTGGTTGACGCGTGCGCGTCGATGGGCAAGTTTGGAATCCACGCGTTAGCGTGCACGACGCTTGCGCGCCGATGAGTTTTTGAGGCCATCCACGCGTGCGCGTGGAGTGCGCGTACGCATGGCCCTGTTTTCATCCCAAAGTTGATTTTTGAGTTTTAAAAGCCAAATCTCATACTTCTAAGCCTCCGATCTCACCATTCATGTCTTAAATCATCATAAAATGCCTAGCTATTAGAAAGGGGCTAGTGAATGTGATAACTTGCGAGTGAAGCAAGGGAAAAATGTATGATCAATGAGGATCAAGATGATTATGTGAGATGCGGAGGATGGTGGTGGAAGTGTTTGTTATGCCATGGGCCGAAAGGCTGTAATTGTTTATGAAATGGCTGGTTATGGATTTAACCATGAGCCGGAATAGCTGTGTATGCTATGAATATTGGCTGGTTCTGGATTGAACCGTGAGCCGGAATGGCTGGTATGGATGTTGATCCATGGATGAGAATTCATGCATGTTGATGCTGAATTATTGATAATTGTGAAATTTGCACTTCCACTATCTGAGTACGAGTTTCCTTGGGTAGTAGCAGTGGCTAGCCACCACGTGCTCCAGGTTGAGACTCGAAGCTCTGTTAACCCTATGTTGTAAGTGTGGCCGGGCACTGTGAAAGGCCCGGATGAGCTCGAACCCCCGTAAATATTCACCAGTGAGGGTGAAGGATATGGATCATGTTTATGATCACGTTTATAACGAGTATAACTCGAGTTTGGGGATGCACGACAGAGGGACAGTCCAATGGTTAGCGACCAGGACTTGTCGGGTTGGCTCTATAACCGACAAGATGATATCATCAGCCACTAGGGACAGGCATTCATCATATGCATACTATGTGAATTGTTTGAGATTGCCTATTTGACTGCATATTACTTGCTAATTGTCTAAATGTCTTAACTGCTACTATTTGTATATTCTTTGTTTGATATATCTGTGTTTGCTATAATATACTCCTGCTGGTGGTTGGGAGGTTTGAAGGAATTGGAAAGGGAAGTATTAGCTAGACTGGAGAATCTTTAGTCAGATGCCCTTATATGGTTTAGCTTGTTTATAAGCTTTGATATTATCTGGAGGGAGTTATAGGATTGCCTTTGGCTTTCCTCTATTATTATGTATTATATATGTGGAACTGTTACCATGCTGGGGACCTTTGGTTCTCACCCATGCGGATTTTGTGGTTTTCAGATGCAGGACGTGAGGTTTCCCGCTGAGGCATGCTGGAGACTTCTATTATTGCGAAGATCCTTTGTTCTCGGGGTTATGTTTTGGTTTATATGTTTTGTTTAGATACTTTATCTCCATTAAATAATACAAACTGTGATGACTCCTTTTATGGGAGAATTTTGGAGAATAGGTTTTATGTATTTGTGTCCCTTTGGGTTTCCTTTGGGGTTTTCCTTATTTTTATCATATGTATATATAGCTATGCTCGGACCGGTTATCTTCGCAGCCGGATTTTGAGTCTTGATATTCCTGTTTTTGACACTCTTTTGTATATATATAATCTCGCGTTGGTTTATCCTTGTGCGTTACGTTATCGATCGGAGTGTTGCGCTTTTGAGTTGCGGTTTTTGTTTACCACTTTTTCTACAAAGGCTCCTAGTTATAATCAATCATTCATACTACTATACGTACTAAATTTTTATTTTAGAGGTCGTAATACCTTGCCATCTCTGAATTATGACTTAAGCATAAGGCTAAGTATGGTAGGGTGTTACACTCTTCGCCGCTCCATCTCCTCTTTAAGGTACCTTTCGGTTTCCTTTTGTTTCTCCCGCTCTTGCTCCAATTGCTCCAGGCGGCTATGAACCAATCCTATTAGTTCAGCTACGTGAGATGGTCCCTCCTTTTCTGATTCACGCCCATCTGAGGAATTTACCTTCGGATTCTTTACTCCGGAGGTACCCTCTCTATGTTGATCATTGTCTTGATGTTGGGCTGTGTCTTCATTGTCATTGCCCATGTCTAGATTCTCTTGCTCAGAATCCGTTTCGACATGGCCTTCTTCATGGGATCTTTCTGCCATCGAGGGATGATCTCGCGGGTCCCCGGCAACGGCGCCAATGTTACGGTAGGTAACCGGAGATTAGTCCAATGGATGGCGTTCGGCGGCCCAAGTGTATAATAGAGGAGGACTCCAGGTACGTTCGCAACTCGGGAGGCTCCGTCCGACTTGTGCTCGCGTGTGAATGGGGGGTGGTACCTGCAAAGACACTCCGATGCCTAAGTTAGCAAGAGTGTGAGCAGGTCTAGAGAGTATTGGACTTAGGGATACCTGAGGGGATGTCAGTGTATTTATAGAGGTGAGCCAATAACCACCGTTGGTGTAGTGCCGTATCTTTAGGGTGGTAACCGTCCCCATTATCTTGGGGAGGTTAAGATATGGCTTTATGAGGCGGTTAGAGAGATTTTAGGGGCGGTTACTCATTTGAATGAGTATTTATCTGCCAGCTAATCTCACATCCGACCTCTTCATACCAAGTCGTGGTTGACACCGACTTCTTATGTGAAAGTCGGTATTTTGTAAGGCTTATCCTATTGGATTAGGCCTTTCGGTTGGACCTGGGCCCTTATCATTGGGCCAGGGTATGAACAATAGATATATAATTTTACTTGAGATATGTGTCCCATATTCTGTGATTTGTAAAAGTGAGTCGATATATATAGATGGGTAATGGACGTATCAGTACTAACATTGGATTACATACAAGTTTTATTATTGACTAACGATAACTCTTTATATTAATATAGAGAGTAAATCAAATAAATATTTAAATTATTGGTCTCTAAAATTTGAAGAAAAATTATTCTTTGTTATAAATATGTTTATTATAATTTTTTTAATTTTTAAAAGCTGTTTTACCAAACAGAATTGCAGTGTTTGTGCTTATTAAAAGTTATTTTTAATGTGATTTTACCAAACGCAAGTGCTGCCGCTTTTAAAAAGCTATCTTTTAAAAGACAGTTTTCATAAGCTACTTTCGAAAACTAAAAATTTTATCAAACTAAGCCTTAGTAAGATAAGAAAGTTAGAGCTGTCTAATCACCATTAAATTAATACTGTGAGACTCATAATAGTAATTAATTTTTTATTTTATTATTTTATTGAACTCTTATTTTAGAATATGTTTTTAAAAATTTTAAATTCTAACTAATTAAAAAGTTTGGGATTCAAATTTATTTAATATATAAAATTTAGTCAAATTATGCATACTACTTATTTAATTATTGGATAGTTGATAGGTCATCTTCCGATCCTTTGACTAGATAAGGATATTGGTGAACGATTATATATGGCTCCGTCAGGTGTAGGGAATTCATATAGTAATGGAAAATTATATATACGATATTGCAATCTTTTGCACGAAAGAGTTGTACCTGACCTGCTCCTAGCTACATCGTCTATGGTCCTCAGCCTATAAGTCGAGTTTAATATTGGTTCTAAGCACCTAATTTTAGTGCAAAACGCAAGAGATTATATTCTAGTTTTTCTTGTTTTCTTCCAAATAAAATGAAAAGTTGTTCATAACTTATATATATGGACAATCATTTAACATAACAAGAGCTGGTTGTTGCAGGCTTATAGTTTAGGGTTTAAATTTTTTCTTTTTTGCATTAAAAAGTAAAAAGACTTATTGACTACTTACTCAGGAATTTTGACTCAAACTCATACAGGACCCAACCTTTTTCTTTTCCTTTCTTCTATTATATATATTCTATCCATGGAAATCGAGGCGACGAACCTTTTTCTCTTATTTAGATCAGATAAAATATGTGTAAATATTTTCCTTCTATATGTCATATATATGCATATACTGTTATCATATGAAAAGGGAAAAACGCCATCAATCAGAATATAAATAAATACATTAGATAGGATTATTCTAAGGAAATCTAGAACATTGCAAAACTGAATCTCTATGAAATCTAAAATGCTAGCGGAGCCTAAATCCTATCCATGCATAGGTATATTAAGGAGATCCTGATTGCCGGCAATAGTCAAGTATAGTTTAATCTGGTTTCCTGTTAATCAGGCATGCTGCATTGCTATGGAAAGTAATTTTAATCATTACTTAAATACTAAACTTGTTTTCGTTCATCACTTAAACACTAAACTAAAATTATGTGTTATGTCAAATCTGTGATTTTTAGATCCTAATCTAGATTGGGATATGATCATATGACATATGAGGGAATTAGGAACTCGAGGCGAAACAAAACAAGTCAATTAAGCTAAGGTGGGATCGGAGGAGATCCCAAGGAACCTTCCAATCACCTTCCCATCCACACTACTCTACAAATTAAACCATGCCATTCATTATTTTAACTCCCTTTTTATCTTAGTCTTCCGTCACTTGCACAGTCAAGTAGCTAGTGTAAAAGCATTGACCTTGCCGTTGAAATTAAATTTAACACATAAGAATTTTATATGTTCTATGTTTTTTGTTTATTTTTTTTTTAATGTTATATCACCAATAAAATTAATCATTTTTTATTAATATTTAATTAATAAAAATATTTACGATATTTTTGTTTATTAATAAAAATGTTATATGACCACATCTTTAATTTTTGTTCATTATGAATAAAGAATTTTGTATGCATTTTTTTTTTTACATTTTTTATGGTATAAAAGACAAATTATTTAGGGTACACTTGATTTATATTTTTATCTTTAATTTTTTTTCAGTATTTTTTTGTTTTCATAATTTTGTAAAAAAATAAAATAAAAGGTGAATACAAAAACAAAATTTTATGATTTTCACTTTTTCACAAAACACTAATAAAAACAAAAAATATTACAAATAAAATTAAAAAATACAAATACAAACCAAATACATTCTTATTTTTTTATTTTTCTTATTTCTTATCGTTCATTTAATTAATACTAAAAGTTGAAAAGTATGCAGTAGTGTATATATGATTTCTCCAGTATAAAATGATTCTCTTATTCTTCTGTTTTTTTTTTTTTTCTAAAACGGAGGAAATTAAATAATGGATCAAATTTATATGGAACTAGTCAGGTGGAATTTTCAACTTATCTTGTAATATATAGACCTTCTCAGTTCTTACATCCTTAATCATTTAATTTGGATGAAAAATAGGCTTGGGAAAATTAATTAGGTGCAAAAGCGAAGGAGAAATTAAATAATAGAAATAATGGGAGGCGGAAAAACAAGTGGGGATCAGGCGTCTAAGTTTGAGTTGCAAATCCACGGCATCTGACTGGGCTCTAACGTCAGTGAAGATCTACGATTGGTTGGGTATCAAATCTTGCAAAGATACAATTGGAGGAGTCAACCTCATAAAGGATATCATCATTGAAAGCATACAATAGTGGACCATATATTATTATTAGTTTATTAATTACCCTACTACTACTATTAGCGCTTTAATTTTAATAAAAAAAATCTTTGTGCAGAAACACGTAAGTACAATCCCGAATGCGGCATGATCTCGTTGATCCTCGAATCCACATTCTAATTTCTTTATTTGGACACAGTAAATCAATAAGCTAGTCGCCGCGACAATTTCAACATCAAGTGACATATTAATTCAATCAACAACTAAAATAATACAAATATTACAGTTCTCTCTCGTTCACCATCAAACTTTGTTTTCTTTTAGATTCGTAGTAATCAATAATTTATTATCGCATTTTCAATGGTTAATCTAAAATCATACGCTAATGTCAGATAATTTGTCTGACAAGAATGGGTTTGTTATTCATTTGATTGGGGTCTATCTATATTTCTTCATAATTTAACTTCAATTTTTTATTTCTTTATTTATTATTAATAAATAACTTATAAAAGAAGGAATATCAAAATGAAAATGACAATATTCAATCACATAAGAAATATCAAAATATGAAAAGAAGACAAAAATAACTAACAACAATATAAAAAGAGATCAGAGGAAGATTGTAATTACATGCGTGTGGATTAGGAGTAATTAACCTCACTTGGTCCCTTGATCAAGGGGCGGAGATTATTCAAAACTCATTCTATGACATGAAAAGTATATATGTTGTAATTCTTCGTCGTATAGTATAACTTTTAATTCATAGAGTATGAGAGGTGAAAGGATTATTTATTAGTATGGATGATAAATTATCTAAGGGTTAACATATGTGATAAAATGGAAATAAGTTTCTCTCATATGTTATAACTTACAACCTGTTTTACATTAAAACTGGATGGTTGCAACATATAAAATTACATTATTTTTCTTTTCATTTTTAGCTTAAGGGTACAAAATTAGATTTTGATATGTGTAAACTCATATTAACGGAAATATATTGTATTATAAAAATGCTAAATGTACATTAAAATTAATTACCAAATTCAGTCATCGTATATTTATATATAGATATACGTATTAATTTAATTCATTTTTAATATATATTTTATATTTTAATATATATATATATATATATTTATATTAATAATTAATTTTAGCAGCTATTGTAGTATAATTTAGCATAATTATTATACTAAATGTGACCAACTAAACTTTATGCATACTAGAAGATACTCATTTAGTCAATTATACGTTTAATTAACTAATGAATAATTAGGGAATTCTCACTAAATAATATTTTATCTTGTGATGTGATTTTCGTGAATTTAATCTTTCTTTTTAGGGGGTTCGTTGGTTTCAACTTTCAACACATCCGTTATATTTGAGTTAGTTTATACATAATCATGTCTCTAATATATAATTTGTTTGTTTCAATTTTAAACGCTTATGATATATGTTATATTATAAGAGTATAACTTGGCTTTATTTACCTTATAATAATTTATGCTTAGATGGGAACTCACATACACAGTGAAAATATATATAATATTCAGAGTGTCTTCATTGTAAAGAAGAAAAAAAGAAAAAGAGAGACCCACATTATTTTTTTTCTCTTACTCTGTATCACTACATTATTAAAAGAGAAAGTATAGAGGAACATTTTTTTTAATAACGTAAATAATAGGTTAAAAATGTTAAAAATTAAATTTTAAATTAATTAAATATAATTCTTGTTTTAAATAGTTATAACCTAAAATACAACCTGTTATTTATGCTATTCGCATCTCTCATTATTCACCTATCGAGATTAAAATAAAATCTGCTAGGTAGAACATTGGAAAATCACACCCCATAAAGTTTTGGACCGCAGTAGAGTCACCAGCAATGTTTGCTTCATGTTACCTTACCACAAAGAAAAAATTTTAAGAGTCAACACTTCTTAATTCGTCAATATTCATTACTTAAAATTAAAAATTAAAAAAAAACCTTAAAAACTAAAAATAATAAAAATATACAAAATAAAAAGTTTTGAGTATGAAACAAAATAAAACTAATTTAGGATATATAATCTAACATTTAAGATTTAAATTTTAAATTTAGTATTTAAAATTTAAGGTGGTCGAAGGTGATAGTGGCCGGCGATAAACAGTGATCACTGATGAATAAGAACGGCTGGATGAAATTAAAATATTAAAAAAAAGAAATTAATTCAACATTGTTGCATTCCTAAATGAAGACGTTATAATATCCGTTATATAACTATTAATTCTGAAACAGCTAACTAAATCTGTTAGGACAATTAGTTAGCATGAGTGTAATATGCAGTAGGCTGATATATAAGGACAGGGACTATACTTGTATTCATTGATTTCATAATAAAGTATTCTATCTTACATTTTAAGAAGTTCAGATTCTTATTATTTCTTTGATTTTCTCTTTTCCTTCCAATAGTTTACACTAAAATGGTTGCGGCAAATAATGACAGTTTTTAAGTCAGATGGTAGCAGTTTTTAATCATCACAAAACAAATAGTAATGGTTGGCTAATCACTCTAATAGTAAGTGCTGCAAAACTACTAGCAACGGTTTTTACATACTATTAGAATAATCACTGCAAAATAGAATTTTGCTTGTGAATCCTTTTTGCGCAAGTTGTAGTTGTTGCTATATTTGAAATTAAAATTGTGTAAAGACAAAATCAAATAAACTTTTATAGTATCTATTTTATTTGATTCAAACTTATAATTTTTCTTGCATGTCATTATTCTTAAAAGAAAATAGTCTTATATGTAATAAAATTGGTGTGCTTCTCAAAGAATTCAGCTCTGCACCAATGTTAGATGGTAAATCATCTTTTTATTATTGAAAGAGATATCTCAAAATATTCTCCGATCGTCATTTTCTTAATCTTTTCTTCCATTATCTCTGTCTTTAATTTGAAAATTTTTTTTATACTCCTCTATTTGAATTAGATTCTGATTATTGTGCAGTATTACCAAAAAATTAGGTGAAACATAGTATAAAACCTACATTACTACTCGTCCTAGGTACTCTTTTGAAAACTTATACAAACGAATTATTTTATGAAAGTTTATTGAAGGATTCATCCTGACTTTCAATATTTTCAATGACTTCCTATAAATATACTAGATTTCTATTATAATGATTTTAAATTTAGCAATATAAATATAAAAAGAGAAGTAGACAATTTTAAAATAATAGTTATGCTGACAACATGAGCATTATGAATATATGAGACATCTTTTCTTTTATAAACTATATTCTATATCTCTCTTCTATTAATGTGCTTTTTCTGTGACAATCATATAAATAACAAATGAATATTACAAAAATAAAAAATATGTGAAATAAAATAGAAATTTATACATTTTCATCTTTTTGTCTCTCTAATATTTTAGAACTCTTAATATGTGTTTAGGCTTATTTTAAACGATTTAAAATATTTTATCTGTACTTATTTTTTCTTTAAATAAAGAGACAAATACATAGCAAATATCAGATGAATTAGTAAAACTTATAGAGTTTTTTCGTAGTCATATTTGTTTTAGGAAAAATAAATATAAAATAAGGGTATTTTAAAAAAAACATTTTGTTATTAATTAACACAGTCAATTAAACAATTTAAGCAATAATTCAAAAGATTTAAAATTATACAAAATAAAATACCAATTCATTATTTTATTACTTTTAATGTCGTTCTTTAATTGATATTAGAAAAATTATTTCTAATGATCTGCATCTATTCTTGATAAATAACTTAAATTTTGTATTTTTTGAGTTTTTTTTTTGTATTTTTTGTATAATTTTTTATTTAAATTAATAATTCGATGATCTAGTAATTTTATTAGTTTAGTTATGGATTCAATTCTAATAATTATCGATTAAACTATATTTTTATGAAAGTTTATTTATTTATTTTTTGTAAATAGTTAGTGATAAAATTTGGAGGACAACCAATCTATTTAGAATTAAGTGCGTGCGCCAACCAATGTTTCCTTGTAGTATAACTCCTAGATGCTGTAAGTCTGTAACAGGTAGCACATGTTTTAGCTAGATTTATTAGAGAATATTATGATAAAATATATTATATATTGTTAATTTTATAAGTAAAATATGTTATATATTATTTTGTATTGTAATTAAATTTAAATATTTTTTTAAATTAAAGAGTTTTTTTATTTTTTTATTTTTCTCATTCTTTTATTTACTTTATCTCTCTTATATATCATTAATCATTATCAATGACTAATTATAAATTTAACAATCAAAATATATAATATGATATTTTTTAATTGTGACTAAAATTAAAATTAAAGTATTAAAATTGAATTGAAACTAAACCTAGGAGTATTTAAAAAAATTACAAATATTAAAAATAAAATATATATTTTATCCTAAAGATATTAATAAAATGAAAAAAACATTATATTACTTTTGTTTCCAAGTGATTATCAATTTAAATAATTTGATATATATCAATGTTAATATGATCTAATGTATCGAAATATATTAATTTTTCATGCTTCAATTTGTTAAAATATTTATTTTAAAATTGATTTAAATTTTCTCTAAAAACGAGGGTAGATATTTAAAAAAGGAAATGAGAAAAAAATCATTTTTAAATTAATATTTTTTACAGCGTGAGTTCAACCAAAATTTCTCAAAAATGATTAATATTCTACTTTAGAATTTAGGTAAAACGTATAATAATAAAATATTTTAATGTATTTATCACTTTAAAACTACTTCTATTACAGAATATCATACATCTTTAAAAAAAAAAAGTCACTCAAAAAAAGACGTTTAAAACGTTTTTTTTAAATATTTTTTAATAATTAAAATTTAATACATATAATCGATTAAATTGTGTTATTTTTGTTAAAATTAGGCTATAAATCAATTTAACCGAAAAATAATGAATCAAATCTTAAATTGATCTAAATTAATTAATATTTTTTTATTAAAAAATATTACAATATCCTTATTATAAAAAATGACTAAAATATTCCTATTATATATATATATATATATATATATATATATATATTAATTTTGAAAATTTTAAATCTTAACCATACGATAGGACATCAGAGAAGTAAAGGATATTTTAGTAGGAGTATTTTATATAATAAGGGTATTGTATTTATTTTCTATAATAATGGTATTGTAGTAATTTTTTTATAAAAAAATAATATTAATTTAAACTGTTCAAGATTTGATTCGCCAATTTTTGGTCAAATTAAGTTGTCTGATCTAATTTTGGCAAAAATAATACGATTTATTCGATTATATATGTTAAATTTTAATCACTAAAAATATCTTTAAAAAAAGACGTTTTAAACGTTTTTATCTGAGTGACTCTTTTGTTTTTCCCAAAGTCAGATAATTCCATTTATGAAATGAAAGAAACATATAAGTGTCCATATATGAGACAAATAAAAGAAATGGGGGACTCCCAACGCTCTACTATAGAGATAACATCATATAATAGTATAATACTCTAATAAAGAGATAAAAAAGTAAAGTGCTAATCAATTAGGAAGTGAGAATTTATTGAAACTCTTTCTGCATCTTCAAAGCCGACGTCATTATCTCTTCTCCATTAGTTGATACATTATCAAAGATGAACCTATTCCTAGCCTTCCATAAGGACCAGCTCAAAATCACCATCATCATTCTCTGAGAGGAGTTATTGGGTTGGGTACGCAAGGCTCCCATTCTCAAGTTCCACTCAACATAGAAATCAGAGTCTTCGATGCTCCTTCTAGTAGTTGGTAAGCCCATTTTTAAACCAAATTTTCTTTGATTTTACACAATGAAAGATGCAATGATTGATTGCTTCTGGAAATTATAGGCATCTTCGGCAGATAGGTTGAATCGATGAGATGCGATGATGATGCTTTTGCAGCACTGGAAGCTTTTCATGGAAGTCCCTCCAGAGAAAAATCTTAATCTTTTCTGGGATTTTCAGCTTCCACAGTTTTAGCCACAAATTTCGTTGTCTCATAATCTATAGGCAAAATTTAATGGGAGGATGCGATAACCTATAAGCCACATGTTACCTAGTACTCACTTCATACAAACTACTTTTATTAAGGGCCCAATAAATTTTATCTTCTCTATTCCCAATTGTTGTTGCTAGCACACGCTGACTAGTGCCCTAAAAAAATACTTATAATTAGAGTTTGATTCCACTCACCATTAGAAAATTTTAAGTATTTGACTATCAATAGTGGTTGATTTTGTAGATTGAAAATTTCAGATGAAGAAACAACATAAGGATGTGGAGAAGCAAGCCAAGGATCACTGAAGATTCGGATACTGTACGCATCACCAACTCGCCAAATTAACCAACCTCTTTTCAACAATCTTACTCCCTTCTAATATGCTACGCCACGCTCACGAAGGTACTGTTCTGATCTCTGCATTCATTATGGAATTATATCGAAAATATTTATCTTTGAGGAGTCTAGATAGGAGTGATTGTGCCCGAAAGATAACTTTTCAACATTGTTTTGCTAATAGTGCCAAATTCTGAGCTCCTAGGTCTTTAAAACCTAGTCCACCTTCTAATTTCGGTCTTGTCATAATATCTCAACTAATTCTTGCCAATTTTTGCTCTGTACCTTTTTTATCCCACCAAAATTGGGAGAGTATGTTGTGAATCTCCCCAATAGCTTTGATTAGAACATGCCTGTCTGCAGATCAGAGAAGTTTTCTTTTCCACCCTTGAACTCGCTTCCTCACCTTGTCCTTGATTTTTCTAAAGGTGGCCTTTTTTATTTTTGAAATGTAGATAGAAGGCCCAAATATTTATCTTGTGCATCAATATGAATAATTTTCAATTTTCGAGCCAATAGTAATCGAGCAGCAGGAGGATTATTATTACTAAAGAATAGAGTTGATTTATGCAAATTAACTTTTTAGCCACTGAACTCCTTGTATGACTAAAGAAGATTGAGGATATTTTCACAACTGTTTTCTGACGCTTTACAAAAAATGATTGAGTCATCCGCAAACAATAAATGATTAATAGTAGGACATCTTCGGTTGATCTGAATACCTTTAATGAGATCGTTTTGCTCTACCTTATTTAGAAAAAAAGATAATTCTTCTGCACAGAAAAGAAAAAGGTAGGGAGCTGGAAGGTCTTCTTGACGGATACCTCTATTTGGTTTAAAAAAATCAAAAGGTTGACCTTAAAAAATGACAGAGTAAGAAACTGTAGTCACCACCTCCTGTATCCAACCAATCCACCTAGATTCAAATCCCAACTTCTCCAAAATGAACCAAAGAAAATGCCACTCAACACGATCATAAGCTTTACTCATATCCAATTTAACAGCCATTTCACTCGATAGACCCCTCTTATTTGTCTTTAGATAGTGCATACATTGACGAGCGACTAGGACGTTGTCTGAAATCAATCTACCCTTAATAAAGGCACTTTGATTAGGGCTGATCAGCGAAGTCATAAATTTCTGTAGCCGATGGACTAGTACTTTAGAAATAATCTTATACACAACTAAGGAAAGGCTGATGGGGTAACCTGTGTCATATCCTTTGCATCAGGAATCTTAGGAATGAGATAGATTTGTGTATGGTTGAAACTCTTTAGTAGTCTACCACTGACAGAGAAACTGCGGACAGCCTTAAAACATCCTCCCCCTACTAAACTCCAATAGAATTGAAAGAATTTAGCTATAAATCCATCATCACCAGGGGTGCTCTGGGGTGAACACTAAAGACTGCACGTTTTACCTCATCAAAACTGACCGGTCTAGTTAATTTTCTGTTCATGGTTACTGAAATTTTGGTTTCAAAATCTTCGAATGCATGTGCTAGATTAGCTTGGTTAATCGATGTGAAGATATCCTTAAAGTATGTTTCAGCTACTTGTACAATTTTTTCACGGGTGGTACCATATGTACCATCATTCTTTTCCAATTTTTAAATTTTATAACTCCAGATTCTGGATTGAAATGATTGGTAAAAGAAACTTGTATTTCTGTTCCCTTCTTTTAGTCACTTTACACGAGATTTCTCCCTCTAATAGCTTTCTTCCCTAAAGTAAGCATCCTCAAATTTATTTTTCAAGGCTTCAACCTGTTCTCCCCCTGTAATACCCTCCTCTCTGAGAATTTTAAGCTGAGATGTGAGTTCACCACTGTCCTTCTTCGAATTAGATTTGTTCTGTTGTTGCCATTGAACAATACGGTGCCTACAATGCTTCAATTTTCGAATCAAAACAAACATTGCTGAGCCATCCACCCATTCCTTCCAAGTTTCAGTGATAATTATCCGAATTTCTTTTAAACCACACCATCTCTCCTTAAACTTAAGCCTCCGATTAGATTTTTCTATGACCGAATTTATATTAAGGAGGATAGGCGCACAATCTGAACCGTTTTCTGTGATCCGAGACACCGAGGTTGATGGAAAACAATCCATCCACTCACCGTTTACAAGTGCACGGTCAAGTCGCTCCCTGATTTAATCCTATCCTTGTCGCCTATTAGTTCAGGTGAACCTTCTCCCAATCATACTCAAGTCCTTCAGTCCACCACCATCAATAAAATTCACAAATTCAGAAATAGATGAAGCTGATTTTAACCCCCCTTCCTTCCTTCTCATCGAGGCTCACTATAGCATTAAAATCACCCATAATTACAACTTTTCCAAAGTTGTACAAAAGAAAAAATTCTATGTATTAGATAGACCGAATCCCATCAAAGCTATTTAAATGTACCCCTGCCCCCGAGAACAGTTCAAAACATGATCAATTACCTTGGCAGTTATGAAAAACTCTTTTTCATCAAGAATCTCAACCGCTGTGCCGTCCTTCCATGCTAAAGCCAATCCACCAGTTGTACTTGTTGGACTAACAATCCTTCAATACGTAAAATGGTAAGATCTCAATTTACTTTCTACTAGACGAGATTGGTTTTTTATTTCACATAAAAACACAATCTCGAGAGTATAAGATTGACACATTCCTTTAAGATTATGAACTGTTAGGATCTTTTCAAATTGCGATAATTTTACAAAAAAAACTTTCATGGCAAATTAAAGAACAGAAATAAAAAAAAAAATAAAAAAAATTGACAAAATCAAATATTGACCTAGACACCACAAAAATTCTGTTTTGACAAAATCTGATTGACTCCCTTAAAATAATGGATGTATGTAATTGTATCCTTTGTGCCTTTCTAGAGCATTGAAAGGAAGTTAAAGTTAAAAGTCACCTTAACATTAGTTTTTACCGCATTTCGAGAAAGTGACCAACGAAATTTTATTTTAATATTTATAAACATTTATTAATAGGTCTTAGGATAATTAACGTAAAATGTTCTATTAAAAAATATAAATTTTTAAATTTTTCATCCGTTACGTAAATAAAACCTTTATTTTTATCTTCTTAATTAATATTAAAAAAATTCTAACAAATACCGAGAAATGGAATCATATTTGTTATGATTATTATTAGTAAAAAATTTTAATTTTTTCAAAATACATAACAAATATTTTAGAATTTAAACTTTGCAATTTTTGTCTATAAACATTTTCAATTGGCCAAATATTTTTAGTCTTTAAAGTACTCTTATATGATAATTAAAATAAATAATTATTTTTTAATGCTAAAAAAATACTTAAAATATACGAAAGAATAAAACAATATCGTTCTCTTTGTTTTAAAAAAAGAATAATACCTTTCAACCATGGAGGATGGATCTATAATTGTTAGTTGTTGCGTTTTTTTATGTGTATTATTTAATATTAACTTCAATTAAATTATAGTTTATATATTTATTTAATTAAATTCAAAATAAATAGTTCGACCAGTGGTTTAGTAATTTAGTTTTTTCATCATAATAATGAATGTTTCCAACGGTGAATGGTCATGATACTACTTTTTCTTTTTTCGGTTAAACTAATTGGAGGAGATAAATAAATAATTATATTTTTAATATTTATATATTTTTCATCTGTTTTTACAACTTTTAAGTACTAAAATATTTGAGAATTAATAAAAAATCAACTCAAAATCATCCAAAGTTATTTTATTTTGTATTTTTTAATTATTATTAAAATAATTGAATAATATTAAAAGTAACAAGTGTACAATTATAAATATTATATATATAAAATTATAGATATTAAATTAAATAAAATAATTTTGAATTATTATTTTCTAGCATTATCAATTATAACTTTAATACCTAAAAAACATTAATTTTTAGTTTAAATGTAAAAAATTAATAATATTACCGTCTTCTTTTATTCGAAGGAGTATACCTTACTCTCAAAATTATTAAAATCTAATATTCTCGAGTATCAAATGGAACAGGATATTACTCAACAATTTATTGATCTAACTATATTTTCTTTATACAAATGTAAAAGTTCCTCCTTCAATTCGAATATGCCAGCTGATATATATGGAGCTAGATGTGACTATAACAATAACATTATTCATCGTAAAAAGTGATTTTAATCTTTTTCAATAATTTATCCTTTAGAAGAGATATATACATAATAGTAAAATAAATATCTTTTTATAATTTTGTTTTAATCAATACCAGTGAAAATTCGTTTATATAGCTAGACACGAAATTACACATTAACATTTCATCAAAAAGTGTTTAACTTCTAAACAATTAAACGTTACAATAACTACTTAAAAAATTATATATATATAATAATACTATGTTAAACGTCACAATAACTAACTATAAGTTACAAATATGATACTATATAAATCAATGATATTTATAAACTTATAGTTAGTTATTGTAATGATATAAAATAAAGTACTTTATAAAGATATTGATTGAAACTAATATGTTAATTATTTATATACCTAATCTGGACACTATAATTTCGTAATTAGATAAAAAAAACTATTAAAATTTTTTTGGCTTATTATAATTAACCACTATTAATATTATTGCACATCATTCAGTCATTATATTTATAATTCAATGATTATAATCTGTAATTTGAAGTAATCCGAAGTCAAAATACATATAAAACTTCCAACACAATTATATTGTGAACTTTATACGTACATGTACTAATATCTCAAAGGAAAAGTATATAAAACCAAAAGGTTACCAGCCAAAAACTAAATAAAGCCACATTAATTTATATTAATAATTAATTAATTTTAAAATTTTTAAATTCAAAATTTAAAAAATTTAAAATTGATTAGGTAACCTAATTAAAACTTATAAAAACCTTCCTATTCGCTCTCACATTAATCTACCCACCTCCAACAATCATACACATAGACCCCTCTCTCTCACTGTCAGGCTCTCTTCGTCTCCCCACCACGATCCACTCCTAAGGCGGCGGCGATTTCAAGGGCGGAGAGACAGCCTGAGAAGCCATGGAGGCAGTGACCGGTGTGGAAGGAGATTTTATGAGATGCACCTCATTGAGTAAGTGCTCTGTTAGAATTTGGTTGAATTAGTCCCACATTGTTTAGGATAGCAAATGAAGTGGGTGACCTAGGCTATAAATATGAGGCTAAGTTCTCCATAATTTTTGCACCAGTCGAAAACACTTAAAGCTTGTATCTGACTTTTCTTTTCCTCTATACCTTTTGATTAGAGAGTGTTGTGAGCTGTAGTTAAATATTTGCTTTGAGAGTGTGGGTGTACTGGGGTGCCGGTGTTAGAGAGAAAGAAGTCTATGTGTTGTAACAATTTTCACATAGTGATAATCTCTGGTTGTCATTTGACAACGGCCGTGGCTTTTCTCCAGTTTCTTGGAGTTTTCACGTTAAATTCTTATGTTGTGATTGTGTCTATTTTATTTTTCTGTCAAAAGTTTTTTCTCAAGGGAAAATGGTGTATTATTCCCAACAAGTGGTATCAGAGCTTCGGTTCGGTGGAATTTATTCTTAGTATGCTCTGTGGTTGCAGCCTAGTCTGACCTTCCACATCAGAAAAGAATTTTGTTCTGTGACTTGAGGTTGATCTGTGGTTGCTGTTGTTGTTGCTGGAAGGCAGTGTGACACTGTGAGAGTGCAGTTTGGAAAGGTTCTGGCTAAGGAAGTGCTGTGAAGCTTGAAATAGAGAAATTTGATGGAAGAATCAATTTTGGCTTATGGCAAATACAAGTCAAAGATGTGTTGATACAATCAGGTTTGCACAAGGCATTGAATGAGAGGATCTCTCGTATGAAAGATAATGTTCTCTAGAAGACAAAAAGTATCTTCATGGTATTGCCGCACTGCCATGGATAAGGATAAGTTGTGACAATCGGGTCCACAATTGCACACGGGCAGGCGTTGAGATGCAAGGTGTGTGGTGGAGTTAGGTCGATGGCTGAAGAACTTCCAGGAAAAGCCAATTTGGAAGTTGCACCATGAATTTTCAGCAAGGTTTCGATCTGTACCAAGGCAAAATGCTTGGAGTGGTCTAATTTCAAGTGAGTATACTTTCATGGTGGAATATGATAGTTCTCTGAACTATGATTGTCGGTATAGACAATGGCAGCAAAAAAATGTCGGTGTTGACAATGGAAGCTGAAGATGTGTGACTATTTCAATCAAGGTGGAGATTGTTAGGATTTGGTTGAATTAGTCCCACAATACTTAGGATAGCAAATGGAGTGGGTGGCCTAGGCTATAAATATGAGGCTAAGTTCTCCATAATTTTTGCACCAGTCGGAAACACTTAAAGCTTGTATCTGACTTTTCTTTTCCTCTATACTTTTTGATTAGAGAGTGTTGTGAGGTGTAGTTAAATATTTGCTTTGAGAGTGTGGGTGTACTGGGGTGCCGGTGTTAGAGAGAAAGAAGTCTATGTGTTGTAACAATTTTCACATAGTGATAATCTCTGGTTGTCATTTGACAACGGCCGTGATTTTTCTCCAATTTCTTGGAGTTTCTATGTTAAATTCTTGTGTTGTGATTGTGTCTATTTTATTTCTCTGTCAAAGGTGTTTTCTCAAGGGAAAATGGTGTATTATTCCTAACATACTCACCGGTGAGTCCATGGTGGGTGGCACACCGTAGACTCTTGCGTGACCACTCTCCAAACCATAATCCATCATCGGATGGTACTCCAAATCCTCATCATGATCGAACACAAACTCCGAAATCTCCACCTCGTTCCTTCTTACATTCTCCCACAAGTAATCAACCTTGGTCACATACCTCAGCTTCCCGTACACCCTGCCACATGGTATAACACACTTTTCTAAAATGTTGCTTATTTCATTTTTATGTGATTTCTGATACTTGACTTTTTTCACTCCCAATTCAGATGTATAAAGGGCACCATTAAAGAATACTATAATTTATATACAGAAGCTTAGACATACAGCAACCACCAGATATCAGAGGCAATAATGCAATCCCCTAATACATAAAAATATAAAAAAAATATTAATTTAATATGAAAAAAACATCCTAATACTTAATAAAAGAAATATCCAGTTATATTTTAGCAAAAATAATTAAATATCTATAAAATTTTTAAAGAAATAAAAACATTCACATTTGTAATACAAAAAAAATCGAAAAATATATAAAAGAACATCCATTTAGTATGAAAAAGAAACATTCTGATACTTAACAGAAGAAACATCCATATATATTAACTCGTAGAAATTTTGGATTCACTCAGACGTATTTGACTGATTTTTTGCTAATACCCTTTTGGTTCCCTAGCATTACTCTATCTCAAAAAATCAGTCAAAGATCAATAGGCATATTTAACGATTGTCACTATGAAGTTATTACATATAATTCAAAAATTAAATTATACCACTCAATGATTGTATTATTAGATGATAATTTAAAATGTTGAGGATAAATAAAGATAAAAGATGAAATTAGATGAAATATGAGGTGTGTGATTAAGAGTTAGTTATACTGAATTGTTAAATTTGTAAGAATGGTAATTAGTTGTTAGAAAATTCTGCTTCAGCTGTAATTACAAATATAAAAATAAATCTCTTCTGTAATACAATTTTTCTAAATCAAATGAATTCATTCTCTCATTCTCTTCTCATCTCTCAGCTCTCTACTCCCTTTCTCTCTCGCTTCTAGCTCCTTTTTTTTTTTAAATTTACCAGAGTTTTTGATACTTTCTCATAAAAAGTATAGGAAAATTTAATACTCACTTAAGTTATTCTCACTTATTTTCTTAAATTATTACTAACGTGAGTGTCAAAATACTTTTTGCAGGTACCCACTTCATCTGACATTTTTTGGAGTTCAGCGATTTTTTTATTTAGAGAGAAGATAGGACGATGTCTTCTCTTATACAATGAACTATACTTTAGACAATTTTTCTATTCAAGAACTTATCCTTACCCCTCATACTTCAGTAAAAAACGATTATACCTCAAAAACTTATTTAAAAAACACATTTTAAATTGGATTAAACCAGATATAATTGTCTTCACCTTTCTAGAACTCGCACTAAATCTTGGAGAAGAGACAAAGAGTCGGTTAGGTTAAACGAAGTTAAATACGGACACAAATAAGGCAAATGGGGGCAGAACAAATGAGAGACTACTATTCTAATACTTTTAGTTCATTTATTTTTAAAGATAATTATTGACTTGAGTATTGGAATACTTTTTATAGATTTTACGTTTGGACCAAAATTCTAAAAAGTTCACAGCACAACCATTCAATCAAAAGAAGAAGAGACAATCATCGTTTAATAACAACGAACTATACCTTGGAGTGTACCTTCTGGACGGAACAAAAACAATACTTATTTTAAAATATGCCTTAAATAAATAATATTCTTTAATTTAACAATGCATAGTCCTTTATTGATATGTTTTATGTGTCTATGTTTTTTGTATGTAATAAATTTACGTCTATTTAATATCAATATTACATATTTAATTTAGTGTCTATATAAGAAATAATTTAAGCAGAGTATTACAATTAAATACTAAAATTTAATTTATAATTATAAATTAGTATCTAAAAATAGACTTCAATCAATTATAATGTACTAATAAATAATACGAAAATATTTAATAACTAAAATAAATTAACCAAAAATAACTTAAACTTATCTTAATGAATAATAAATAAATTAAATTCTGGTTTTTTTTTCTGCCTAACATTACCTTAAATAATATTACTCTTGATATTAATATCTGATATTAATTTGCATTTATTTGAAATACAACAAATCTAACTACAAAATTTTGGACTCAACCATTAATTGTTATAATAATTAATTATTTTGAATAGTATTATTGTATTGTTAATTAGATGTACTTTCAAAATATAATAAAGCCAAGCATGGCGACGAATAAAGAATACCCAAGTTTAACTTGTAAACCAGATGAATACAGCGACATGAACATAAGATATTTTAGCAGTAGCATCCCATTCATGCAATTAAGACGAATTAATATGCAAGCTGATGAGTTCTCTCTCTCCTCTTCCTGTATAAATTATAATGCAGCATTGCAGCTGGCCATTTAGGTGCGGTGACCAAGCTTTCGACATATGGCAACGATCTAATATTTCTCCCTATTTAGGATTAATTAATAATTATGACGATTTTATAAGAGTATTACATGCATAAATTAAAAGTGGGTATATTCCAATGAAGATAATAATAAATAAAAAACAACGAAAATAATTTAAAATTATTTTATTTAATTATATAATTAATAAGATAAGTTTTTATTATTTTTTTTTGTCTCTTTATGAGATTATTAATCATTGTAAATGATCTATCCTTTTTAATTCAAATTTATAAATGCTTTTCAAAATATAAAATCAAATCAATACGTTGTGATTTCTAAATCAATTAAACATTCTACTTTTAAAAAAAATTACGGGGTTTACTTAAAGCAACTGTTTTAAAAAAAATTAAATTTATATACATTCAGATTCAATCTCTTTGGAAATGTCAAGACTTATATTTTTCTATAAATCATTAAAGTCTTTAAATTCCTAACAAATATCATTAGAAAACTTGTTAGCAAAAAATTTATAATTCATACATACATTATATCAGATCCGATTAAATTTAAATAAAATTATTTTTCACATTTTTATATAATTTAAAATGCACTACTCTAAATGAAAGAAGCAACTAGTAATTTTAATATGTCAAAACATATAAACTACGTACTGTCTATATTTTTACTGCACTTATTATTAATATCTAAGGTGTTTACAAAATTAAATTTTTGAAGTAATATATCATTAGGCTCGTATGAAATTTAGTTGAAAAAAGAGGTTCTAATTATTCAAATAAGAAATTAAAATAAACACTGACTTAACAACATATATATAATAACGAAAGTAAAGTTAAATTCTCTTTTAATTTTTTTTAATGCGGATATATAATGCATGCTCTACATCTCTAAACCAAAAAATAAGCATGAACTGTGGACTATTATAAACTAGAAGTCTAGCTAGCACCTTTAATTAAAGGCGCCTTCCATCAATTTGTACTATTTATGATATTTAGTTAGTTAAGCATAGAAATGCTAACCAATGTGATGAAAGGATTTTAAATTAAAATAGTAAAAATACGTTCTTCTGAGATGTTATGAAAAGTTTAAAAGTAACTGCAGTCGAAGAAAATATTTATAAATTTTTTATGTTTAGGTTTTAAATAGAGGTGGGTAAATGATAATGAAAAATTTTAAAACAAATTCATTATAATAAATGCAAATCAATATCAATATATCTATATTGTTCTTGTGTTGGCAGCTCCTTGTTGTGCGTATAATTTGAATTGTTTTTTTTTTTCAACGGATGAGGTATATATTTTGGTAGCAAAAACAAAGAGTTCGAATATCTGTAAAAAACAGTGTGATTTAGAAAAAAAATAAAAACTATCTTATGAAGAAAATCTGTTCTTCCCGAAATTTCAGTATTTTTGTCAATTTCAATTGTCATTTTGGAAATAAATAATTATAATAAAAGGATATTTATCAATTTTAAATTATAAATCTAAAATAATCATTGCTTCCAAAATAGTTATCGATTATGAAGGAATTATAAATTTATAATGAACGGATCAAGTATAAATATATAATGCACAGTTGCACACTAGCTAGTTGAGTGAGAGTGATTTGTATGAGTTGTCTGAGAATCTTAAATCAACAAACCTCGGCAATAAAAGTATTTGTCTTTCGTTTTCAGAAAGGGGCCCAACCCGTTCAACTAGCTAGGTAGCTTGAATCTCAAGGTTTTTATTACCACAGTAATTAATGTATATATGGTCAATAAACTCACCAATGAAACACAGAGAAGAATCTTTTTCGATCAATTTTCACGTCCTAACCCGGGGATGTTAAAATATATTATCGCCTTAAAAAAATCTCTAATTCCGAATGGTGAAAACAAGCTTAATTAAGACGCACATTTCCATCCACTTGTTATTTGCTGAATTAGAATAATTGTTTTGTGTATAAAGATCGTAGAGACATCGTTTTCGCCGATATCGTGCATGTCTAAGTAATCTCAAAATCCTAGTCTGCAATATTTTTTCAACACTATATTTGTAGAGTCGCCATGTGGCTCACTATGAGGGAACCCGCAGGAGGTGAGTCCCCACCTACTTGTACCTATAATATTCTTTTTGCTTCGGTCATAATATGTCGCCCTAGATTCTACTGTACAATCTTCTTAGCAATGATAATTATTAATGCTCTCAGTCTGATTTAAAAGGCTGTATAGCTAATTGGTATCTTTTTTTTATATAAATTTTTTAATTAATAATTTTAAAATGTGTTTTCATTGTATAAATAAGCTAAATCTTATTAAA
The DNA here is from genome assembly GCF_014773155.1 of Arachis stenosperma. NCBI lineage: Eukaryota > Viridiplantae > Streptophyta > Magnoliopsida > Fabales > Fabaceae > Arachis > Arachis stenosperma. The sequence continues at coordinate 196,838 of NC_080383.1, read as the reverse complement.
AATATTTATATTATATTTATGTATATATTATTTTATATTTTTTAATTATTTTTTTATATTAATTAAAAAAATAACATAAAAAATAATATATATAATTTTTTTTTTCTTATTATTGTGCTGCCGCTCCCACACACATATATATTTGATAATTGATATATATAGAGATTAGTGGTGTTACATGCATACATCAATAGGCTCAATTTAGATATACATCCAGTAGTGTCTTGCACTTTGTACCCCAAATTCATTCTGTTACGGGAGAAATAATATACCTTTCTGTCTCTTTCAACCTTTCTTTGAATCCGCTCAGCTCATTGAATTAACTTGATATTTACATGTTGCTCTCAGCATGAGTATTACGTGTGATGTGTTGTTTGTTACACAATAAGCAGCAGCAACAACCAATATTATAAGTTTATAAATTATATATGATATGATGTATTTTGTTTTAAGGAAAGGGATATAATGATAATTTACAGCACCGGTAATTTATATATATAGTTGCCACGCCGAAGGAGACGAGAGGTAGAGTTGAGGCCCTACTCATGCCAACTTCCATATTCCTTTTGTTTACTGGTGGGTCCTACACAATTAGAAGGAATTTTCCGTTTATGGCCATTGAATTTAAATACTCCCCCATCTCATCTTCATAGTAAGTACTCATCATCATCCACTTTAGTCTTGAGAGATATATATCAACAATCAATAATAACAACGTACGAGGCTCCTCTTCTTTCCACTCCTCCGATCCCACGTCCCTTCAAGTAGAGCAACCATATTTAATTAAGTAATATCATTTACCTGCCACACAGTCTCAAAGGTGTGTATGTTTCTTGATTTCATTCTACATGTGTGTGATTGAATAATACTTGGCTAATTCATATAATGCAACGTAATAAATAACAGGAGAATATAGAACAAGATGGAATATGGTGGCATAGTGCACAATGAAAATGGTGCGTTTGGGAGCTTGTCGGAGTCAGCGGTAGAGGCAGAAGTAGATTTGGTGGACGAGCTACTGGTGGAGGGGTGCTGGGTGGAGACAACTAGTGCAGGAGGGTGCTACAACTGGATGCATAATCCATCAGATGCAGTAGTGGCGCCGCAACCACAGTACTTGGAAATGCTGCAGCTGCAGCTGCAGGAGGAATCATCATCGTCGTCATCAGATCAGGAGAGCCTTGTGGGCAAGAGGTGGTGGATCGGGCCTACTAGGCCGGGCCCTTCATCATCTTCTTCCTCTTCCTCCTCGGTAAAGGAGAGATTAGTGGTCGCGGTCGGGTATTTGAAAGACTACACAAAGAACAACAATCTGCTCATTCAGATATGGGTGCCCCCACGGAGATCACCACTACCCCTTCCCCTTCCCCTTCCCCTTGATGTGCTCACCTTTCCCAACCCCAGCCCTAACCCTAACCCTAACCTATGCGTTCGCTTCTTGAGAAGCCATGAGTATTCTCATCATTATCAGGCGCAGCAGCACTACGATCTCCGTGGATCCATCGCCTTACCCGTCTTTGAACGAGGCACTGCCACGTGCCTTGGCGTCCTCGACATTCTCATCACCAACCACCTCAACCTCGCCAACAACTATCGCCCTCAGCTTGATAATGTCTGCAACGCTCTCGAGGTTTGTCTTCCTCAGCTCTTGACTCTTTTTCTTCTTCTCCTTCTCTCTTTCCAGGCCAACCCAACAACCACGAAAATAATGGTCGCTAGCTAGCTATAGCCTATGCAAATAATGATACAAAATAAGTACTTGTGCCACTACTATATTTTAATTTTTATTTTCTACCCATAGCTTGTTGAACCTGCAGCTAGTAGGGATCTCAATAATTGCCTTCTTAAATAGCAAAAGTATGCCTACTGCTCTATATTATTGTGGTACGCTGGCCAGTAGTGTCTAGATATCTAAAAGGGTTTTTATTTTCCTAAAACACAATATCAATTATTGATTCAAAATAGTGTCTATCTGAGTTGCAGGCTGTCGATTTTAGGAGCTCTCATCAGAACTTGAACGCGAATTTTATGCCGCCGGCCATAAAGGTACGTAGTATGGGCAGGCAGGAAGAAATAATCCTTATATATATAATATGGAATGAAATTAATAATGAGTGATTCATCATCATCATCATCAGGTGTATGAGGAGCTATACCAAGCAGCACTGAATGAGATAGTGGAGGTGTTGACATCGGTGTGCAAGACGCAGAATCTTCCTCTAGGGCTGACATGGGCGCCGTGCATCCAACAAGGAAAGTGTGGGTGCGGGCACTCATCGGCAATGTGCGTGTCCACGGTGGATACAGCGTGCTATGTGGGGGATCTGGAAATGCTGGGTTTCCAGGAGGCGTGCTCAGAGTACCACCTCTTCAAGGGGCAAGGCATAGTTGGCACCGCCTTCACATCAGCCAAGCCCTGTTTCGCAATCGACATAACAGCCTTCAGCAGAGCAGAATACCCGCTTTCTCACCTCGCTAACATCTTTGGCTTGCATGCCGCCGTCGCCATCCCCCTCCGCAGCCTCTACACCGGATCCGCTGACTTCGTCTTGGAGTTCTTCCTGCCAAAGGACTGCCATGACACCGAGCAGCAGAAGCACATGCTCAATTCCCTCTCCATGCTCGTCCAGCAAGCTTGCCGGAGCTTGCACGTTGCCACCGACGACGACTTCACCCCTCCGATGCTCACTCATCATCAAGCGCAAGCACAAATAATGGAAGAGGCGTGCTCGAAGGATCAGTCGTGGATAGCGCACATGATGGAGGCGCAGGTGCAGCAGAAGGGGAAAGGGGTATGCGTGTCGTTGGAGTACCAAATGGAAGAGCCCAAAGAGGAGTTCAAGGTGACAACCAACTGGGACACCGCCAACGACCAAGCCCATCACCAGCTGTTCTCCTCATCAGATTTCGGCCACATTGACGTGCTTGAGCACAGTAGGTCGAGGGCCAGCACTGCCGTGGACGGCGGCGAGGAGTCTTACGCCTTGGGTGGGCGGCGCTCCTCTTCTTCGGGTTCGGGCGGCAGGAAGTCAGGCGACAAGAGGCGAACCAAGGCTGAGAAGACTATCAGCCTGCCTGTGCTCAGACAGTATTTCGCCGGAAGCCTCAAAGACGCTGCCAAGAGCATTGGTGGTGAGTGATTGAGTGAGAGCTCCATGACACGCTTTACATCATTAATTAATTACTTATTACTGAACCTTTCTTTCTTTGTATCTGTGTGCATGCAGTGTGTCCCACGACTCTGAAAAGGATATGCAGGCAGCATGGGATAACAAGGTGGCCTTCCAGGAAAATAAAGAAGGTAGGGCACTCCTTGAAGAAACTTCAGCTTGTGATCGATTCGGTGCAGGGTGCAGAGGGTGCCATACAGATTGGCTCCTTCTATGCCAGCTTTCCCGAGTTGAGCTCCACAGATCTATCTTCCCGTTCCGAATCATCACCATCCAAGAAAAGCCACACTACAACTATTCCTCATCAGAATCACAATAACAATACATTCTTGAAATCCCCACCCTCCTCTGCATGCAGCCAGACCTTAGATGTTGTCATGACAGAGAGCTCCGAGGCAGCATTGCTGCTCAAGAGAGCTCACAGCGAGGCGGCAGAGTTGCTGCAGCATGCATCCCTCCAATCACAAGAGGATACAAAGCATAATAGTTTCATCAGCAGCAGATCCAATAATAAGAGCCATCATCATCACTCTCAAGACAGAGACAAAGAAAGGGGTGCTTTCAGGGTCAAAGCTACTTTTGGGGACGAGAAGATCCGGTTCAGCTTGCAGCCCAATTGGGGGTTCAGAGATCTACAGCTTGAGATGGCAAGGCGCTTCAACTTGAACGATATTAGCATCAGCAGCAGCAACATCGATCTCAAATACTTGGATGAAGATGGGGAGTGGGTTTTGTTGGCATGCGATGCAGATCTTGAGGAGTGCAAGGACATACACAGATCATCTCAGAGCCGAACCATCCGCCTCTCACTTTTTCAAGCTTCCCCCCTCAATCATCTAGCAACAAACACTTTTGGCAATGGCACCACCAGCCCCTCCTAGCTAGTGTTTTTTAGTTTCTACTTTTTGGGACTTCTCAATTCTCATCTTTTGAGGGATACACACACCAAGGTATCTCTTAATCATTAGTTGGGATTCATGCACTTTCTACTTTACCCTAACTCATGATTAAGAAACACCTCCACATATGTGGTCCTTAAACTCAAAGGCCCCCTTCAATGGTGGTTCAAAGCTAATACATGCATTACATTCAAATACTCCTATATATATATATTAGTTCTAAACAGTAAGCCTTTCTTCTTGCTTTACTTATATCCACAATTGCACATGCCAGCTTGACAGCTTTTTAGTAGTTTCGTTATTCTTGTTAATCCATTGCATTGCTTCCGGCTGGAATTGGTACAAAAATTTGAAATTAGTTTAAAAATTAATTAAAACTCTTCTCTTTGGCTAGTAAGACTGCTCAACTTCAAACTTCAATGACACATTTATAGCAAATAATGCTAAATAGAGAAATATTAAGAATTTATTATCTTTGTTCATTAATTAGTATGAGCTAATTTATTATCATTGTATACGAGTATGAGCTAAAATATGCGTTAAATTACTAAATTAAAAAAATTGAATTAATAGATAAAAATAATGGTTAAAAACAATAAATTGTTATGGCTCCTTAACGTTTCATACAAATAAATAAGTAATTTATTGCATCTATTACATAATATATATATATATATATATATATATATATATATATATATATATATATATATGTAACAAAAATGATATTTATTCATTTTAGCTGTTTAACATCACCAGAGTAAAATGACATTTAATGGTATAAATTCTATCTGATAACTTTATTTTTCCATTTTCCATACTAAAGATTGCAAAGTGTTTAAGTTCAAATTACATTTTTTTTTCTCCCTTTAACTAGTTCCAAATTCCTTAAATTAAACTCGGGTGTCGGTGTTTACAAAGCTCATCTTTCTTTTAAGTATATAAAATATTTAAAATTGTAAAATCACATTTTTTATATAATCTAAAACAGATAAATTCATTTATTTTTCCCAATATTTTTAATAAGTTAAAATAATACTTCAAATCAATCCTTAAGAATATTTAATTGGACATTTTTAGTCATCTATAAACTTTAATCACTAAATTTGTCTCTAATTTTTCATTCCATTGCATAAATAAGTCCTCATGTAATTTGACATAAAGACTAATTTGTTTAACGATATTAAAGGTCATAAATTCATGTAGAAATCAAAATTTATTGAAGATTAATTATTTTACTAAATTTTTGGAAAACTAATATGTGTATTACTCAAAAAAGCATAATATCTTCTCAAAAGAGACCATCTATATAACGCTTTTTAATTCTTTTTATGCATTCTTTCGTAACAAGCTTTTTTGTTTTAAAAATTATTCTTTCTTTCACAACAAAAGATGTTTTATATGCTCGATGGATAAAGTGATTCTTCTTTATGTTTGTATTCCCTTTGAAATTACAAAATTTATATAACATATGGAATTCAGAAACTCCCTCTGCCCCCTCAATGGGGTTGCACTAATTGCTCATCTTTTAATAGTTATAGCGAATTTTCTCAGTATTTTATGAGATGCAATATATCTTACATCTCATAATAAAAATGAGCAAATCAACTTGACGTAAAGAAAATAATAAGTGCATGCATGATGCATCATTCCTCTTTAAATCTTTCGAGAATGTTTTGCCCAGAATTTGCATTAATTGGGTCTCCTCCGGTGCTCCCTTTAAATTAAGACGCATCTCACATTGCTTATATTACCAAATGAGTATTGGGGCTGTTTCCACGTTCAAACTGTGATGACCTAACCGGGCATAAATTCCAGAAAATGACTCCGGCGTAAAGTTGCTCCAAGACCACGTTCAAATATATAGTACAACTACAATCTAAAAGAAAAAGATAATAGCGTCTTGTAAACGAGTTTTTTTCTTTTTGTTGTTGGTTAAAATATGTGCCGAGCCTGAAGTAAAACTAAGGTTATATCTAACTTCATCCTTGGGGAGGTTGTTATGACTTATGATGAGGATGACGCGTCTTCTGGCTGCCCCTTCACGACTGAATATCTGGATGGAGGACCAAATAAGCTCAACAGCACCTGAAAAGAGAGCAATTTTTCACAACTAATCATCTTATATCCTTCGGTATGTCATGATTATTTAGCAAACAGAAATTACCCCATTGCATAATCCAGCGACACAGGCAAGAGAACACAAAAATGACCCATAAACATCACGAGTAATAATAATGTATGAACTATGAAGTCAATAAAGGGCCGCAATTATTTATAATCCAAAATCCACCTACTTACCGGTAGAAACACGAGACCATGCAAAAAGCCAATAATAACCAAGGCTAAATACATCTGGAAGTAGTAAACCTGGAGAAACCAGAAAGCTATAGTTAAACATAAAGAAAGTAAGCTACTTAAATATTCCTTGAGCAAAGAATCAAGTGTCACCAGCCCAAGGTGATATCACATACCACAAATATTTCTGACGTTGCAAAGCAAAGGACAAGAACTCCAACTAATTTAGTGAGTGTTATTCCACTGCAAAACCAATTTAAATAGAACATAAAGACAAGTGTCAACAAATTCATCGTGCAGACAGCTTAATCACCATTAAAACCATTTTCTGCCAAAAGATGGTGTCCAAGTATCAATTCTGTGATAAGAAGAGCAAGAATGACATCAAAGTTTCACTGCATTTTGTAAGAATAAATCAAATGAATGAAAACAAGGACATTAACGTGACATATTCCTGACTAATTGTTTCAAATTTGGCACCCATTACTGACTTGATAATATTTCATGATTCACATTATGTGTGTGTGTGTGTGTGTGTGTGTGTAAAAAGGTCACCAGAGTCTAATGTGTAACAATACATATAGTCAACCTGAAAACAGAGGCCCCCATGGTACACAATGCTATCTTTGCTCTTTGGCTCCTATCCCCCGTGCTTACCTGTAGTAACAGAAGTGATGTGAGATCATTAACATATTTGAATACTGCATATTCAGTTATTCACCAATAGCAGGAAGTTAGATTGCATAAAGGTCTTCCATAATTCATCTAAGCATAAAAATTCCCATGATGACAATGCAGGTTGAGTTTTACTGCTAATTAAGCACTATAACACCATTTGCATACGTAACAAGTAGGTAATGTCAACCTTGACAAATACTGTAGTCATACCCTACAGGAAAAGTCATCAATACATAAGGCAACAGAGGATTAGACTGACCATGAATGCATGTGCTATATGCACACAGAACTCAACTGCAATCCCTATTGACATAACAAGGTTAACAACAGAAACCGCATTTAGTTGAATACCAAGAATTGCCATTACACCCTGCATGTCAGCAAAAGGTAGAATGTTTAGCTTTTGCAAGGGTTGATAAATTAGAGACAAAAGTTCAGATTTTGCAAGAGATATTAGTTGCAAATAAAAATCGAAGTGCAATTGAGTTTTACAAGAGAGATAAAAACAAATGAAGATGCAGCAAAATTCAGAATATTAGAGAAAAATTATACCATGATGTCCAAGACTATCATGACCAGAACAAGCAATATGATTGCTGAACTCCACAGGCTGCATTGGGATGCAACAGAAAAGAAAAAATTACATATAATACTGAAAAGGATTATACAACTTATCAATTATACGATGGGTCAATTTTAAATTTATTTATACCTGGATGTAATGATCAGACAAACCACAAAAACAGCACCTGTTAAACCAGCATCGTTATTGAATTACAAAAGAATTGGATTAAAAAAAGACAACCTGATATTAGAAATTTAGACACCCAAAGAAGTAATAATTGGGAGTCCAAAAAGGAGCAAGGGGAAAATCCAAATAAGGTTGACATATGTGATTATGTCATACCCTGTGCATATAGAAGTTATTAGACTTCGTACGAACCTAGTGCTACAGCAAGGTTGATCAGCGCTATCTTCCATATGTCTAGGTATTGTTCAAAGAAGATATAAAACACAGAGTATGGAAATATATCCATCTGCACTAAAGAAGGTTGGTCAGCAAGAGTTTGAGATTTACAAAATAAATAACAAAGTCAGACACTAAGAAAGTCAGACAACATGTCATCCCATAAAAGAGTGCTTAATGAGAATGGGGGAAAAGCGGAAAGTATACCCATAATCATGCCACATATAATTTTGTCAGCATCAAGAGAGAGGTACACAACTTGGGACTCAAAGGTCAAGTAAAAATAGGTCAACACAATAAAAACATTATATTGGTGAACACCCCCCCCCCCCTTCCTCTTCCTTTTTTTTTCTAAAACAAACACTCGCACAAAAAAAAGGGACATGGTTATGTAAAGCAATACAGAATTTTGTGATCCTTCTTGTTATAGTGAGTCTCAACAAAAGGAAAAAAAAATAACGTGAATGTTCAAAGAACTGATTCAACCTACATGCAGTTTATAATATAAAGGAAAGATAATGGCTTATGGACCGGAAAAGAAAAGTATTCCATCTCCAAGTAGTCAAAGTATGAGGACTATATTCAGGAAAATTCTTGAATCCCAAAAGTTGGGTCAACACAGGTAAAATTGCGAGATGGAATTTGAGTCTACACCTTCAAAGAAGCAGAAATTCTTGAGCAAAAATCCCTTGCAGCTCGAAGCGCATTCACATAGTCACCCTAACAAAAGTCCAGTTAGATCAATCAAACGGAGAAATCCATGAATGAAGTCACACTGAAGCCGAGAAAATAAGATCATCACTTATCACGCCACATACTTGTCTATTAACAGGTGTGTGATACGTACGAAACTCAGAAGCTTGGATGACACCACTCTGGAAGCCTGACAACATAAGCAAAACCATTTTATCATAATTTAAGTTTGAGATTGAAAATTATACTTACATGTGGAAAGTATAAACAAGATTTTTCAAAAGGAGAAAACTAACACAGCTCGAATAAACTTGCTACAATTTTTTTTTTTTTTTTGGAAACATGTATCCCGTTATCCCTTTTATTGAACAACTATTCAGTTTCAAACCCTGATTTTCTTTATATCAGTTTCCTATCTGGCACCATTTCTACCTGAAAAGAAAAGGCTTACAACTTAGTCCAGAAATGCTTATGGTGGCCCTATAAGACTAATCTGGAAATGGAAGTGAACCAAAATTGTAAAAATGTTTGGGACAAAGGTCTGTTTAGAATCAGGAAATAGAGTAGCAAGAACAATTTGGTGCCCAAAAAAAATTGTGTAAAGACTTTTTGACCAAAGAGTACAGATTTGGACAGCCTGCAACATTTATGGCCTCAAAGAGGAGATCTAATAATCTCACCATGTCAACCGCCAGTGGAAACAAACAGACAAACAATAAAGGTGAAAGAAGCATCATAATGATAGGATAGATGGAAGAAGGCACAGGTGAGACTCGGCCACTAAGAGAAAATAGGAGGCAAAGATGAAGATTAATAAAAAAGGAACAAAGAAAGGAAGAATGATATGAAGAGGCCATTAGATACCATCAGCACAGCTTTCAAAGATTTGGAATATTAGAAAGGAAAAAAAATATATATATATATATATATATATATATATATATATATATATATATAGATATGAGTGTGTGAAAACTTAAACGGAGAATTTGTTAGGAATGTAATATCAGTTTTGTCCTTTAACCAAGAGGTAGTGAATATCTGCATTACCATTCAGATCTACGCTGTTGGTGTAAGCACCATGACCACCCTTTGCACAATCAGCTGATGGCAGTGCATCAAGAAACCAGGGAAGCTTCTCTCTAAACTGTGCTGTAGTTGGACGATCATTAACCAAATCCGAGTGGCGGAAACACTAGCAATCAACCAAATTGTGAGTCCTTTTGCCTAAGCAACATTTATATTAGCAGTCAAAAAAATCTTTGGACAGATCTCCCATATCATAACCAAGACAGTTATAAGTATATTACAGTTGTACAGTCTTTGCACACTCCACCCAACCCACATGGTCCTTCATCTGGGAAACAGCAAGGTGGCTGAAGAAAGACAAACATTTACTATTGTAAGTTAAAGATACATGATGGTAATGTAACCCAAAAAGATGCATGATGGCACCCAGTAGCATCCTGCTCAATGCAGGATCCGGAGAAGGGTTGCACGCAAAGGGTGTAATAAGCAGTCTAAAAGTGTAATGCATGACGGTATAGGAAAAAATATCTCGTTGGAGTAATCATTCAATCAATTGCAGTAGACAGAGAAATTAAACAGGAAAAGGAAAAGAAATCATAAGGCACATATAAATACCATGTGATGAATGTAAGTTTAAATTATGGAGACAAATGCATCAAGCTGAAGAGAAGATTTTATCAAAGGGCATATAAAGTAGCATATACCTGATCATCAGGTGGACAATAAGAGCCATTTACGAATTTTCGACAACAACTAAAAGCTTCAGGTGATATCCATACAAGGAAATCATCAAGCCATGAGGCAGCTGGTTTGGCAATGTAGCTTGATTTTGGCACCAATGATGCCCTAGATATCTGCAGTGTCATAAAGCAAGACATGGATTATCCATTCATCTACTCCAATAAGATTAAAAAAACAATATGGAAGAAGAAATAAAAGCGAAATATTCAATAATGTCTTCTAAGTTTCACAAACAGGAAGATATGAGTATTTATATTTATATAAATTGTACAATGCAATATCCACCAAATTAAAATCAAGTTAATTGAACTGAACTTAAGTATGTAAACTACTTACCATAGGCGGTAAAGGAAATCATGGGTACGTGTGGTGAATTAAAAATCACATTGATTGTAGTCAAGTTAGATATACTGGAGGTATCAATATCACTAAAAATCGAAACCAAACTGTAGACACAGCAGAGTAGCTAACTAGCTATTATCAAGCTAGACTTAATCATAACAGTTAAATCTGATTAATTTCACATGAAACATGAAAATTAATCAAATGAAACAATTGATATAAAATCATTACTTATTGAAGTGACCATTGAGTTACCTCATTCAACAGAGAATTTGAATCACATTGGCTAATGGAGCATAGCTGATTTGTATGTTTTGATTCCAAACTGCAGAAGGGAGAATGGGGAAACAGTTAAGGAAATAACAAAAATATCTGAGCTTTCTTTTTTGTTGTATTTGTATCCTAAGGAATCTTAAATGACATAACATTGAAGTATGTGCATGAAAAGATAAATGACATTATCGATCGAAGAGACAAGTTCAACTAGAATAATAAAATCAATCAACCTGTAGTTATAATCCTTAACAACAAAATATAGTGGTGGTCCAACTCTGAGGTACTCGGAAATGTTACTGAAATACCCCTAGAAACACAACAAAATAAAGAAGGTAAGATGCTGGTTAGGAATTGAAGGACTCAAAATTACATCGGAAAAAAGAATTAGAAACTTAAACCTGAAGGTAGGAATCCCGTGGAAGAGCAATCTGTTGCTCAAGACCAGGTTCAATCCTTGTGCATAGAGCCTATTCAAAAAAAAAAAAAATTACAGTATCCAAAACGCACTATAGAAAAAGGAAGTCAACATTTGTTCATTCCCATGCAACTTACAATGCTTGCTAAGGTGAACGCAATAAATACAGCAATGACCAAGATTTTAACTCCCCATAGTCCAAGAAATGGTGCATGAACCTCCTAAAATTTCACAATGATACAGGAGAGTTAATTTTGGAAAGTAAAGTAACAAACTCTATGTTGTTAACTTGAAGAATTTTGCATGTCGACAAAAATTAGAAAAAGAATACAACCCGAATTGAATTCATAAAAGGTGGGTAGCAAAATACCATAATTTATTAATTTTTTCTTATTTACACAAAATTAACGCATGAATTAAATATCACCCTACCTTCATATATCGTGTAAGCAATCCACCTCTTTCCTCCCTAATGCCTACATTTCAATTTATTATATGGTTAGAACGAAAATATACACAAGGAGAGAATTTTGAAATGCTAAATATCAACAGAACCTGAGAATACTTCACAATTATGCTTGAATGCAAAATACGAGATATAAATCATTATTGAGCAGAGCCTAACCCCATGACTAAATGTATATGAAATACCTCATTTATAAATTCTCATATCTTTGAATATATACCTTAGATTATCTCTTAAGAATATTTTCTAATTTTTCAATATTTCTTTGTCTTTTTTCCTTGTTCAATTACCATTAGAATTCTAACATTATTATGTAGGGATTAGCAATAATTTTACATTTTTGTATCGAAGAACAATATGTCATATATCACTATAATGTCCTTTACCCTTTCCAGTTCTCCTTTGTGAGCCAACACCCATAATATCTATTAGAATTCATCGTGGAAATACAGAATTACAGCGAAGAGAATAATAAACCGAGTAATGTCGATAGAATATGTTGTTAATCGTTATAGACTAACAGATCTAATCTATGCAGTATATATACTTAATGGCAAAATACTACAATAAATGAGATTAACCTTTTCCTACGAATCCTATTATCTATACTACCCTACTTTCTATGCAGTCAACATAAGATTTATTGTAATATCATAGTGTCTAACTGTCTGACAATATCAACAATCACTGCAACGGTTGATTCTTCCTTGCCTGAAAGTCATTTGAAACTCCACAATGGACCGAGAAAATCACTTACATGTGTTCAAATGCTTAGATGAAAAAAAATGGGAAGCCGCTGATATCACATCTAACACCAACATATCCGATAAGTTTAACGATTAAGTTATTAGATAGAGGTGCATGTATGATTTATGCCTCAAAGTGGACCTTTCTTGAAACGCCTCTAGAGCTTGAAGATTGGACAAGGAAAATTGTACTGTAATTCAATATAAGAGAAAAGGGACATAGAGACTCCCATATCATGTCGAAAAACCAAATATACCAAAAACATAAGCAAATCAACATAGGTATAGGAAACAGTTTCCTCGTGTACCTTCACTCTCCTCCGCAGAGGATGAATTCACCTTTATGCATGGGAAGCAATCAATCCTGCTATCCTTGGCTCTCAAAAAGTCTAATGTAACCAAAGCTACAAAAGCAGTAATCTGTAGAAGGAAATCCAGTAGAACCGCCAAAGCTATAACACAAACAAACACGGGTTAAGAAATATGAAGGAAAATAAATCGTTCCCCCTCAAAAAAGAAAAAACAAAAAAACAAAACTTTTTCCCCCACTGATTGTTTAACCTGCAATCATTGAGAAAACACGGCATGCTGGCATAGAAATGAACGATCCTACGGCAAATGCTAGAATCTCTGATAAGCTGGCCAATGTTATCGATGGTCCAACTGCCCCCATTGCATTACTTATTTGTTCTTCTATAGGTAAGCCTGAGGGTTGCCGTTTGACAGCATCTACAATTATACACATGTTATCTACACCAACCTGGTCAAAGAATGAAACTATTAAAAACAGTGAAATGGGGACAGATAAAGATTGGACAGCAAAAAAGTTCGAAATTATAATAATTTTAGCCAATGCAATTGCAACGTGCTCAGATAAGACAGAGATAGTACATCTGATAACATTTTATAAAAGATAATTGAGAATGATAAGAACAGAAAGACTTACAGCTAAAACAAGAAAAGGTATGACTTCCATGATGATTAATGTAGATTTCACTCCAATCAAACTGAAAAATCCAACGGATCCAAGGACAGAAAGCACAACAAGCAAAACCCCCGAAAGGCCAAGCAATACCTGAATAACATAAAAGTTAAAGAACGAGTAGTGGTAAATAATCATACAGCATTAATTGAAGAACTTATACATGGCACTTAAACTTCAACTATAGCACTGTCATGAACCACACCACAAAAAAGTTGAAAAAACTTCGTTTATATGATTTTTTTTATTTTGGAAGCATATTTTGAAAAGAGAGATATTTATTTTTTAGACATTTCCTTTCCATACGCAAATTGCCGAAAAATTCAAAAAATAAAACAAAAACAAAATGGATAAAGATCAAATTTTGCCCCAAGCTTTTGCATGCACTTCTAAATAATTATCCTAATGTTCCTACCAAAAAATTGGATCAAATGCACGAGCCATTTTGGCACTTATTAAAAAAATGATGCATTTTGTCATAAGAGAGTAAATCTTTAGGGGACTATGCTGTATATGTATTTCTTTGAAGAGTTATTTTGTCCAAAACTTAAGGGTGTGTCTGGTTTGTGTTTTTCATTTCCTGTTTTTATTTTTATTTTCAGTATTTTCTTTTTCAGGATTTTGTGAAGAAAAAAGAGAAAAACTGAAATCAATAAAACTTTGTTTTCTATTTTCACCTCCTGTTTTATCTGTTTTCATCTTGGCTCTAATGCAGTCAAAGACCAACTCACTTAAAAGCATAAGATATTATGAGGAGAAAGCACATAAATGGATTTATAACACGTGGCACTCAATAATAGCAACCATAGAACCCTTATTATTAGCAGTAGTTCAAGAGTATTCACATCAAAACCAAAATTAACCGCACATCAAAAGTACAACACTCGTATAAGCATGCGTTTGATAATGAAACCAACATAAAAGGAAATTATTTAAAATCATACCTTGGATGAGAGGTAGAAAGAAGATTGATGAGATGGAGTGTCTCCCAATGTCACTGATATATAACCAAACATTACGATATAGCTCACCTAACAAGAAAATGGAGACGAAGTTTAGTGTATGAAAATCCAATGAAGCACATTATATTATTTAAGCCACAACCACAATGATTAATTCATGAGCTTAAGCATACCACAAACAAATCAGTTTTTCACATTCAGTTGAAGGAAATGAAAATTTCTTACAAGTATTGTTATGACATCTGCTGTGCTTTCTCTCTTTAATTCTTCCTCTATTGAACTTTCTGTTGAAAATGACAAAGTAAGATTGCGAGACTGCACCATTGGCAACAATTCCTCCTGTTAAATATATAATTGGTTCAAAACATCATGTGAGCAAGGATGAGAAAACAATATGGATAACTAAAATGCAATGCTTGATGGATAATTTTTTCCGTTGCTTTTTTTTTTTTTTTGCTCTGGTAAGGAGAATCGCTTATCCTTTTTTTCCCTTGTATTTTTCTTTTCTCGGCCTTAGTGATGTTCTTCTTTATCATGAACAAAAAAATATGACAGCATTGAGCTAGCAAATCTGCTATATCACACACACAGTATATATATATATATATAAAATACGGGAAATGATAATGCTACTCCCATTTTTTGTAACTAGATTTAGACCGTGCGAAAACTAATATTATAAATTTTTTATTCATAATTTTTTAGATACGTTTTTTTTGCACAATCACATAATAACAAAGTTCGTCATATGACTCATGTAATTTGTTTAGCTATTTTTTTAGTATTATTGTATTTGATTATCTTATACATATAGCATTAAACAAACTTTTAAAGCAAATACAAATTGCCTGTTTGTTGAATGATGCTCTATATTATAATTTTGATCTTGTGCCAAAGTTAAAAGTGGTTGAAGAGGAGGTTGGCAATTCATGTGAGAAATTATGAGATGGATGAAATAATATTGTAATAGTAATAAGAATGTTGTTAATTATATAAGTAGACCATGACAATATGCAATTTGAATATTTATAACCAAAAATTATTATTATTATTATTATTATTATTATTATTATTATTATTATTATTATTATTATTATTATTATATAGATATTAATTGCATTCAACCATTACTTTATAATTAAAATGCTTAATGATTCGTAGTAAATTCAAATAATTAAGGATGTTGATTAATGGAATATTTTTTGTAAAAAAATAAAATAAAATTTATAATGCCACCTATTCAAAATGAGTGACATGGTCCAATGGCAAGAGAGTTTTTTTAGTGATTGCCACCTATTCAAAATAGTTGACATGGCACAATAGAAAGTAACAACAACAACAACAACAATAATAAAGAAAGAAAGAAAGATGACACTCCACACATGATTTTTTTACATATATAACTGAAACCTACAAATAATCCAAGATGACACTCCACACATGATTTTTTTACATATATAACTGAAACCTACAAATAATCAAGTATCTGAAAGATCAAAGCTTTACACATTGCCTATATTTAATCTTTTGATAGGGAAAATTAAAAATATTAGAAGAGAAGAAAAGAATATGATAATACATCCTCACAAAGATAGAAAATTAACTAAGTCCATATAAGGATAAATATGCAACAAAGAATGCCAGTTCATTTGTATATTATCTAAAGGAACACCAACAAATAGACTAAGCACAAAACACCATGTGAGGGTGTCACATCTGTTAGAACCTTGAAATTCTGTAGTTAAAACTGTGTTTTCTCCTGCTGGAGAATTCTGATATATATAGAGTGAAAAATGATGCTTGTACCATTTTTTGGTACACCTCAAGTGTAGACCTTCCTTTTTTATATTAGAAGACAAACTTTTTGTATTCTCTCTCTTCTTAACTCTCATTTTAAATATTAAAAATGGAAGGTATACACAAAAATAGTGCATATAACATTCCTCATTATTTGATAACGATGACAGAGTATAGGTGAGATATTGGTAGCTAAGTTTATAAACTATTTTCTTCCATTAATTAAGAAGATAGTGAGAACATACTAATTTATAGAGACTTTAAGAACATATAGTAGTAACTAATAAGACGTCAATTCTGTACATGTAAGCTAGACAACAACTAATAAGCAAAGAATGAATATATTGAAAAGTCAAACCTTAGCTAGTTCAATAAAAGCCTTTTCCCATGCGATCGCTTTCCCATTCTCATCTCCAACTTTTGTCATTGCATTATTGACAGGGTATGTGATAATAAATGCAGAAGCCTATAATAGGGCAATCAGCACAGCAATATTACATAATGTTAGGAACTGAATATTTTATTATAGAATGCGAGAGTAATTCCATTTAAATAATGAAAGAGAGCCTCCCTCACTCACACTCAAAGTAATGGAAAATAGAAAGAGCAAGAAAACTATAGGAACAGTGCAGACTCTTTCAGCAATCTGCTCCTTAGTAATTGCTTAGTTCTCTTTACATTCATCACAGCTCAGATAACACTCCCCGTAACCAAATTACACTGCCTGTTGGCAAGTCTGTCATCCTACAGATCATTATCTTGAATAATCCCTAACCTGCCGTTACTTATACTCATTGCCACTTGGGCATATCCACTGGCTTCCTTTCTACCCTTCCTCATGTACATCTTAATACCACAGGTCTATCAAATAAACATGTATCTAAACCAAAAACCAAAATCATACCTCGGAATAATTGTCTCCAAAAAACCCTCCCAAAGCAGTAGTTGGCTCAAGCGGAGCCTTAAATGCACTAAAGCATGTTTCTGCAGATGTGAAATGCTGAAAATAATAGATCATAATAAACAGTGTCAACATATAACAGATACTTGAAAGTAATAACTGATATCTTCCAGAAAGCATCTATGAGATGAACTCAGTAAACTGTTAAGAAGTAATTAATTGCTAAAGAGCACTTCGCATGCACAAGCACCACATGCTTATAGAGGAAATAATACACATAAGCACCATCTTTAAATAATAAATAAATAAATAAAATGCTTGGAAAGCAGGGCTTCAATACATGCATATAAAATTGTATTTAGCTCATATTTAGTATATTCTTCAAATTTAGGGTATCCAACACATTTGATGTTTAATGTTTTTGTTCATTACTTTTGTCAGCTAAATAAAGGAAACAGCTTTAAATTAAACCCGTATCTGAACTAACTAACGTATGATAATCCCTAATTATATTAGTGAAGGAGACATTCTTCTATATTACATGGAGTAAGAAATTCTTACTACATGGAGTGATCTTATCCATTAAATTTGATAACGTAAGAGAGAGAGAAAAGAAGAGAGATGAGAATAAAAGGTAGATGAATAGTGCGGAGGAGGAAAAAGATTTCCTTCATGGAGTAAATAAGAATTTGTTCACCTGAAAACAATACTCAGCATGTTCAACACCTCCATAGTTGTCATAATTGTCAGGATCCATTTGAAAATACTGTTGAAACAAAAATTAGAAGATAAAAAACATATATCAAACGAAGGAATCTGATTTACGCCCAAAAGAGTAGTAAGTTAAAATGGAAGTGAATAAGAAAAATCAGTTGGTTGACACAAAAATAGAATACATGTAATTACAAATGTAAACCAGAATGTAATTCATTGATCTTTTGAAAGGTGGGTTTGGACCTGCAAAATACTTTGAGTGGCACAGTCCTCGCCTAAAGGCTTCAAGCATATGTCACTTAGGGTTACCAATGAAGTAGAATAATTTGCACGAATCCCATCTACCTGTTAAAACAGTGAAACGGAAAAAACATTTGGTAATAAGGAAGGTCCCACTAAATAAATGACAACTTAATTAAACTGTAACAAGTGGAAAGCACAGAAAGAAGAACTCAGAGTACCTTTTGCTGTATTTCAAAAAGCAATTCAATATTATCCTCTGTGATGATACTCGGGGGCTTCTCATGCTCAGATTCAGGGATTGTCGCTATTATGAGCTGAAACATATGCAAAAAGTAGTGTAAATGAGATTCATTCCAGATATAATTATAGCATGGAACCGAGAAGGAAAAACAGCAAAGCCATCAAACAAGAAGGATTCGATTCCGTAACAAGATTACATGCGTAGAAAAACAAAGGACTAAAAGAAAAGCCAAAAAAATAAAAATAGCTTTGCTGAAACCTGTTCAATTCTGTAGAATGGGGCAAGGTGGCTATCAAAGAATTCTTTCTCTTCGGCTGCCTTACTCCCAGGACCTACCCATAACTGCAATACAAAGAAGACCAGCAAGTTTAAAGAGGACAAAATTAAAAATCGGAGATAACAAAAATATAAAAATAACGAGGGTTACAAGACTATTTCAACTCTGGTTACACAAGGTCCTTCAACAATGCAAAAAACAAGGAGGGTTAGTCTTTATAAATACTTGGGCATCCCTTCCCATGTGAGTCAGCTTTTGTAGTTGAGCTAAGCCCACTCAATTTATGAGAGACCTAAAACCCCGAATGAAATGTATTATAAGGACCATAACCCAAAATGATGGAAGCTATTCGGACCAAATTCACTTTCAACCTGTAAATATTCCATAAGCACATCCAAAATGCATATTTTAGAGAAGTTAGAGAGCAGGCTAAAGATGATACCTTCTCAGGCCGGGTCTCCACCTCAAAACGGAGCAGCCCCAAACAAAGCAAAAGAACCATTGCTACTGACGAACAAAGCACAATCGTAGGCCTTCTGGCGATCCATCTTCCATAAGTCCTGAATGCAACAACAAAATTATTAATGAATGGACTAAGTAACCGTAAAACCTAGCAAGAACACAGCTACAAACCTGTAAAACCTGGATAAGCATCCTTGAACAAAAGAAAATTGCACCTATAAAAGAACATCAATAAGCTGGAGAGAAGAATAATACAAGAAGGAAGGATAAAAGGTTCTCCGTCCTCCTCAACAGGAGCAAACAAAATTGTCAAACAAAGAAGAGATGATAGTTTACTGGAAATTAAAGATATGACCCATAATGCATGTGTGAAGGAAAACGGCCTTAAATTCATGACTTACTCAAAGGTGTTGACTATTAGATTATTAGGTTAATGAAAACCGCCCCTCTCAAGTCATAATTCACATCCAACAACCATAGTATCATTATTACTTGTGGAAAAACCCCAATACAATACCTAAAAGATGCATAATGGCTGGAAAAGAAATGGCATTTTGGCACTATTTAAAGCAAAAGGAAAATGCCAAATAATTTTGAAGTTGCAGCTAAAAATATGGATAAGACAAGAACAACATCCTTGATAAAAAAAATTATGGCACCAACAATAAAAAGTTATGCCTTATTGGATTCTGCCAATAGGTGATGTTTTAGCAGGAAATGATCAATATTCAAAATCATTTCACTAAAACAGTTTGGGTTTGATTCACACAACCAGCAATCCACCAACTGAATGGAGTCTGAAAGGATCACTTTGAGCCCATCTTAGGACTTGTGGCATGCCCTTGCTTTTGAGGTAAGTTGCTAGGAGATAATTTTTCCACCCAAAGAAACAAGCATATTGGATTCTTCTTTCTGAATCCCAAAGATGCATAAGTTGCCAGACAATTTTTACAAAATAAATAGAATATACCTCTTCAGGATGTGTTCCTTCCTTTTGGTTGCTAATTAAGGTACTTCCTTCGCCGCTCATATCATTCAACAAAGGTTCCGCATCATATCCAAGTCTCCTCCTTTCTCTTCTCCTTTGCAGCAATACCCATCCAAAGAACATGAAAATTAATACAACATACAAGACAGCCATTGACAATTCCACACATCTGACCTGCAGGTATCATCAAACAAATCCAGTTAGACAATATGAGATAGAAAGCAATTAACAGAGATTTCAGTAGGCCACTAAATATTCTACTAATCACGAAACTTTTACTTTTAATACTAACAAAGAAAGAACACAGCATTAAATTTATCTAGCCATTCTAGTCAGATGGAGAATAAAAATTTTTAGCATACAAAAAGAATCAATTTCTATTGGTCAACCTTCAGAGACCCAATTCTAATTGAGCAGGGATCCTTTCTGGGAGGAGAAGGTTCTGGATGAGAGCAAACAGGAGACGAAGGACAATCACCACAAGAGCAGCCAAGTGAGGTGTCATTACATGAATAGACAGATGCATTCATAAGTTCCATAGGGGATGAGTCAGGAATGGTTATCTTAAAATTTATAGAATAAGGTGAACCAGGAAAACCAGGAGGTACTTTTGCTCCAAGAAATGAAAACCACTCTGGGTAAAAAAATGAAAACAAAAAGGAAAAAAAAAAGATCACCACATGAGTAGCATGTACAAATCCGAGCAGATAAAGGAAAAATGAAATATAAACATAAAAAACACAAAATATTCAAGAAAATGTGCATAAATAATTGCCAATGGGGGCAATCCTGCACAGTAAGTGCTCATTACCTTTATAGTTGCTAGCTCCTGCCCCAACAAAATCTATGGCCCTTGTATTCATTGTTCCAAACTTTACATCCTTACATGAATCATATAGACCTTCTCCAAATGTTTCAGTTACATAAAAATCAATGCCATCCACAGTCTTATTACCATTAACCTAAAAAGAACATACAATAATGATCAACATCATATCATATCATTATATATTACAGACAGGTACGTATTAAAAAAAATTTCATTTTTATTTTATTTTATTTTAATTTTTAAACAAGCTCATCCAAACAAAAATTTGAAAACAAGTTGACCAAAGCCAATTGCAGACCTCAGAAATAGAAGTGACGTTGATGAATAGACTCTGATTAGGAGAGCACGAAAGTTCACAGAAAAGATTAAGGAAGTTCCTCAAGCACGCTGGACAGCCCACTAGAATCGGTACAGCCTGTTGAACCTGAACTCTTAGTGTGTCAAACTGTTGCTCCGTACAGCAAACATTTCCGGTGATGGTGGGACACAAGCTTTGAATTTTGGCAGACAGCAGATCATCAGGTTTTACAGAAGGGGAACCATAGGGGCAATTCAGAACTTTGCCATCGCTACTTTCACCGCATATATCATACATTGCGCAGTATTCCTCAGAGTGCATAGCCCTAAACACAAGGAGCACAATTTAATTCTCAGAAACAAGTAACTAATTAGTGATCTGAGAGCAAAGGGAAGAAAGGTAGTAGGATTACCCATAACCACAAGTAGACTGTAGGGCTACGGTAAGAAGCAAAGAGGAAGAGAGTAAAATTATCTGCATCACATCGCATCGCATGTTAGTCAGCTAATTGGTAGTTAGTTAGTTAGTTCAGATGAGATTGTTGTTCAGTGTTCAGAAATGGAGGAAGAGCCAACTTGAATTAATTAGCAATTCGAGGAGATCGAATTCACTCTGACCTGGAACACAGAGGCAAAAGAGGCGGTGATGATATTGTCGATACCCATCCTCTTCTCTTTGTGCTGGATGCTGCTTATTGAAATTTGCAACTAGGAATCGCAGTTTTTGAGTAGTTTTGTGTTGCTTTTGTTTTGATTCATGTCCTTGCTCTTGCCATTGCTATTGCTGTTTTGGTCAAACAAGCTCAACTCAAACGCAACCTCCTTTCGTTTCGTCCTTCACATACCAAACATCAAACCAACGAGTTCTTCGATGCCATTCTCACGTCGGACACTTTCTCATTTTTCAAATGCATCAAATTGTAAATCTCATTTGATCTTTTATGCGATAAACGATTAAAGAATAAAGCGACAATTAGTATTAAGAAGATTTGTGTTCGTTTGTGGACATTAGATCAATAAACAAAAATATATCTTTTTTTTAGTGTATTTGATAAATTTTAAATAATAAAAATAAAAATATTAGAAAAACAAATGAGATTAAAAAAATCAAAATATATCTAATGTTAAATATATCTCAAAATATTTATTTTGAGAAGTTGTTATTTATATTTTTTTAAATTTTAAAAAAAAATATTTTTTATATAATAAATTAATAAAAAATACTTTTATTATATTTTATTCAAACATAGTTGATAAATAAAAATATCTGTTTATATGAGATATTAAAATATAAAATTATTTTTATAAATGTAAAAGATCTTTTAAAAAATATTATTTAAAAAAATTTTGTTTAAAAAAATGGTGTACAAATAAACCCTAGACTAGTTAGTTCTTAAACAAATATCTAATTTAGTTTTTTAGCACTGTAAATGAGGGATATATGATTTTTTTATTAATTTATTAATTAAAGATGTTTATATATATTGTTAATTATTTTAACTTGTTTATTTATAAAAGATAGTCACGTAGATAATAATTTTTAGAGTTAAATTTTATTTGTTTTGATAGAATTTGTGATAAATAGAGAATAATTGATAAAGGTATATGAAAAATTAAAAGATAATAAATATTTTACTATCTAAAACTATTTTATATTCATGCTCATGTGATAGTAACTAAACATGCACCATTGTAAATAATAAAATACATGAATAATTTTGTTTCGTATCGTACTATTTATTGGCAAAAATACATACATATCCAACGTTTATTATCTTAAAATATTTAATTGGTATATTTTTTTTTAGAGTTAATTAATCCCAGAGTTAACATCTTGAGTTTGAGGATCTTAATTATCACTTTACTCATAATTAAATTAGTGGCTCATTCTCAAAATTAGTTTCTGCAATTTTTATAATTAATTTTAAGTCATTTTAGTCTTTTCATTTATGTTATTAATAGTGTCAAAATTTATTGATGTAACACGTTCATTACAACAAATATTTAGTGTTTTTAATTGACGGCCAACATAGTAAATTTATAAAATTAGATCAAAACAATTTTAAATTAAGGAATTTCAATGTCTCAAATTCTCCTCTTAAATAGGTTTTTATTTGATCTAATTTTATAAATTTATCATGCTAATAATCAATTAAAACTCTTATGTGTGTTATAGTATCATATTAACAAAGTTTGGTACCATCAATAAAAAAAATGACAGAAGAATTAATATGTTTAATTTAAAATCTTTGAAAAACAAATTTGATTAAAAAATTTTGTTAAGAACTAATTTAGAAAATGAGTGATCTTGTTAGAATATAATTATGATCAATTAACATTATTTAGCATATTTGAATATTTATTATAGGATATTATGTCTTTATTATTATAATCTCTTAACACCTATAAATATCCTGCTATAATGTATCATTCCAAAGTCCAAACAATTTGAATACATTATACATTCAATAACACATAAATTCTTTCTTCAATTTAGTCTCTTATTTCTAACATACTGAAAATCTGAAATCCCATCTAAAAAGAAATTAAATTTATTATGTTGTATGTAGGTTCTTTATTTTTAATAAAACTATATTTTAGTATCCAATTATCCATTGATATTTATTTAAGGTAGTCCTTAATTTTTAAATAATTAAATTAATTTTTAAATTTATAAATTATAAATCTTTATTCATTCATAATTTCATTTAACTGTTATTAATAAAGTGTTGACAGAAAGTTATAGACTTATAGTACTAATATGACATCTTCATTCTTCAATACTAAATAGATATGGCTAAGACTTATTAATTAATTGTATTTCGAATAAAATATCGTTTTTATTTTTATATTTGGGATAAATTTTATTTATGTCTCTAAGGTTTAAATCGTCTTATTTCTATTTCTAACGTTTATAAAAGTAATTCATTGTTATGATGCCGTTAATTATACATTATAAACTTTAATTAGAGTTATCGAAAATCTCTTTTTAAAGTTAGAATACAAATATCTAGAACAGAACGATTATCTACTCTGAATAATAGTTCATCAAAAGTTGAATTAATTCCTGCAACATTTACATAATTCACTTATTTAGGGACATAATTGAACCTAACATAAATAGTGGATACAATATTAAAATCAAACACATCCAAGTGAAACCTAATTAAGAATAAATATGAGAATAATTGTAAAATACAATCTGATCTGTTATTATAATTGACGGCAGGATAACATTGAATCACTTTTATAAACGTTATAGATATAAATAAGATGATTTAAAGATTAGAGATATAAATAGAATTTATCCTAAACATTAGGGACAAAAATGATAATTTATTCATAATATAGAATTAAAGTGAATACTTACGTATTATTATTTTCATGTGAAATTGACAGTTTAAAGACGTTAAATAATAATTTAGTCAAATATATTAAATCATCTAACAATTTTTAATTAACAAATTCACATAAAGACAACTACACGTGAGTTATCATCCAAAATTAGTTAACCAAAATAAGTTTAATTAACAAATTTATAATATTTGTTTGATCATATTAAAAGACCAATTAGAGATATCGCACTGGCATTAAATACTATATTTCAATGCTTTTTAATAATAGTTGAATTAAAAACAAATACAGATGTATAATTTATAAAATTTAAAATTAATTTAGTTATTTCCAAAAGTTTAAAACGTTTTTGATGAGTGTTGGACATTAATTATTTCATTGGTTTTTTTTATCTAAATTTGGATTCTCTCAAATAATAAAAATAATAAAATGATAAAATGAAGAATAAATCATTATTAATTTATAATTTTTATAAAATATATATTCACTATTTTAATTTAAGAATGATTACTTTTTTACTTTTATCATTTTATCAATTTTTTATTTTAAAAGATATCAATCCCTTTTATATTGATCTATACATATAGTTTTTAACAAAAAGAGAATGATTCCATGCTACTAAAAAAAGGGCAATTTACCATTTTAAAATAATTGGGAGAAACCTTTACCAAATTACAACAATTGAAAAGTTCATACCTTTATGTCTTGTTTCATTTTATATAGAAATCGTGGGAACTTAGCACGGTTTCTAAATGAACATAAACCGTGCCTGCTAGCTAGGTTTTATGTTGAAAAGTATTTGAATGTAAACCGTGGGAGGCAGCCACAGTTTACCCTCGGTGAATGCAACACATAAACCGTGGAAGGCAGCCACGGTTTATGAGGAAGATTTTGTGTGCATAAAACTTTGGAGGCAGCCACGGTTTATGCATGAGCGGCTATGTGAAGTAGGGTGGCTAAGAGAGAATTCGAGGAGTTTTGTGGTTTATGGAATCAGCAAACTTATTTACGTTTTAATACGATTTGAATTGTATTAGTATATTTTTATTTTTTTAATCAATTTAATTTTATATAAATAATTAGAATTTTAAATTATAAAATTTGTATTAGTTTGTAATTTAAAATTTAAATAGACATAATTTAAATTAATAATTTATAAAATTGTATGTATTCGTATTATTGTACTCAGATAATTTATTTTTACTATTGTATTCATATGATTAATTATATTTATTCGATTTAAAAAAAATAACGGTTGCTAATTTTTAACTAACAAATAAATACATTTATATTATTTTTAAATTAAAATTTTTTAAATAAATGTACTGTTATTATTTTAAATTTTTAATTTAAATAAATATATTCGTATTATTTTAAATAATATTTAAAATTAATATAAGTAGGTTTATTTAAATTTTAAAATTTTAATATTTTAAATAAACATATTTTTATTAAAAATTTTTAAATTTAAATAAACGTAATCATATTATTTTAAATAAGTATATTCTTTTAATTTAAAAATAATATGAATGTATTTAATTATCATCTAATTTCATCTTTTATTTTTATTTATCCTCAATATTTTAAATTATCATATGATAATACCATTGAGTGGTATAATTTAATTTTTGAATTATATGTAATAACTTTAGTGACAATCGTTAAATATGCCTATTGATCTTTGACTGAGTTTTTGAGATATTAGTACATATATGTGTAAAGTTCACAATGTAATTGTGTTGGATGTCTTATATAATGTATTTTGACTTTAGAATACTTCAAATTACATTATAATCATTGAATTATAAATACAGTGGCTGAATGATGTGCAATAATATTAATAGTAGTTGATTATAATAAGTCATGATAATTTTAATAGTTTTTTTTTATCTTAATGCGAAATTATAGTGTCCAGATTAAGTATATAAATAATTAACATATTAGTTTCAATAAATATCCTTGTAAAGTACTTTACTTTACACAATTACAATAACTAATTATAAGTTTACACATATCATTGATTTATATAGTATCATATTTGTAAACTTATAGTTAGTTATAGTTAGTTACAAATATTCATATGAATACAATAGTAAAAATAAATCATATGAGTACAGTAATATGAATACATACAATTTTATAAATTATTAATTTAAATTATGTCTATTTAAATTTTAAATTACAAACTAATACAAATTTTATAATTTAAAATTCTAATTATTTATATAAAATTAAATTAATTAAAAAATAAAAATATACTAATATAATTCAAATCGTATTAAAACGTAAATAAGTTTGCTGACTCTATAAACCACAAAGCTCCTCGGATTCTCTATCAGCCATCCTACTTCACATAGTCGCTCATGTATAAACCGTGGCTGCCTCCAAAGTTTTATGCACACAAAATCTTCCTCATAAACCGTGGCTGCCTCCCACGGTTTACATTCAAATGCTCTTCAACATAAAATCTGGCTAGCAGGCACGGTTTATGTTCATTTAGAAACCGTGCTAAGCTCCCACGGTTTCTATATAAAATGAAACAAGACATAAAGGTATGAACTTTTCAATTGTTGTAATCTGGTAAAAGTTTTTCCTAATTATTTTAAAATGGTAAATTGCCCAAAAAAAATGATGCAAAGAAGTAAGCACTATATAATGCTAAATTAATATTCCAAAATATAGAAATACTCAAATACCCTTATTCGGCAAAAGTTAGTTATAAGTTATTTATCTATTTTTCTATAACTTGTTAGTTCTTACTTTTAGTAATACATACTACTACCTTCATGCACCCCAACATAGTTAAATTGCATTGAATAACTTAAATGATCAGAACTTAATACACCACACAGTAAAACTATAAAAATATCATCTGTATATCAATGAGTTAGAGAATACAAAGGTTGTCTTTGTGTACAAAGAAAGGATATTGAAATATAAATACAAAGATATAAAATTGTATTTAACATGTGAGATATTAATAGATATATTATATCTTAAAATATTAAATTAGTATATTTTATATTCTTTTTATTAGAAAAAACAAAAAAACACATAACAGAAATATAACATTTTTTTATTATCACAATTAAATTTTTATAATTATATTTTGAACACAGTATTATTTTCATATTTTGGTTTCAAATATTTGGGTCGAATCCTAATTTGGTTTCAAATGTCATATTTTAATTTAAAAAACTTTCAAATATTCTATTTCAATCATAAAAATTTTGAAACAGATTCAATGTTATCTTACCATTAAATTTAGGATTTGAATTCTCTAAATTTTGAATTTTACTTTAAAAAGTAAAGTAAAGTAAAGTGTGATCTCTCACCATTTATTTCATACGTAGGACCAAGAGAAAATATGAGAGAAACCATTCAAAGGTGAGATATCACACTTTACCCTCTAAAATAAAAATTCAAAATTTAGAAGATCTAAATTCTTAAATTTAACACAAACAAAGAGAAAGTTTAAGGGTGAATAGTTTTACTAAAATTTTGCCAATACTTAACCAACAAAAAAATAAATAATTTCACATCATTAGATATAATCTCACAAAAACATTAATGAAGACTAATTGATGACTACAAATTACAAAACTTGTTGGTCCCTAATATTCATCTACAAACAATTCGCATATTGAAGAGCCAATAACATTCGATTTCAGTATGTAAGTAAAATGGAATCACTAACAATCACTAATATAAAAAATTTTCATTTGATTTTAGAACATTGATTGATTGTTAGACTTTGAATTTTTGTACGAAAAGGAAACTAAAGAAAAAGTATTACACTATTACACTATTATAAGAAGATTTTGATTATGTTTTAGTAGACTTATGACTTAACTAGTAACCTTAGTCTCTCTCGAAGAGGAGATTTTCTTGTACATTGACGCGCTTACAACAGACAGAGCTTGAATAATACTGGTATCTGGAGCATCCTTATTATGGGTGGGTTCTAGTTGCCACAAATACTCGATACAAAAGAAATGTAGTAATGAACAAGCCCCTTATATAACATTAACCAGGCGGCGAACAAGTTTAACTCCAGAAGGACTACCTATTCACCTATTCAGCAAAAATCATAACTCAGCGAAGTAACTTAAAATGTTACTTCGATTACAACACACTGTCATTTACACTTTACAACCAACTATATATATATATATATATATGATTTCCCAGAAAAGTGTCTTTGCTACTCAGTTTCGGACTAGAGAGCAGGAAATAGAAAAATGAAACAAGTGGCAAATCCTTCAATGAATAGACCCATGACACAGCCTAACATCGATTGGCCAATGGCCTCTGACAGTCTGACCACCGACCCTGCAATTCAGTGGAATGAGTTTTGGAAGGACCAACAACAACTAGTAACCTGCGTCCTGCTACACTATGGATGGAGTGGAGAACGATGGTGCACAGCTTGCTGACCTCGACGGCTATGAGTATGATTAGAACCAGATTTGGGCTCCATAGGTTTCTCATTGGCAGCATGAAATCGCTCCAAGCTCTCCAAAACTTCCTTCATTGACGGCCGCTGTTTGGGCTCAGTTTCAAGACATCTCAGCGCAAGCTGAGCTATACGAAATGCAACTTTGGATGGATATTTTCCTTCCAACCGAAAATCCATAATGCTTTTCAGCTTTCTTCTATCATGCAGGTATGGTTTGATCCAATCTGTTAGATTATGTTGCCCACTTGGGCGGTTTGGGTCAAGTGCTCGTAGCCCTGTTAGCATCTCCACCAAAACTACTCCAAATGCATACACGTCACTCTTCACATACAGATGCCCTGTACAATAGTAATAACATGTCAAGGCTCTACATTAATCAACTTGATTCAGTTTCCAAAACCTCCTCCAAGTAGATCACCTCACCTGTAGCAACATATTCAGGAGCTGCATAACCATATGTGCCCATCACCCTAGTTGTCACATGGGAGCGACTAGCTGAAGGACCCAGTTTTGCCAAGCCAAAGTCTGATATCTTTGCATTATAGGCCTGCAGCATAACAAGAATTTAAGTTATAGACTCAATATATAGTGCATCCTAAAGTAAAAGATATATTTTGATGTTCATCACAAAAAATACTAATAGACAACTCATCGTGACAATAATTCTACAAATTATATGGCTCAACTATCCACCATTTTTGCTAATAACAATTTGTATGGTATGAGTTCATCTTCATGTTATTATATATATAACTCAACGACGTTACTCACCCCATCGAGCAATATATTGGAGGCCTTGAAGTCTCTGTAAATTACTTTCTCGGATGTATGCAAGAAAGCCAGGCCACGAGCTGCTCCGATTGCAATCTTAAGCCTAATATCCCATGGAAGTGGTTGAACAGCAGAGCCCCCTGTGCAACAAATTAAAATAAGTTAGCTTCATTCACACTTCTCAACAGAGTACTCCTTTAGCTTAATTCAACAGAGCACTCACTTCCGAATAGGTGGTTTTCCAAACTGCCTTTCTGCATAAATTCATAGATGAGAAGAAGTTCTGCTTCCTCCAAGCAGTATCCCAACAACTTAACAAGGTTAGGATGAGAGAGGCGTCCCAGAAAATTTACTTCTGACTGCACCGTTCGATCCATATAAATGAATTATCAAATGTATATGTGTATCAGCAAATTCTCAATTAAGTTTGTTGGTCCTGCAAGGTGTTGTAGTTGTAGGATTTAGGATGGATTACCTTCCACTCCTCAAGCCCCTGTAAGCTTTCGGAGTTCAATTTTTTGACGGCAATGACGGTTCCATTTGCATTCTTGGAGGATGGCTTGTCTTCGAGCCACCCCTTGTAGACCTTGCCGAAACCTCCCTCGCCAAGCACGGTGTCAAGTCTGAAATTCCTAGTGGCAGCCTTCAACTCTGCGAAGGTGAAGATCCTGAGATTTGCGGCAGGTAGGATCTGGCCGTCGGGATAATGATCATCGGAGAACTTGCTTATGGAGCTGATGTTCCCACTTCCCGACGAAGTCGTGTAGCTGCAGCTGCTGCTCGTGACGCGGGATGTCCCCGTTGAGGTTAACGTTGACGTTGACGTTGACGTTGATGCCGTACCTGCATGCATAAATTAATTATTCTGACAGAAGATTAAACAAAACAGCAGCACACCAAGGAAAAGTAATGAATCCTACGTACCTCCGCTGAGGTTACCGGTGGTGGTGGTGGTGGTGGTGGTGGTGGTTGGGTTGGAGTTGTGGGGTGGTAATTTTGGAGAACCCCAACAAGTTCCCATTTGTAATAATCCAGAACCCTTGAGTTTGAGCCTGATCTGATGACAAGACGGTACTTTCCCTGTTCCCTTATTAATTCCTCCCCTCTTTCAGCTCTCACCACAATACAGCTGACCTCCAGGCTCCAGTGATAACTGTCGTCAAACTCACCCACCCACCCCCGTTTTCTCTTTTGTATCTTTTTCTCTCTCTTCTTTCCTCTGTTATATTAATATATATTTTATATTTTTATTTTAATATATATTTTATTTTAGTATTTGATTTTTTAGTATTATTTTTAATCTATATTTAATATAATTTATTATTATATCTAATTTAATTTATTTTTAAGGACAAATGATCTAAAGAAATAAATGACAATAAAATTTACATAGAATCCTTAATACTACACAACTTTATGTAAATCAATCTAATTAGATTATACCATTTATGAAAGTTAATGATAAATTAAAATTCGATGCTTCAAATTATATATGTACTTTTTAACTTTATAAATCGAATCATCCTCATTCAAATTGCATGCATGAACGTCTTTTTTTTTTAAATCGACCCAATATGTTTCGAATTGCATGGATTTACTTTATTTAACTTAAATTAAATTGGATTCGTTCGATTATATTAAAAAGGTAATAACTTGAATTGGGTTATTTCGATTTATATTATCTGAAGGTAAATTAATATGATTTACTTTCATTCTATTTACATAAAATTAGAATAATTACGTAACGTCTTTTATTTTAGAATAACTATATAATTTTTTATTTCATTTTATTTTTTATATGAATTGTCCTATTTTTAATGTGTATTTTAATTTAATTGATGTTTCTATTATTATATATTATAATTATTAAAATAAAAAAAACAAATAAATATTTAGTTATTTAATTCAAAAATAAATAAATTTTTGAATAAATAAAAATATAAAATTATTTATCTTTTAAAAATATGAAACTTCTAAATTTTTTATTCTAAATATATAGAGATGAATAATTTTTTTAAAAAACTTAAATATTTTATATTTTAAAAAATAAAAAGTATTTATATATTTTTTATTAATATAAATTTATTTATTTTCGAATTGAAATATTATATCTATTTTAATGGTTTCTCTTATCAAAATTTATATAAATTATACTAAAAAAATATTAAAAATTATCAAAATTTATTTTTTTGTAATTATTTTTAATTAAAATTTTTAATTTAATAATATATTTTAATTTATATTTTTAAATATTAATAATTAATTAAAAGCTAAAAATAATAAATTATGATAAAAAAAATTATAAGTTGACAATGAGAATATTAAACAATGTGAATAATAAATATGTCGGATGTTCAATTTAATAGGTATGCAAATAATTATGTTTATTATTTTTAATTAAATGGTTATTTCTTTTTATTCTATTTACTCCTATACAATTAATAATGGCCAAATGTTTAATTTATTAGATGTGCAAATAATTATTCTAATAATAGCCAATGAATAATAGCTCAAATAACATAGTCTTTTTATACTCAATTAAGAGGTTACGGGTTTAAGTCTCCTATCTTTAATAAAAAAAATTATCCTAATATTAAAATTTATAAGATAATTTAAGAGTAGAATATTTTTTTATTTTATTAGATTAATTTTAAAACTCATCACATTATTTATAAAAATCATTGTCTACTTAACTAACTCTATTATAATAACTCTTTAACATTTTTATATCAGTATGGTAGAATGGCCATACAATCAGCCACGCGATACGCGAACAGCGGACAGCGGACTCAGTCCTAAGTCCTAACTGTTACGGGAGTTTCCCGGTTAATTGCTACCCGTCAATGGTTAATATAATAATAATAATAATAATAATAATAATAACAATATAATTAATGCTAGTATTCTAAAGTCAACTTCCGCGTCGATGGGATTGGTTAGTCAAGTCAAACAGAAGAATCAACAAACAACCCCATTCAAATAAATCGAAAAGGAAAACGAGAAAGCACATCCACAAATAAAATCACTGACACACTTTTTTTTGGGTAAACATTCGCACTTTTTTTTTACGTTATTTTTTAATTTGGTAAGTTAATCATTAATTTACTATAATATTAAATTCTATTTAATTTGTTGTTAGTTAATAAATTATTATATACATAAAATAAAATTTTAATTTTTAATATTTATTTAATTAATTAAATTAATAAATTAATTATTAGACTAATTTTATAATAAAATATTCACACTATTAACTATTTAGTAGGGGTGCACAGACTGGCCCGGCCCGAAGGTCCGATCCGGTCCCAAATACTTTAGGGACTAATTTGGTGTGATTTCATTGGGTTTAGGGTCGGGTATTGGTCTCAAAAATAGACCCGGTCATTATTTCGGGTTGGGTTCGGGCCATAGCTCGGGTCACCCGAAGTTGGTCCGGTGGCCCGGTCATCATACACAATTAATATTTTGTGTTATTAGTGATAGATCATGACTATTCTTATGTGGAATTTAAGTATTATAAACCTTAATATTTTGTGTTATTAGTCATTATAAGACTATAAGTTAATGTTTGATGTTTAGAATGCATAAGATTTTAGACTAATACATAAGATTGTGTTATTTGTATTAATTTAAATATTTGGTATTATTAGACAATATTAGTATTGATTGTGGTTATGCTTTAATATTGATTGTGGTTATGCTTTAATTTTGAAGAAGGGTTGGTTCTTGTTATATTTTTTTAAGTGAATTTTACTATGTTAACTAATGGTTGGAGTCTTAGAAATTTGGATATTTTTACATGTTAGCTTACAAGAAGGTATCAACGTAATGTAATGTTAACGGCCCAGTTTTCACCCGGTATAATTGTGGCCCGAAAGTGTATTGGTTTCATCGGGTTTACGGCCAGATTCGGGTCTAATAAATAAATTCGGTGTATATTTCAGGCCGAATCTGAGTCACATCAAACCCGACTTCACTCGACTCATGTACACCCGTACTATTTAGTTATTCCATATCATAAATGTAGCCATGCAGAACTTATGAGACCTACCATTTAAACTCACCAAAAAATAAATCGAGCTAAAATTTAAAAATTGCCAAATTTTTATGGGACAAAACGGGTCTGTTTGTCGGACCATTTTTTTTAAGAAGAGCGATTAATATTATGTAAATATATCAAAATTTAATAATTATATATTTTATTTTTTTTATTTTTTTAAATATATCTTAAAAAATAGAAATAGAATAAATATTTTTTATATTATCTATATGAATCATGTTCAAAGAATTAATGTGTTACTAATTTGACCACTACGTAAATATTTTACATACAAAATTTAGTTACTTTTTTTATATAAAAATTATTGTTGTATCATTTTTTGTTATAAAAAAGTGATATATTTTAATTTAGTATGGAGGTAATAATAAATTAGAGAGTTTAAATTGCATATTTAAAATTTTTTAATACTGAAATATAAATCAAATGATAGATTTTGCATTTTAAAAAATTAAAATTCACTAATCGAAAGTAATTCATAAATTGGAGTGTAATTTTTGTATGAATTCATAAATCCGAGAATAGATTTTGACATTTTATATCCCTCATCGGAGGATAGATTTTATGTTTTAAAATTAAAAAAAATAAACTTCACAAATAAAAAGATCATATTTGTGATCTCCATATGACTAAAAAAATTACCAAATCTTATACATTATTAAAAAACACTACTATATACTCAATATCAAAATTAAAAATTCACAAAATCTATGATAAAAATATATTCTTAATCTATAAAAGTGAATGGATAAGGTTACCCATATTATTTTTAAGAAATCTTTCTCCTTCTACTAATGTCATGTCTGCAACATCGTTTACTTGACAAAATTTTAGAATCAACTACTCAATTTTTGCCAAACCAACTATTATTTTCAAATCAATAAAAAAAACAAAAATTTGTAACTTACAAAGACATTGAATCCATATCCCTATATTTATTATATCTTATTGTTATAAACAATACAATAAATTTATAACCTCAATAATTAATTTATTAATATAAATAACTCATTAAATATAATAAACATCCATATTACAAATTTTATAATAATATTATTAATCATAATAAATTTTATGTTACAAATATTCAAATTCCATACTATTTGAACTACTTATATAAGTCTCTTATCACTATTCCTTCAAATAACATCAAATTTAGCACAAAAAATTTATTTTCAAACTACACAACATCTCAAATTTATTCAATGGATCATCATTCTTTGGACAATATCCCCAAACAAACAGACAATTCGTTTATCAAAGTTCACGTGATTTGTCTATGGAAAATATTAACACTCACAAATGAAGAGGAATCTATTTGCTTAAAAATGATTATATTAGATAAAAAGATACGAAACAAACATATTTATTGTATTTTTAAAATGAATTTACGAAAAAATACTGTAATTATTTTTGTTTTTTATATTTTTTATATTATTTTATAATACTTTATATATAATTGTATTTTAATATTGTTAAAATGATACTTTTTTTAATATTTTATTCATTGTTCCTTTTCTAATAAGTTAAAAAAATGTAATCAATTTTTTTAATTAATTATTAACTGTGATTTACTAATACTGCAGGGAACATCTCTTCGTGTAATTGTAAAAAAATATGATGAACAAATTTAAACATTTGTTACAAGAAGGAAACATCTATACTATAAAAAAAATTTGAAAATAGAAGATGCAAATAATTCGTATAGATCAATTAAAGATATAATGAAAGAAATTAGAGATTCAGTTTTGAACATTTTCTAACGAGTTAATACTCAAAATCATCCCTGAAATATACCTCGATCTCCATTTTGGTCCCCGAAAGATAAACTTAATCAAAAGAGTCCTTGAAAGATACCCGACCTAATCAGTATCGTCCTTCCGTCAATTCTCTTGGTGACCTGGCTAACGGTTGCTGACGTGTGGCGTTAACTGCCACGGTGGCATACAAGGAAAACAACGCTGTTTTGAGTTAGACCCTGATAGTCATGATTCGGCGTCATTTTGTTGGCAGTGTGGAATCAAAACGTTACGTTGCAAAGTATCACCCCATTCCATAACAAGGATCTCCATGTTTGGCTCTAAAATATTTCGTCTCCCTCAAGTCATGCCCTAACCATTTCACCATTCATTCGAACGTCACCATCCACGTTTGGCATTGTTGGTTGACGATCAAAGCAGAGTAGGTGTTGCTACTGGGAACAGAGGTCGTCGGCTCTGTTAGCAACATTGATTGTGGAAAAAGCAACCGAGACGGTTAGAGGTAAGAATAATAGTTTTCTCATGTTTTTTGAGTTAGTTTGTGGCCTGATGACTTAGGGGTGGCGTTCTGTATGTCTTTGTGTGACTTCGGGTAGGGGTTTGAGCAGGGTAAAGGTTTGTGTGATTATTGTTGAAGATTTTGAGTGTGTCAGACTGCATTGCTTTGACTGTCGTTGTGATGATATTTAGTTATGGGTCTTTCATTTTAATGATGGTTTTGTTTCGTTGTTGCATGTTTGTTTTGGGGTTAGGGTTTGTTATGTTATCATTGAGAATAGGTAGTGGCAATCTGTGTGGGCTGAAAGAATTTATTTTTTGTTATTGTAGATGGAAGGTCTTTCGATGACTTTTGTATTTCACCATGGTGGATTGTTTAAAAAAATCTATAAGTAGATACTGTATATGAACCTGATAATACAGAAGTGTTGATGGGGTTGAAGGAGACATGCTTGACGTCATCTTTGTAAGGAGTTACTATAGGGAGTTAGGTTACATTGAAGCTGGAAACTGTTGGTAGAAATATCCTGGAGTTCCTCTTTCATCCGGGTTGAGAAGGTTAGTCACAGACGGAGACTTGGTTGCCATGTACAAGGGTTATCATTGAATAGAGTGAAGCTGATCAATATAAAAGCCTGGGAATATCTCGACAAATGGCCTAAGGATGCATGGACAAAGGCGCATTTTAGTGAAGTGCCAAAGGTCGATAACATATGCAACAATGCTTGCGAGTCTTTCAACGCAAAAATCAAGCATGATAGGAGCAAGCCCATCTTGACATTAGCTGAGGAAGTAAGAAGAATCATCATGAAGAGTATTATTGACAATCGGAAGAAGCTACAGAACTATCAAGAGATTCTCCCCCTGTTCAGCAGAGTAGACTTGAAGCAATGACAACGTTATCTAGCCACTGGGCTCCACAATGGTCTGGTGATGAAAAAGAAAAACTATGAAATTCATGGCTGGCCAACCAATATGGTGGTTGACCTGAGAAAGCACACATGCAGCTGTCGCTTTTGGCAACTCACATGTAACAAGTTCAACACTTAGTTATTGTCATCTACTTTCATGCACGATATTTAAATAATCATTGATTTGTCTTTGTAAGGAATGTCGTGTATGCATGCAATATCGGCCATTCAGGATAAGAATGACAAACGGCCTGAAGTCTATTGTCATGACTGGTTGAAGATGGACTCGTACAGGAAGACTTATTGCTTCAATGTCAACCCAGTGAAGGGACAGGATCTTTGGAAAAAAACTCCACACCCAGCTCCCATCCCACCACCATTTAAGCCCAAGCCAAGAAGACCAACCAAGAAAAAGAGAAGGGACAAAGAGGAGCAACCTACTGGGTCAAAGACAAAGATGAAGAGGAAGTATAACCCTATCAGATGCATGTATTGTAGTGAGATAGGACACAACAAGAGAAGCTGTGCAAAGAAAAAAGCTACGGAAGCTGAGGAGCATGCCAAACAGTTGCAGCTGCAACTAGCTAAAGTTTTCCCTGCTGCAGATGGTGCTGACCCTGCAGTAAACTCTGTCCCAGCTGAAGATAATCTAGCTCCAGCAGATAGAGCTCCATCACCAACACAGCCTCCAACAGTGATTGACATTAGCCAATTTGAAAGTAGGGGTGGCAACACTACCCGAACCCGTGGGTACCCACCCCGCACCGGGGCGGGTTCTTAGGCGGGGCGGGGCGGGGTCGGGTTTAGGTTAAACTCGCCCCGGTATATATAATATATATAAATATATATATTTTTAATAGATAATATATGTAATATATATAAAATAATTAGTAAAATGATTAATAATATTATATCATATTTAAATTTTTATTTTAATTTATGTTATGTATGTAAATAATGGTTATATACTTTTTAAAATTTTATTTTATTTATTAGATTTAATAATGGGGCGGGGCGGGTACCCGCAGGGGCGGGTTAGGGTTTAACATTTTACTACCCGCGGGTAGAGGCGGGGCGGGTTCGATGCGGGTTTTTGTTTGGCGGGGCGGGGTCGGGTAGAGCAAAAATCCACCCCTACCCGCCCCGTTGCCACCCCTATCTGAAAGCATACCACCAACACAAGAAACACAACCGGTTGTATCATGACTAAGTAACTATTAAGCACATGTGATTTCTTTTATAATGTACATCTAAATCTAAATCTGCCATTAATTTATGTAGGAATAAGTTATAGCTAGGCCACCCAAGTTAAAGGTCATTAAAGGGAAAGCCAGAGTACAGTCCTCTCCTAAGCCCACTGTAGCACCACCAGTGGCTATATCTGCTGAGACAATTAAGGGGACTAGTTCAGCCACTGCTAAAAAGCTGGCCAACTTTATGACCTTTGTTCCTACTCCAAGCTTCAAGCCCCCAAGAAAGACTGATAAATGACTTTGATTGGTGTTGAAATGTATTCTGTTTGAATTTGATTTTGTGTCAAAATACTTTAGTTTTTTGCACAGGGCAATTGAACTTCCATTATCTATATTTTGGTTATCTATGTAATTGAAAGTTGTACTATGCCCTTTTATTTTGAACATCTAGCCTAGTTTTTAGCTTTGTTTCCTCATGTAAAACCTTATGACTTTGCTGTGGGTTATATCCTTCAGACAATGTGACATCTAACCTTCTTTGACAAGTTAATGTTTAATAGTACTTTCACTATTGATTATGTTCATTCCTTTATACGTCCTACTGTAACAGTGATTCGGAATTCTTTAGAACATTTGAATTCAATTCTGTTGTCTTAATCTTAAAAAACCAAATGCAACATCTATTCTCATTTAAGGGATTCATCTCATTACACCTTCACATATCACCAGAATTTGTTTTACTTGGAACTACATAACAAACAACAAACGATGACATTAACCACAACTACAGCAAATAGAAAAACTATTAACATTTTCAATGTTTTTACTTCAGCTTCCAAATTACCCAGTCTCCATGCCACCTTCAACCTCCACTCATCATAGTCACCATCAACCTGCAACTCAGCCCTGTAATCTTTCTTTATTCCACCTTCGCCCACCCCTTCATATTCATCATCGTCAACCCACTTAAAGTAATTGCAGTGATTGGCCTTCTGCAGATTCAGAAATCAGAAGACAAAAAATTAACTAAAACCCCAAAACAAAAGCCAACATGGAACACCTTTGACTTCTTATGCAACACTCACCCGGTACCTTGGACATGCACAGAATAGTCTATCTGGGTTCTCTGCTGTGCCAGATTTTCTTATCGCAGCCTTCAACCCACAGAAACATGATTTGCTGCCTCCATCGTCGCCCCAAACCAGCAATTTCAACACTTACCCAGGCATAGGGCCCTATTTTGAAGCTGAACGCGACGTATTTATCGTGAAAATTAGGATTAGGTTTGAAACAAATAGGGACTTATTTGAACTGTTTTCTCAAAGTATCCTAGTCAGCAACAACTTATGACACCTTGGCCTATTCCACCATGGAAGTTAACGAGACAAGTCAGCAATCGTTAGCCAAGTCACCCACGAATTTGACGGAAGGATAAACTTGATTAACTGGTGTATCTTTCAAGGACTCTTTTGATTAAGTTTATCTTTCGGGGACCAAAATAGAGATCGATGTATCTTTCAGGGACTATTTTGAGTATTAACTCATTTTCTAACACTACTTTGAATTTGTATCACTTGAGACATTGTCTGCTAGAATAGGCCAAAGAAAAATATTAATAGATAATTTTACTTTATGCTATTTTAATTATTCTTATTAAAAATAACTTATTCAAAAAAAATTATACACATTTTTATTCTTTTTATTATAGATGTCATTGAAAAACTGCATGCACTAGAAAAATAAGAACAAGTAGATATTAAGGAAAAACCCATAAAAATATGAAGAATGGAATTGATACTTAAGGTAGCGTTTGTTTTCGGAGATAGGACACAGAGTCATGGACAGTACATATTTAAAATGTGTTTGGAAGTAGAGACATGGACACGAAACACATTGTCTCCGAGACAGTTTTTTATATTTTTGTGTCCACTCTTTTACGAAGGACAATGATGGACACAAAATTTGAAAGAGTGGACACGGACTCTTTTATAAATTTTGTTTTCCTTTTTATCTATAGATATTTTTTATTATTCCACTATTATCCCTTCTTATTTTTCCTATAATTAGTCTTAAAACTTTTGAAAAATAAAAATTATTAAAGGTAAAATTGATCTTTTAAAATGTTAAAAAATAATTTATAAGTTGTAATTGATTTATATAATTAAAAAAATCAGTTTTTAGATTAAAAAAATTGGTTTTCTAAATAAAAATAGATTTTTATGTACAAAAACTAATCTTTTTTCATGTAAAAACGGATTTTTTTAAAACTGATGATTTATTTAAAATTAATTTGGCTTATTAATCTACACAAAATTTTTTATTAATCAAACTTAGATCTATTTTTTTTATTAATCTTAACCATATGTATGCCTACATATTAATAATAAATTTAAAAATAAAATAAATATATTTATAATTTTAATTTTAATATAAATATTATTATATATTTTTTTATTAAAATTTTTGGTCTCTTCAAACATTTTTTCAAGTTTCGTCTGTACTCCTACGTACTCTCATTCTCTATTAAATTAGTTTGTAATTGATGTAGAAAATTTGGAATTATATGGTTATTTTAGTCATTTCATATAGTATTTTAGTCTTGTCCATGTGTATCCAAACATAATACTAAACATTACATTAGTGTTTTGTACATCGTATCCAAACACAATATACAAATAATAATTTTTAGTGTCTCCGTCCTATTATCTCTATCTCAGTGTCATGTTCTGTCTCTAAAAATAAACGCAGCCTAAAAGAGTAAAAAAATATATAAACAATTAATTTTTCATTTACATATATAATTATTAACAAAATACTAATAATTTTAAGAAAATTGTGTTGAAAGTCAGGTTGAAAGAAATCTCTCAAGTCAGGTAAATAAAGAAATTACAATATAAATAAAGGGTAAAAAAATTGTTATACTCACATTAACATTGGTTAGTGAATACAAAAATAGGACATTTCTCAAAAAAATTTAAATCTATTGTTTTTCTTAGTTTAAAGAACTATATTTTATATAATACATTAAATGAGATAAATACAATATAATTTTATTTTGTATAACCTATTATATTATAATATTTTAGGTAATTATTCGGTAAGCACAACTTTGAGTACAAAAATCTATATCAATTCACAAACTGAAGAATTCGCACAACTGATTTATGGGTATTTCATAACTAATAAATCTATCAAAAATTAGTTCATTTATTTAATTATTCAATTTAACAAATATAAAAAAATTCTAAACAGGACTAATCAACATGAAGAAGTAATAGAGATACCAAACCAAGACAATGCCAACACAAATCTTTAGAGTAGAATGATTAGAAATCGAATAACTATCTAAGATCTAATGGCCATACAATGCGAATTTGATGATCAAGTATGACAAAAAAAACTCACAACATGCATCATACATTCATATTTGATAACATAAATTGAATATTGGAATAGAAAAATATCTTTATAATTTCAGCAACTATAAACGAAATTGATGACAAATTTGGATGGAACTATGTTGGATGTGAAAAGGGTCAAAAGAAAGTATATAAAAAAAAGAAATAGAGAAAAACTTAGTATACAAGCGATTAGGGCTTGTAACTATTACAAGTTCATTAACGTCTAATCCACTAAAATGCGCTGCAACTCCTACGTCACTTACACGCGCTATACAAAGATCCCGCGTTTGTATAACTACCAAATTTAAAAGATTTGTTTCCTTCTTTGTTTTCTTTCTTTTCAAATTTCATCGTTCTTCTTCTCGCGCGTCTTCCCCTGGTTTTTCGATCGTTCTTTTCCTCTCCTTTCTCATTGGTTTGTTCTTCGTCATTGACGTTAGTTTTTCTCTCTGTAACTCCAGCTTCGTTTTGACATGGTGTATTTATAGTTTTTGACATGGTGTATTCTGCAACCTCTCTGTTGTTGATGACCAGTTTGTTCCGAAGGTTGGAATGACCTTTACCACCCTTGAAGATGCTGAAAAATTTTACAGGAACTATACCAAGGTTGCAGGTTTTTCTACAAGAGTTCGGAGCACAAATAGAAAGGAAAACGAGATTAAGAATCAATTGATTACATGTAGCAGAGAGGGAAAATGAAACTCTCATAGCAAAGACTCATTTGATAGGAATTGGAATGATTTTCTGCTAAACTTTGGTCTTGTGGACAACAAGTGGCTTTCATGTAGTGTTGGGTTAAAATCTGCAGCAGAGGTGTAAATTTAATTTTTTATCAGGTGTATTTATAGTCTGTGTTTGGGTGTATTATGTAGATCTCTATGCATACCGTCATATATGGGTTTCAATCTATCTGATCACCACTTCATATTATAGTACCTATAAATCAGACATTTTGAATACACCAGAGAGAGTTTAATTAATTTTGGTCTTGTAGACAACAAGTGGCTTTCAGGTAGTGTTGGGTTAAGATCTGCCGCAGGGGTGTAAATTTAATATTTTATCGGGTGTATTTATAGTCTGTGTTTGGGTGTATTATGCAGATCTCTATGCAGACCGTCATATATGGGTTCCAATCTATCTGGATCACCACTTCATATTATAGTACCTGTAAATCAGACATTTTGAATACACTAGAGAGAGTTTAATTAATTTTGGTCTTGTGGACAACAAATGGCTTTCAGGTAGTGTTGGGTTAAAATCTGCAGCAGAGATGTAAATTTAATTTTTTATCGGGTGTATTTATAGTCTGTGTTTGGGTGTATTATGCAGATCTCTATGCAGACCGTCATATATGGGTTCCAATCTATCTGGATCACCATTTCATATTATAGTA
Source organism: Arachis stenosperma (assembly GCF_014773155.1). Lineage (NCBI taxonomy): Eukaryota > Viridiplantae > Streptophyta > Magnoliopsida > Fabales > Fabaceae > Arachis > Arachis stenosperma. The sequence goes on along the minus strand of NC_080383.1, from coordinate 153,628 downwards.
CCTGTAAATCAGAAATTTTGAATACACTAGAGAGAGTTTAATTAATTTTGGTCTTGTGGACAACAAGTGGCTTTCAGGTAGTGTTGGGTTAAAATCTGCAGCAAAGGTGTAAATTTAATTTTTTATCGGGTGTATTTATAGTCTGTGTTTGGGTGTATTATGCAGATCTCTATGCAGACCGTCATATATGGGTTCCAATCTATCTGGATCACCACTTCATATTATAGTACCTGTAAATCAGAAATTTTGAATACACTAGAGAGAGTTTAATTAATTTTGGTCTTGTGGACAACAAGTGGCTTTCAGGTAGTGTTGGATTAAAATCTGCATCAGAGGTGTAAATTTAATTTTTTATCGGGTGTATTTATAGTCTGTGTTTTGGGTGTATTATGCAGATCTCTATGCAGACCGTCATATATGGGTTCCAATCTATCTGGATCACCACTTCATATTATAGTACCTGTAAATCAGAAATTTTGAATACACCAGAGAGAGTTCAATTAATTTTGGTCTTGTGGACAACAAGTGGCTTTCAGGTAGTGTTGGGTTAAAATCTGCAGCAGGGGTGTAAATTTAATTTTTTATCGGGTGTATTTATAGTCTGTGTTTGGGTGTATTATGCAGATCTCTATGCAAACCGTCATATATGGGTTCCAATCTATCTGGATCACCACTTCATATTATAGTACCTGTAAATCAGACATTTTGAATACACCAGAAAGAGTTTAATTAATTTTGGTCTTGTGGACAACAAGTGGCTTTCAGGTAGTGTTGGGTTAAAATCTGCAGCAGAGGTGTAAATTTAATTTTTTATCGGGTGTATTTATAGTCTGTGTTTGGGTGTATTATGCAGATCTCTATGCAGACCGTCATATATGGGTTCCAATCTATCTGGATCACCACTTCATATTATAGTACCTGTAAATCAGAAATTTTGAATACACTAGAGAGAGTTTAATTAATTTTGGTCTTGTGGACAACAAGTGGCTTTCAGGTAGTGTTGGGTTAAAATCTGCAGCAGGGGTGTAAATTTAATTTTTTATCGGGTGTATTTATAAGCTGTGTTTGGGTGTATTATGCTGATCTCTATGCAAACCGTCATATATGGGTTCCAATCTATCTGGATCACCACTTCATATTATAGTACCTGTAAATCAGAAATTTTGAATACACCAGAGAGAGTTTAATTAATTTTGGTCTTGTGGACAACAAGTGGCTTTCAGGTAGTGTTGGGTTAAAATCTGCAGCAGAGGTGTAAATTTAATTTTTTATCGGGTGTATTTATTGTCTGTGTTTGGGTGTATTATGCAGATCTCTATGCAGACCGTCATATATGGGTTCCAATCTATATGGATCACCACTTCATATTATAGTACCTGTAAATCAGAAATTTTGAATACACCAGAGAGAGTTTAACTATGGAAAAAAATTTACTTATAATTGGATCAAATATATTTACACCATGTGTTCAATTTCTTAGTACAAGAAGATCAATAAAACCTAGAAGAACATAGAAGAACAGTAAAACATAGTTCTTCGATTTCGAAATCAGAAACAGAAATGTGGAAAATGTACAAGATGAGTAAAACAATAACGTACCTTGAATAATATTTTGTTGATTGTTTCTGTTATTATTCGCGACGAGTTCAAATGTCTCTTCAGTTTGGAATGTTGCTCGAAACTTGAGGATTTGTGTTATATTTGAAGGAGAAGAGGAAGAGTGAGCCATAACGAGCGGTTTTTTCGAAGCGTAATCGTTCGAGTGATGCGCGTGAAATTGACGCTCCATTTAAAGGGAGGGAGTGCGCGTGGATTAAACCTGAGTTGAGCCAACTTGTAAGGATTGTATGCGTTATTTGCTTGTATGTGTAGCGGGGCCCAAAGAAATAACTATATTTGTGGCATATATAATCAAACACCACAATATCCAACAATAAGATAATTCTATATGCTTTTCATAATTTCATTTATCAAATTATTAGTTACTAACCCAATACTTATTTTAGGTTCAAAGTGCTACAACAACTTTTATACTATTTAATGGAGAAGCAAAAAAAATGTTAGGCCCAACTAATTCAAATCTAATGACACTCCAGAAAAATAATGAAAAATTTTATGCAACCTCAATTATATTTAAAGTCAAAATAAATAATTTTAATCTTAAAGAAGATTCTTAACAATACACAGTTACTAAGACATTTGTTCCAACAAAAAATACTGATTCTTAACACTCATTACAACAAATAAAAACAGGTAATACTCCAAAAAAATCACTTATTCAAGATATCATTTTTATTTATAATTTAAATTATTCGTTGATTATAGGAGCTAATTTCGCCAATATTAATATCATCAGCCGAAGATCACATACCCATTAAGAGATTAAAGAGAAAGAAAACTATAAAAATTTAAGACATATTTTCAAAAGAAGAACATACATGCAAAAATAGAATAAACAATACAATAAAAAATGCATATAACTCAACAATTTATAAAGAACATGTCTTCACATGAACCTATAACATAAAAAAGAAAATAACAACTCTAACAATAACTAATTAAAAAAAAACGAATGTCACATAAAAAGACTAAATCCATCAACTAAAATAAATATAAAAATTAAACCACTAAATAAAAATTTCATACAACTTCGATATCTAAATTTTTTATATTACAAATTATTTTAAATAAAATATTTTTTAAATTTAATTTTAATTTACATATATTTAATTTAATTTTATAAAATATAACTATTTTTAAGATTTATTATATACTACCGTTAATTTACTGTGATTGTCCGGTCTTGTTTTAGTTAAAGAAAAAGGGAAAAATGAAAATAGTCCAAATACAATTAACCGGAAGTGGTATTTTTGAAAAAATGGAAACGTAAAAAGGATTAAAATTGTCCGTAAGCGCAAATGGGAATGTTTTTGCCATTGGAATCGAGGGAATCAAGATCGCTGGTGGAAAGTGGATTGATCTAATGAGACTGGTTTCGGGATCCAAGGTTTTTATGCTTCGCTTTATTTATTTTTTCACCCGCCAAATTCATGTTGCTGATTGATGTCTCTCTGTTTTGGGGTGGTGGATCTAACATCCTGTGCTGTTCTTCCTTTGATTTTGGACACTTCTGATGTGGGTTTTTGTTGGGGGTGGTTGGAACTCCAAAAATATCAAATGACAAACTGATTTTAAGTTTTTGAAAAATAGATTGAGCAAGGTAGTAGAAGACAAACTGATTCCAATCTATGTTAGTAGAACCAAGTTGCTGTTGTTCTGTGTTTCTATATGTATACGTGTAGTGTGCTATATATTTAGTGGAGGTACTGGGAATAGGCAAAGATGTGAATGGAGCTTATAGAATTGACATTATGGTTTCCCTCCGCGCTCCCTGCCGCCCTGCCGCCGCGGGGGGGGGGGGGGGGGGAGAGTTCATTTACTGGCATAATGCTAGTGTCTTTTTGGAGCAAAACAATGTGTTAGATTATTTGACATGTTCTTGAACCAGTGTGAAACCGTATAAACCTATTAGCATTAACTACCAAGTTATGATTCTATGAGGTACAATAGTTATATTCTTTTGCATAGAAATTCTTTATTGATTTCAACTGTACCTTAATAACCTTTTTCTAGTACGAACTGTTCTTCTCTGCCACTCTTACAGTAGCCGCATGGGCAAGGGTAGCTGGATTCCTTTCCAAATTTTGCAGCTTCCCTAGTGTATCTTTGAATAACAACAATCTTGATCATATCCCCTCTGGAGGAACTTGAAGAACCATTAATACGTCTATTTTAAGTAACTTTTACATTTGGTTTAAGCAAAAATTCTTGAGCTTTGTGCAACTTACCTTTATTAATGTTTCTTGTCCTGTCGCTCTTCTATTCACACTGGAACTTGAATAGCAATTTTTAGTGAAACACAATTTTTTTTCTTTTTGGGTATAATGAATTTGATTATAAATATCATGAAATCTTACCATTGTGCATTGTTCTCTTCTTAATTCTAGTGTGTTTTATTCATAGAATTTTCTTTACGCATAATGATATCCGCATGATAATTCAATGAAACGGAGTATTGTTATTGATAATTGGATTATATGTTATTTTAAACAGTTTTGGGGTTCTTGAATTGATTAACTAAAAGGATTTTACCTTTTTCTTTTAGCACTACATATGTAAAATAGATAGGCTTTTCTTCAGTTTTAAGATTGTTATGGTCCAGGCTTTGCATTGACCAAATCATCAAATGAATTGTGTTTTGAGAAAGTTGTGCTCTTGAATATTGGTTCTTAAAAATGTTTTCCAAGTTATTCTTTTGCCTGTTAGCTCCTTTGTATTAGCTGTGGGAGTGGAATTTTTTGGCATTCTGGTCTCTTTTGGGAGTAAAATGATGTATTTTAGAAGATGCAAGAGCTGCCTCTAAGCACTAAGATTTTGAGTGCATGCTTTGACATTTCCTACTAATACATGAATGACCATGAATCTTGCACTGCTGCACTGTGTTAGGTACTGAGATTTGTGAACCAGATTTATACAACATTTGGTTCTTACTTCTGAGCTTGATTAGTGAGTATCATACTATCATTATTACTTTTTCATTCATCTCGATGAAGACTGAAGGTTATATAGATTAATCTTTGTTTTTTAGATTTAATTTTTGATGTTGTAACGAACATTTAGACATATAGTTCCGTATAGATTGGTTGTTAATTGGTTTTAAAAACAGAATATAAGATTGTAACAAAAATTGGATTTGCAATTAGAAAAAAGATTTAAAAACCAGATTTATTATTGGATTTTCAGTCAAAACCAGATTTGCAGCAAAAACTGGATTTAAAACTGGTTGACAACAAAAACCAGTTTGAAAATTCAGAACCAGTTTTAAACATGTTTATTTTTTCAAACTGATTGAAACCAGTTTAGTCTATAAAACCAGTTATGGTTTTGGATTTAGAACCATATAATTGGTTTCAATTTGGATTGGCTTTGGATTTCTTCAAAAGTTTTTGAAATCCAAACCATGCACACCCCAATAGTGTATGGCGCAATCTGTGAATTCATTTGAGCACAAAATTCTGGTGCAGCTTTGTGTTGATTGTTGATTGCGGTCTGTGGAGCAATGGCATCTAGAGCTTCTAATGTCGATCTCTTTGATGCTTATTTTCGGCATGCTGATTTGGACCACGACGGCCGCATCAGTGGCACCGAAGCTGTCTCCTTCTTCCAAGGCTCTGGTTTGCCCAAGCAGGTCCTCGCTCAGGTAAGAGAACCTACAGCCCCACCATCCATATATTATTGTTAAATGATTCATTCTTTCATTCATTTATTTCTTAATATGTCGTCTGCCTCTATTTGTGCTTTGGTAGCTGCGCTTTAATCTTATTGGTTTAGAGTATCCTGTTTGCTTTTCTCTGAACTTGAGTTAGTCCTCTTACGCCTACTTGTGAGTGCAGTTACTGACTTAACACTCACTTGCTGGCCTTCTTCTGCAGATTTGGGCTTTTGCAAACCAAAGCCAGAGTGGATTCCTTGGTCGGGCAGAGTTTTACAATGCCCTTAAGCTTGTCACTGTAGCGCAAAGTAAGCGGGAGCTTACTCCTGAAATAGTAAAAGCAGCATTATATGGTCCAGCTACATCTAAAATACCTGCACCTCAAATCAATTTTAGTGCCATAGTTGCACCCCAACTGAATTCTTCTGCACCTACGCCTACACCTATGCCCACCACCACAACTACACCTGCATCTGCACCTGCATCTACATCTGCACCTGCATCTACATCTGCATCTGCATCACAGAGTAATATTAATTCTATGCCCCATCAAAATGTTGGACTAAGAGGGCCACTCCCAAGTTTAAGTGGAAACCAGCAAAATCTTCCTTACCCGGGAAGCCCATTAGTGAAGCCAACACAAAATATCCCTGATAGTGCTTCTAATCTAGCACCTGGTATTGCCAATCAGGGAATCCGTGGAGTGATGGCTGGTGGAGGACCTCATGCTGAAACTCATGGCATACAAAGTGATGGGTCTACTCCCCAGATGGTTGGTGTTCCAGCGGTAACATCCTCTCTAATAGCACCTAGAGGACGTAGTCCCACATCTACTCAAGAGGTGTCTGGGCTTGCAACATCTGGATCAAATGTTAGACTGGTAGTGGGACAATATCCTGCCTCTGGCACTAAGTCATCTGATCAAGCGGCTAAGGATTCTAAGTCAGCGGATACTTCTGGGAATGGTGTTGCTTCTGATATAGCCTTTGGAGGGGATATGTTCTCTGCAAGCTCGTTTCAGCCCAAGAAAGATTCTTCTACACTAGGATTTTCTTCTGGAGGGAACCAGCAGTCTATTAGGACTAGCTTGACTGAATCTTTGCAGAGCCCAATTGCATCCCAGCCTGTTGGTGCACAGCTTCCACAGGTCCAACCAGTGGGGAAACAGAATCAGCATGCCTCGGTCCAAACACATAATATGCCAAATCCACCTGGACATCCAGTGAGGTTGCAGGATTCTGCTTCTAGTCAGCCTCAATCTCCATGGCCAAGGATGACTTCAACTGATATTCAGAAGTATACAAAAGTATTTGTTGCAGTAGATACAGATAGGGATGGGAAAATCACTGGGGAACAAGCCCGGAACTTGTTCCTTAGCTGGAGATTACCACGGGGTATATTTTTCTTATACTTCTGTTCTTGCTTCGACAGGAGGCTTTAAATGCTTTCTTTATGTTTTCTTCTTCTCCATTTCATGGGATGTCAGCATAAGAATGACTGATTTGCATTTGATAGCATTTGTTTTTTATTTTTGTCCCTTTTATTTCTGGATTTGTTTCAGGCAATGCCTGTTCTATCATCCTATTTTTCACATGTTCCATGTTTATAATTTTTCAATGGCTAGCTTATTCCCTGATCATGAGTTCTACATATGATTATATTTTCCAGAGGTTTTAAAGCAGGTTTGGGACTTATCTGATCAAGATAATGATAGCATGCTTTCTCTCAGGGAGTTTTGTATTGCACTGTACCTAATGGAACGACACAGGGAAGGACGTGCTCTTCCAGGAGTACTTCCAAGTAACATTCTCCTTGCTTTACCACCTTCTGGCCTACCTGCTACTCAGTACAGTTCTGTAACTTGGGGAAATCCATCAGGTTGGTGTCCAAGAATTACTGGTTCTCCCCCTCCCCCTTTTCCTCTCACTCTCACACACACGCGCGCGCACAATCATTTGTATAAATGGAAAATATTTAAACTAGTATTTTTCTCTATACCCTCTATTTTTGGAAGGCTTTCAACAAGAGGAAGGGATGAGTGACCCTGGTGCTCAACGAGTGAACCCAACTACAGGCCAGCCACCAAGGCCAGCTTCTGTTTTTCTGTCTGATGAAGGACTTCAAAAACAGCAAAAGTCCCAAGTTCCAGTGTTGGAGAAGCACGTCATTAATCAGTTGAGTTCAGATGAGCAAAATTCAATTAATTCAAAGTTTCAAGAAGCATCAGAAGCTGATAATAAGGTAACCATTCACTTTTTGTTTCTGTGCTTAATATTGTTGTACGATAATTTGCATTTGTTTGGGCATATTTGGAAGTGCATGATCTTGGACAGCGACATTGGCAGTTGAACTACAGCTTTTTGGCTGGTATTTTTGTGTTTTGGTGGCTCCACTTTTGAATTTTGTATTCCATTAATGCCGCTGCGGATTCTTTGTTGCTTTTATGGAAAAGTTAGCACAAGTAACCTATTGCCAGCTGTATTTTGCCTGTCTATTATCCGACTACCATTGTTTAAAGATTAAATTTTAGTTTCGTAAAAGGTAACTCTTTCTGATTGTGTCCATGGTCATAAATAAAACCAACTTATTTTGGGATGTGGTGAAATGACAATGTGAGTTATATTATAATTTCAAAATGAATGCTTATTCCCTTAATCTATTATGCTGATACTGGTTGTAATATGAAAATTATTGGGTGTCAGTAGTATCTCTGAAGGCAGAATGGAAAGTTCATATTCTAAATAGTCATTTGTTGAATGCATATCATTATGTCAGCCTGTGTATACCTGATTATACTCAATTGTGTTTCAAATTGAAGACAGTTAATTATTATGTCTGTATTCCTTTGTTAACCACAGGTGGAAGCACTTGAGAAAGAAATTGTGGAGTCCAGAGAGAAAATAGAATTCTGCCATGCAAAAATGCAGGAACTTGTGAGTATTTTCTTGGCTTACCTTTATCTCTTATTAAAACTCTGTAGTTGTACCTTTTAATATTTACTTGTCTCCTTTCTAGATTTGACTGTTCATTCCATTTGAGGCTGAGCTATATACCATTTTATCTAAAATCTAATTTGGTAGGAAATTCTTTTGATACCATGGTTTCTTAATCACTTAAAGAAGGGATCTTGCTAAGAAGGATATTTTACTCATTGTGATGATTTTAGTATTATGTTTCTCATTAATAGGTGTGACTCCCCCTTATGTCAGCCTTTGGTTACTTCTCTAGATAACTACTGGCCAAAAATAAAAAAATCTCCCTCCATCCTTTTCATCTGTAACTTTAGCCATATGCATAGGGACCAATAACCCGAAACCGATGTATGATTATGAAATATTCTTCCTAAAAGATCCTTGTTCAGTTTTCAGCTTATTAATTCATTCTATTAATATCTCTCTACATTTCTTGATTGTTGGTGTGTTTGGAATATTATGAATGGTAAAACTGGAAATTTAATCCCAAATGTTTCATTGATATGTTATATTTGGATTGTGGAGATGACGGATATTACGTATCATTTGTTTCCTCAAAATGTCAGATGACAAGAATGGTGTGAATGTCAGGTTGCTCTCCTTTGTGTCTATTTGAAAAATTTGGATACTAAGAACAGAAGAATTTGTGAAAACTCCTTCTTCCACTTTCACATTCTATTTGTGGTTAAGAATTTAAGATAAATGAAATCTTAATTTTTCTTTTTTGCTTTTGTTTCCCTTTTTGAAAAGATTTCTTGTTCTTTTTCTGGCTAAGGTTCTGTACAAGAGCAGGTGTGACAATCGTCTTAATGAGATCATAGAAAGGACATCAGCTGACAAGCGTGAGGTATCTTACTTTAGAATTACCTGTGTTCTTTTTGCCTCCAAACCATATTTATCATTTTCTCAATTTATCATTCATAGGTTGAGATCCTCGCAAAAAAGTACGAAGATAAATATAAGCAAGTTGGAGATGTATCATCCAAGTTAACTACTGAGGAAGCCACATTTCGTGACATACAGGTGCATATGTTAAAAGGTTGTTATTTCCAGCCTGTTCTTAAGTACTCTCAAATTATATATTTATTTGATTTGCAGGAGAAAAAAATTGAAGTGTATCAAGCAATTGCCAAGATGGAACAAGATGGAAATGTAGATGATTCTTTACTGGTAGGTTTGACGTTATCAAGCATTTATATCCATCCTGAGAAATTCTAATCATATCTAATCAAGTCATCCACAATTTTCAGGCTCATGCTGATTGTATCCAATCAGACCTTGATGAAATGGTAAAATCTCTAAACAACCGGTGTAAGAAGTATGGATTACGTGCAAAGCCAACAACACTTGTGGAACTACCCTTTGGTAATTTTTAATTTATATGTTATTATTTCGTTTCAGGAATCCCTAGTCTTTTGGATGCCTATAGCTTTGTTATTTGGAATTGTTGCTTTTATTTTGTTGTTTTGTTGTTGTATCAATATTAGAAATGGTTTTTAGTTGTTGAATACTGTTTTTGATTCAGCATGAGTATCACATAAATCATTGAGACTTAAATAGGTTTCCCAATCAAGTGGTATTTAGCATATATTTTTTCAGCTCTTCTTGTGTATCCTTTATCAATATTGTTGTCATTGATATGCATGGACAGATTACAATATAATCTCATTAAACTCTCATTTGTTGTAAACAAAAATGTTTTCTTGTGTTTTGGTTGTTTTTTAAACAAGAAATATGATGTGTTGCCACTTTTGTGGTTCTTTGTTGTAGTTGCGGCTGTAATTGTTGCCAAATGTTGGATAAATGCATTCATTATATGAAAAGAAGGGCAACTTGTAACCCACTAACTTTGCTGGGACAACATGCAAGATAAGCTACACACCTTGTATTTATTTCTCTTAAAAAGCATCAAAACACAAACTAAAAGTAGCATAGTGACCCTCTATTTGGTGCAAAGCTCATGACCTTTTATATAGGGTTTATTTAACAGATGCTGATTGAGTTTGAAGCTTTGTTGCACTGACTTTCTCACTTGTACCAATTTTTTTCAGTGTTTTCCTACTTTTTCATGTGTAAAGTCGTGTCCTGCTCATCCTTTGTATTTCTCTGAATCTTTGCAGTTGCATTTCTCTTTTGCTATATTAAATAAGAGTAGAAAACTGATTCCGTCCATGTTGAAAAAAGTTGCTAAGTTTTTGCTGTCTTGCTTAATTTATTGTTGGCCTATTGATACATAGATAGTATCATGTAATCTCCTTTTGTTTGCATCCTGTTATTTCTCCTCGCTTTGTGGTTGCCAGGAGTTCCATGTGCTTTCTTCAACTAGATTTTTTATATCGAAAAATCAGTTGCATTGCGTTCATGTTATGTCATTCTTATATTCTCTGGCCTCATGCAATTTTATCCCTTAAGGCTGGCAGCCTGGTATCCAAGAAGGAGCTGCTGACTGGGATGAAGATTGGGATAAGCTTGAAGATAAAGGTATCCACAATGACCCTATATATATTGCTGTCTATAACGTATAACACCTTCCATTAAACTTTTGAGAATTCTTTACATAACGTTATTAAAGGTCATTGCTGATTATTATTTTCTCTGAGGGGTGTTCGGTGGGATTAATTTTAAGCAGTTATACAGTTCAAGTGACTGCAAATAGAATTATGGTTTAACGGCTATTACTGTATTTCTTCATTGCAGAATTCGCCTTTGTCAAAGAACTCACACTTGATGTGCAAAACATCATCGCACCTCTGAAACAAAAATTGCCATTGGCTTTGAAACAGAAAGATTCAGAAATTGATAGTTCCAGAATTGCAGCTTCACCTAAGAGTGATAAAAAGTCTGAAAATCCCCAGAACACAGATGAGCAAGAAGTTGGCAATATTCATAATAAAAGTGAAGATGGGTCTGCAAAAAGTGCTCCTAACAGTCCATTTTCTAGGAGTTCTATTGGAAGCCCCCAGAGAGACTTTGCTGACTCTGGCATGGGGATGATTGCTGCTGGCGAAGATCGCTCACCCCGTGATCAATATATCATACAAGGAACCCAAAGGTATGGTTTTGCATCCTAGTTTTCCGTATGTTGGTCTGTTTGTGATTGGTGATTGGGTTGTAATATTAGTGGATGTATCCTTAATTTCGATGATTGTGATGGTTTTATGCCTTTGAAGTTCTTGGTAATTGCTATATAGACAATTACTACTACCATCATCATCCTCATCATCACTACGTAGCAGCAAAATTGTGTACATTATTGTTAGCTCCATGGACTCCAATTAACAACTAAGTCATGAAAGTATTCTTTCGGCGTAAAACCTTCACTTTTTAGCCTTGCAGTTTTTCAGGCTATTTCAATTTGCATTCCACCTCTCACAACATTGCTAATTGCTGTGAATTTTATTAACATTTTGTGCGTGTTATGGACTTTAAATCCAACAATATTATTTTTCAAACGGATACTTATATGGGTTATTTCATTTTTTCTTTGTTTCAGTTGATACAATGTTATGATCTTGTAGAATAATTGCTTATATAATGTTGCATGTGCAGTGATCATAGTGGAGTCAAGTCTGTCTTTTCTGGTGAGAAAATTTTTGACGAACCAAATTGGGGAACCTTTGACGCTAATGATGATATTGACTCAGTTTGGGGATTCAATGCCAGTAGCACCACAAACGAGGTATGAAAATTCTCAACTTATTTATTGTCACAGCAAAATTCTTTCCTTTTCAAATTTTCATTTGCCGTGCAACACGTGGTTTCAACTTGGATATGATAATTACCTTCTATTCTGCTGAATTCCGGTCATCTCTATGCCTACTTGTTATTTCTTAAATTTAAGATTTCCATTTGCTGCCACATGTTTGAGCAATGGAGATTTTTCCTCTAGCAGTCTGCTGAGTGCTGATTACACTGAGTGTTTTTGTTTACAGGAGAGAGATCTTAAGGGAGCTGGAGATGACTATTTCTTTGGTTCTGGGGATCTGGGCCTTGGCTCGATTAAAACAGGTTCACCACAGGGTGGTGATCCCTTCCTGAAGAGTGGCGGATTCAGTTTTGATGATTCTGTTCCAAACACACCACTTTTCAGCTCCAGCAGCTCTCCACAAAGGCCCAAAGAGTGGTTGGACAGTTCTTTTGACAACTTCTCTAGATTTGATTCTTTCCGTTCAGAGGATAGTGGCACTTTATCTACTCGGGAGACACCAGCGCGGTTTGATTCAGTCCGCAGAGATATGGACTTTGATCATCTTCAAGGCTTTCCGGCATTTGAAGACTCAGATCCCTTTGGCTCTGGGCCATTTAGGACTTCATCAGAAAACGAAGCTCACAGAAGAGGTTCTGATAAGTGGAGTGCTTTTTAGTTTTGTGGTTCTTTTCCTATTTGCGGTGTTGCCTCTGATGGAATGGGTTGTCCGTCACATTGTTGGGAACCTGGCATTTGTATTCATTGTATTAATCCTGTGTATTCCTTGTTATTCTGAACCTGTTTATAATTTTGCCATGTTGGTTCGTAATTTTTCCGTAAGGTACCTTTGTCCACTTGAAGAGGATTGTGGTCTCGATGACTATCGGATTGTTGTCTGGTGAGGGAAGTTTCATTGTGATTCTTTGTTTTCGGCTTTTTTGGGGTAAAAGATTGCGTTGTATTTGTATACCAAAAAAATAAATAAATAAATAAAAGATTGCGTTTTATTTCATACTGCTAAATATAATTTGAACTCAAAACCATCTAATTGAATCTAACTTTTTCCAAACACGGTTATATTTTCTTACTCTCCATGTGCTTCATATTCGCCTGGAGTTCGCTCCCAGAAAAATAGCTCCTTCCTCTTGTCAATTTCACGAACCTCTTTTTTATCATTCGATCCAATTGCAAAAGCAGAGTTTTACCAACTAAGCTATATCTCCCGAGCTATCATGTTTATATTGATCTATTATGTGTTTTTGTATTTTTTTTAATAAAATTGAGAAATTGAAATTCCCTTATTTTTTTGAAAAATTTTAGCAATAAATGATATACAAGAATGGATTTTTTCAAAATTTTTTTTTAATTATTTTATAAAGTATGATTTTTTATTTTGCATTCTTTGAGTAGGATTAAGAAAAAATATGTAAGAAGATATTTAATGATAAAAGATTATATTTTACCAAACAATTGAAAAAAAATTAAGAAAATCTACTCCTATGATATACCAGTAGTCAAATTAAAGAATTACTGTTGATAACGAGAATAAAAAAATAATAAAATGAATTTCATCTATTTTATCCAATAATGTTGTTTTATGAACGGTGGTTTCTATAGCATTATGGAAGAAAAGCATAGAATCCGACGTCCAATCGTCCATGGCAGTCACATAGGTATTTAATTTGTAGATACAAACAGCACTCCCACGTGGAAATCGTGAAAAATGAAATGAAAACATGAGCCACTATCCAACGCGCATGTCTGGCATATTTTCTCGACACATTCTCGGATTCTCCATTGGGTTTTATTCATTCATATATTGCTCCTACCTAGTGAGAGACTAGAAAACATAGTTCCAAGTGGTGCGGTCCACTCCATCTCCAAGTGCGACTTGCCAGTGCCTCACTTACTGTAGTGGTGGTGGAGTGCACGAGCAGAGTAGGTCCTAGTGGATAGGTGGTCCTCTAGTGAGCACTATTGAGTAATAGAGTAGTGTAGACTATTATCTTCTCTTTTCTGTCTTTCCTTTGAAAGGTCAGGTGTTGTTAAATACTTAAATTTACTATGACCTATCCGGCTATCACAAACCGAACCCCTGCCTCCTTCTAGCTATAATATAATCATCACTAATTTCCATCGGAAACAGTGCCGCCTTCATATACCATCGATGAATAATCATCTGCCACAATGCCATGCATTAACAACATTAATACTGCTTCTATTATTGCATGGAGACGGAGCATCCAGCAGTGAGAGTGAAGTCGTCAAAATCGGTGCCATCTTCACATTGAAAACTATAAACGGGAGAGTTTCCAAAATTGCGATCCAAGCTGCTGAGAGGGACGTCAATGCAGATCCTCGCATCCTGGGGGGACGTAAATTGTCTATCACCGTCCATGACTCCAACTTCAATGGCTTTCTTAGCTTCATTGGGGGTACCGTACCACCAATCACTTGCATCTTTATTTTTCTTCACTACTACTAGCTAGCACTCATCATCATGATTCATGATTCATGCATCATTCACAGTTGCGTAATTGTGTAAAATATATGACAGCCCTCAAGTTGTTGGTGACGGACACTGTAGCAATAATTGGTCCGCAAAGTTCGGTGATGGCCCATGTGCTTTCGCATCTTGCAAATGAGCTCCACGTCCCTCTACTCTCCTTCACGGCTCTTGATCCCACCCTGTCGCCTCTTCAGTACCCTTATTTCGTTCAAACTGCACCCAGCGATCAGTTCCAGATGACTGCGGTGGCAGACATGATTAGCTATTATGGTTGGAGAGAGGTCATTGCGGTGTTCAGCGACGATGATCAGAGTCGAAATGGCATAACTGTGTTGGGGGATAAGCTTGCAGAGAAACGCTGTAAGTTGTCTTATAAAGCAGCACTGCCCCCTGATCCAACGGCCAGCGCAAGCGATGTATCCTCTGAGCTGGCCAAGATTCAAAGTATGGAAGCTCGGGTGGTTGTAGTGCACACCTTTGCCCAAACAGGTCTCTTGGTTTTTGATGTGGCTCACAGACTAGGGATGATGAGGCAAGGCTATGTGTGGATAGCTACTACTTGGCTTTCAACTGTCTTAGATTCAACTTCAAACACCTCCAACTCTCTGGATATCCGGGGAGTTCTCACGCTTCGCCCTCACACCCCTCTGTCAAGACCAAAACAGGCATTCATCTCAAGGTGGAAGCACATTAGTAATGGCTCTGTTGGATTAAACCCATACGGACTCTATGCTTATGATGCTGTTTGGACCATTGCCCACGCATTGAAGCTATTCTTTGCTGAGAATGGGACCATCTCTTTCTCCAATAATACAAATTTTGGTGGTATGGCTGGTCTTGCTTCCTTGAGCATCTTTGATGGTGGGAACCAGTTACTCGATAACATACTTCGCATAAACACCACTGGATTGACAGGGCCGATTCAATTTGTTGGCTCAAACAGATCCCCCCTGCATCCATCCTATGACATCCTTAATGTACATGCCACTGGCTACAGGACTATTGGATACTGGTCCAATTACTCTGGCCTCTCTGTCACCACTCCCGAGAAACTTCACAGAAAGACATCCATCCGCTCTGTTTCAAACCAGCATCTATACAATGTGACGTGGCCTGGAAATACAAGGGAAAGGCCTCGTGGATGGGTTTTCCCCCATAGTGGGAGGCAACTCAGAATCGGGGTCCCCAACAGAGCCAGTTATCAAGGCATCGTCTCACAAATAAATGGCACCCATGTAGTTCAAGGATACTGCGTAGACATATTCCTCGCTGCCATCAAATTGCTTCCATATCCAATTCAATATAGGTTCATTCTGTTTGGAGAAGGACATAAGAATCCAAGCTACTATGATCTTGTCAACATGATTGCTTCGGATGTGAGCAACGCTGTTTTTTTTTTCCCGGCATAGAAGTTGTCATAATTTAAATATCCTGCTCTTTATTGATAGTATTGTGCTTGCGTCCTTGATCAGGTGTTTGATGCTGCTATAGGTGACATTGCAATTGTCACTGACCGAACAAAGATCGTGGATTTTACTCAGCCATATATAGAGTCAGGTCTAGTTGTGGTTGCTCCGGTTCAAAGATTGAAGTCAAGTTCTTGGGCTTTCTTGAGACCATTTACTGCACCCATGTGGGGTGTCACTGCACTTTTTTTCCTTCTTATTGGAGCAGTGATCTGGATTCTTGAACACCGAACCAACGATGAGTTCCGAGGGCCTCCAAAGACGCAAATAGTGACTGTTCTTTGGCAAGCACGCTTGGCTTTTAAATTATTAGTCATACATTCCTTCCTCGCTTGTACTAGTCGGTTCAGTTTGTCAACATAACTCATGTAACTCCTCCTCACCATATCTTTGTATGTTGTTGCAGGTTTAGTTTCTCAACTATGTTCTTTGCGCACAGTAAGTCCACTTGATGAATCATATCCAAGATATATATAGTGCATGAGTCTGTAATTAAACTATAGAAACAAACCAGCTAGCTTGCATATTGTTTCAGGAGAGAACACAGTTAGCCCACTTGGTCGTGTTGTGCTGATAATATGGCTTTTTGTGGTTCTAATAATCAATTCAAGTTACACGGCAAGCTTGACGTCAATTCTAACTGTGCAGCAGCTGTCCTCACCCATAACGGGCATTGACACCTTGATAACAAGCAACAAGCCCATAGGATTCCAGGTAGGGTCATTTGCTGAGAACTATCTCACTCAGGAACTCAACATCCCAAAACATAGGCTTGTTCCCCTTGGCTCGCCAGAAGAATATGCTACTGCCCTTGAGAAGGGAACTGTTGCCGCTGTGGTAGATGAACGCCCATATGTTGAACTCTTCCTGTCAGAACACTGCCATTTCTCAATTAGGGGCCAAGAGTTCACCAAAAGTGGATGGGGATTTGTGAGTATCTATCTCTATCTCTCTTGTTATTCCCTTGGATTTAAATTTGGTTAGTTAAAAATTGTGATGAGAGCTGCTATTGGGTGGCAGGCATTCCGGAGGGACTCTCCTTTAGCCATTGACATGTCAACTGCCATTCTGAGTCTATCCGAGAACGGTGAACTTAGTAAGATCCATGATAAGTGGCTTTCAAAGAAGGCCTGTGGTTTTCGCGGTGCACAGGATGAGCAGCTTCAATTCAACAGTTTCCGGGGCCTATTCCTGATCTGCGGGATAGCGTGTTTGGCGGCGCTCCTTATCTACTTGCCCTCGGTGGCATACCAATTCAGTCAGAACTCCCCGGAAAGAGAGAGAGGCAATCATCCTTTTGGTCATTCCAGCACCTCACGTTCTGCACGCATACAGACATTTCTAAGCTTCGTTGATGAAAAGGAAGACACATCACGCAACAGCAGCAAGTTTAAAAGGAAACTTGAGGATATCTCATCTTCTAGATCCAGATCCAGAACCAGAATCAGCCGTTTAAGGACCATGGCCATGCCCAAGAAATTACACATACACATAGGCACTTCTCAACAGTCAGGACCAAATGCCGGCTACTCAGGTTCCACCGATCAAGCAATCAATTAGAATAGATAATGGATGTCATTGTGTGTTTCTTGCTCCTCTTATCTCCATTTCTTATGTAGCAGACTGGCAGGGGTTGTATACTAATTTTAATCTTAAAGTGCACCCAAGTAATGTCTATTCTTCATATTTTTCCTCCTATTTTATCTTTTCCCTTCACTCAACTTCCAATCTTCCATGTACTTATTTACCAAGAACCTACTCTTACAAGGTAGAACAATGTTCTCTCTAGCTTCCTTTATATTTTAGGTCAATCTAGCAAAGCTTTTATTTTATTAATTTAAAAAGTTTAGGTGGATTCTAACTTTTATTTGTTTCCACTAGAGAGATTTTCTATAACTCTAAAACTTTGTGGTTGATAAATTTGCATAGGTCTTACTTGATCTAATACTTAGGGAAGGACTTTGGGTGTGTATAGGTAACATGGATAGCGTTTGTCTAGTGATGACATGCACAACGTGGTCATTTGTTTGATGAGACACAAAGAGTAACACACAAGTATATATAAAATACATATATTTGGACTCTTTACTCTTAACTATAATTTTTATAGAAATTTTTGTCTTTTCAACTTGTTTCCAAGTCAATTAATTAGTCATCAAATTAATTATTATATATTTATATATAAATATGTATTTTTAATTTATTTTTATATGTATTTTATATAATGACCGATTTAGTTACCGAAAACATTAAGATTTGTAATTTGTAAACATGACGTTATTGACTATTGAGTAATTTTTTACGGTGGTTTAACTGTGCAAGCATTATAGATCAAATTATTCCTTGTATCAATCAATGAAATTATAGGTTATCTCCGATACCAATAGTTCATTCCCATCCACCGCTTGTTCTTGGCTAAAATATGTGAAGGCTTCCGAAACATTACGATACCCATTGCGCTTTCCCTCGTTGGTCGATCAAGAAATTTCTTTTTCATATTGTTTTTGTTTTTGGGTTTTAGACATGTTGTGGATTTTTTAAGATGTGACGTTTATTTTTGGTTGATATGAGAAATTAAAAACTAGTCAGTTTGAATTCTTATAACAATTTAGTTTTAAGATGATCAAATTACCATGTCCAAAAAAATAACAAACTAGTACTACTACTACTATTATAAAGAAATTAATATAAATTAAAAAAAAATCAAACATTACTTTAATACAGGATAATGAGATAGGAACCTATCAAATTTTTGTTTTTGGAGGTAAATTAATTTCTTTTGGTAAACAAAATCACAATTTCGGGAACTAAAAATTGTATTCAAATCTCGTTAAAATTCTTTGTTGAGCTAGTATGTTGATGCCTACAAGGCCAGAAAAATAAAATGAACGTTTTGAAGATGAACATACTTTCTCCTTTGTGAATCTGATCAACTCATATGCGGTGATGGGAAGTCAGATATTATTGGCAGCTTGTGCCTGCTTTGCCCCGACAGAGAAGAACTCTATGATGACTTCTAGTGGCATGCCCTTGGTTTCTGGGACTTTCAAGAAGACAAATACCCAGGCTATAGTGCACACAACCGCATAGATACCAAAAACACCTACAAGGCCTAAGGAGTTGAGCATAACTGGGAGAGAGTAGGTGACGATGATATCACAAATCCAGAAGGTAAGAGCGCATATGGCAATGCAGAGACCCCGAACTCGCGTGGGGAAGATCTCCGCGCAGAGGATATTTGGAATCGGTCCAAATCCCATCACAAAGCTGCAGAAGTACACAACCACGCTTGCTGTTGAGATTCCTGCATTCACGGCACTCCCCAAATCCACAAAACTCGCTAGCACTAATATCAGAAGAGATGCTATCAAGACCGGGATTGTGCTCAACAGCAAAGCCCTAAACCAATATTCAACAGTAACCTTATCATTTAATTTAAGCAAAACAAAAATGGACAAACCATATTAATACCATGTCGATATACCTTCTGCCCGATATATCCATGAGCCTCATGGCAACAGCTATACAAGGTAGCATCAACAAGGTTATCACAGTGCTAATAAGAAACGACGCAGAAGTGGAACTAAGGCCCAAGCTTGCAAGAAGATAACCAACTCCTGCCTGCTCAAGAATCTGAGGTGTGTAGTAGAGAACCCCATTTATACCAGAGAACTGCAATGTTCAAAGAGTAGTTAGATGCTTTTCACTTTTCATTACAAACACAGTATAACTGGTTAGCCATGCATGTTCAAGGAGCGTCAAACTGCGCTGTTGAAGCATCAGTAAGCGTGATTTGGGTACAAAACAATGTAATGTGTAATGCTGTCGCATCAAGGCAATAGAAAAATATAAATAAGTAAATAACGGCAGTGAGCACTGGAATGATGTCATTACCTGCTGAAGAATTTGAAGCCCCACACCCACAATCAACGCCTGCTTCACTCCAGGTTCGCAAAGATCACTCCAACTAGGCCCATTTGCACCTGTTTCAGATGGATGAATCATAGCTGGTCCTACTGGCTGCTGATTCATAAGCTCTTTGTTGTAAAGGGCTTGCTGACTGACCAGAGCAGACGCATGAACAACCTCGCCATCTGTCAGCCCATCACCGCCACCTACAAGTGAAAGCTGAGACTCGCGCTTGGATCCAAGGGTCCCGTCTTGGTGTAAATAGACTCTTTGAAAACCACCCTGTTTTGACCCATCTGGCCCTTCTCTTTCAGAATACTTCCATGCCAGCTGCCAACCACCACCAATGGCTGTACTACCACCAACGGGTTCTCCAGCATTCCCCTGCAAATTACTGGCTTGCCTCATGCTTAATTGGCTACCATGGGGAGGAGCAGGTGCGTCCTTATCCATACCACTTGTTGGTTGACGTGAGATGAGTGGACTGTGCAAAGAGTCATCGGCATCACCAGCAGCAGCATTGGACACATCATCACCGTCTCTGGCAAGGCTTTCTTCTACATCCCAATCTTCGTTCCTAGGCTGATTTCCTCCAACATTAAACATACTTCCAAAGTTGGAAAAAAGGGTGTTTCCTGTTTCTGGGATGTTTTCATGGACACTACCAAAGAGCTTCACTAGAGGATCTACTAGAGCACTCTGATTTACTATGCTTCCCTTTCGAGATGCAAGGCCAATGGAACTTTGTCCAGATGCGGGTTTCGCAATCATGGATGGAGCTCGATCTGGCCCATACAATTTGATATGCTCTTTTCCGGCTGATGGATCCTCCACATCACTGAATTCATTGACTGGACCAATTACGTATTCCTCTATAGTCGTATCACCCCCCACTCCAAGACCCTCAACCAATAAAGCCATCTCACCTGCTCATGGACAAGGACAAGGAAGTTACCACCAAAATCGTGCATATATATAACCCTAAATAATACTACTCTGGAAATATGACAACTGAACGTCCAGCATCTGCCGGGATGAATGTAGAGTTTAAGTGACTATAAAACATCCTACCTGGCTTAGAAGGAGGAAGGAGATGTAAGGATGATTTCAGAAATAATTCATAAAAGAAAAAAAAGAGGAAGAAAAGCAACAACCAACCGGTGACATCATCCCTGCCACGAAGCCGCTGCAGAACCTTCTTGGCCTCAAGCATCCGGCCTTTGGTGACAAGCCATCTTGGAGATTCGGGCAAGAAGAAGAGTGTGAGCATAAAATAAATGAGAGAGGGAATCCAAAGAACACCGAGCATGAGTCTCCAGCTTGGTGCCTTGGTAAGTGACATGGCAAAGACCATACAATAGGAGAGGAACATTCCGCTGGAGCCAGTGAACTGGGGAAGCGTGTTGAGCAGTCCACGAATCTCAGGTGGAGCAGTCTCGGATATGTAGAGAGGGACCAGGGTGACAGCCAAACCAATGCCCAGGCCATCTATGAGCCTTGCAAAGAGGAGAATGTAAACATTTGGAGACCACAACATAACGAGAGAGCTCAAAAAATAAAAGAGAGAGGAGATTATCAACATAGGACGGCGGCCCAACATATCCGACACAGCTCCTGAGCATGTGGTCACCAGTGTCGCTCCAATCAGTGACATGGCCACGATTAGACCTTCTACCGTCGGCTCACTTTCCAATTTGAACTCCTTCTTTATGTACAAAAGTGATCCTACATGCATCAATCCGCGTCTCAATTTATCATTATTATTATTATTGCAAGAAGGGAAAGACAAGTTGAATTGAGCTCACCTGCAATGGTAGCATTATCCCATCCTTGTAGCATGTTACCGATAGCAGCAGCTATGGCAACAAGAACAGCTCCACTCATTTTTTTCACTTTAGTTGGTAATTAATCGATCAGCTTCTCAACGGAACTAACAGAAAGAGCAGATCAAAATAATAGTAATAGATAACTAGGTTGATGGATCAATATCAGAAACCAATTCTGGATGGGGTTAATGCTAAGGGGATGATGTATAAATGTATGTAAGCATGTAGACAGATTAAGAACACGATAGTAACAGCATGAGCTCAGATGCTAAAAGGTATGAGCTCGCTCTTTTAATTCAATTATTATTATCATTAACTAATAACTAATAGCAATAGAAATCATAACAGTAATACTGAGTGGAGCAGAGCAGAGCATTTCCACACTAGTGCTTGTGCAATGAATAGTAGTATTAGCTATGGTATTCCTATTTGGCAGCAAGAAAGTAGAACTGGGAAAAAGTAATGAATTCTATCGGATGAGTCGCCCTGTTCTTTCTGCAACAGATGCTCTCCACCAGATACCTGCCCTTGTTACTCGCTTCTCAATCGGCATTCATTCAGTTATTAGCAATACGACAAAGATAGATCACATCACATTCGCGCTTCCCCTTCAAACGCAATTTGCTTTTTACAAAAATAGTAAGTAATAATAAAATAATAACGTCCAGAAAAGATTAAAAATTATATAAAATTATTTTATATCTTTTAATTATTGTTAAAATAATTAAAAATTTTTAGATATAATTAATTTATAATTATTAAATATTAAATTAAATAAAATAACTTTAGATTATTTTTTTATCATTACTGTAAATAACAATTTAAAAAAAAGTTTATTTGCTTTATTTTAATTTAACTTTCCTTTTTCTTTTTTACAGTCTTCTTGAAAATGTTAAGAATATTTTATTGTTTATAGCATATATAAATTGCATTAAACATTTTTCTTTCGTTCATATCCTTTATCTAATCTATTCTATTATATAAAAATCGGATGTCTGCACTTAATGATGAAGCTAACGTGGCATGCTTTGGAGAGTATTTCCCGATTTAATTATTTTAACTCATTCAATACAATTTATTACCATGACTTAATTATATCAGCTAATTGATTTGATTAGATATTTAAATATTAATATAATTTATTATAATATATATTACTTAATTAAATTTACTACATTAATTGTAATTTATTATATTAGTTAATTAATTTATTCATTTATAAAATCTGAAATAAAATAAATAATTTATTGTTTATTCTAATTGAATTCATTAAATTTAATTATACATTATATACGAATTAATAATAATTTGTAAATCACTTTATATTATATATGTATTAACAAAATATCATATACGCTTTAATGTGTTAATTAAATATTATATACGCACAGAAAAATAAATACAAAGATGATTTATATAATATTAATAATATTATATTAGCACAATGTTTTTTTTTTTGATATCATATAGTATTGATCATGATAATATTATTATATAGTATTATATAAACTTTCTAATATTAGTATAGAAAATTGGAAAATTATTCCTTATGGCAATCATTCTTAGTGAAATAATAGTGTGTCTCTTATATAGTATTAAAAATTGTTGCTTAATTTAAAGTAATTGTATGTTGGTATCTTAAATTTATTTTCAATAATGACCTAAATAGATAAATCTAATTGAATTGAATGATTATATAAAATATTTTATATTATTAATATACTAAAATTAAATTCATTTTTTGGTACCGAATTTTATAGGTAAATTTTATACAAGATTAAGTTATTTTTTATTTGTTTTATCTATGTTACTTTATTTAATTTTAAGTAGCGTTATATTTACAATTACTACCAGTATGATATTTTATAAAATATGAAAATCAATTTTTTTATAATTTAAATATCAATGTTTGAATAGAAGAACTTAACAGACGAGAGAGAGGAAAATTTACCTAGAGAAAAAAAAAACTTGCATAAGAATGGTGGCAACAGGCTCAACAACAACGGTAACGGGAAGAGCAACGATGATGACATAAGCTGGGAATAGTGATGGACCCAGAAAAATTTAGTAATGGGGACAAAAATATAATAAAATTTAGGTATAGATATTTTTTTTGCTTCCCACGATATTCAAAAGTTAAGAACTAATCTGTCGTGAATTTGAATTCCATTTAAGAATCTACAATTGGCCGGCAACGAGTTGCTATACATACGAGACAGAATTCGAACCCTCAATACTTATTTAAGCTGACGACTAAGTCGATCACTTGATCAATCTAAATTGGTTTAGATATATTCAAAATTTAAAATTAGAACTATCTAATACATATTGATAAGAACTAGAAATATACACACAATCATTATTATAATATTTAAAATAATAAAAATATAATTTCATACGCATAATATAATATTTAAAATAACAAAAAAAATATTTATAAGAACTTTTTTTATTTTTAACATAATTAAATATTTTTTTATATATATTTTTAAACAATTATTTTACTTAATTGTCAAATCTATTTATTATAATTTTTATAGTATAAATAAATTTTTTAACCAAAATAATTACAATATATTAATACATAGATAATATATTTTTATATCTTAAACAATTTTTAAAAATTACTAATAATTTAAGTTGTATTTAATTAGAAAACTAAGTTTTAATTTAATTATTAATTAATTAACTAATATAATATAATTAATTATCACTAATTTTTGAGTGTATTTATTTATTTTTTATACTAAATCAAATTTAACAATATAATTATTATTATGTGTTAAGTTTAACAAAATATTTTTTAACATAAAATACAAAAGAACTATTTATATTTTATTTTGAGACAAATATAATATAATAAGTGGTATATATGTATATAAGTATTAATTTTTTTTTTAAAAAATTTGTGGGGACAAATGCCCCCTCTATATTAAACGTGGGTCCGTCTCTGGCTGTGAAGGAAGATGAGAGTTGAGAATAGGTAAGCGGCGATGGACTCAGCAACAACATGACAGTAGCTATGCGATTTTTTGTGAAGAAGTCGAGAAAAAGAAGATTTTAGGTGAGGATGATTGAGTTTATCTTGCATGGCTATAGAGTATAGACTGAAGCTATGAATCATGTGTGATGTGAGACAAATCCTAATTCTTAAAAAGTGTTTATATGTATATATTTGGGACGGGTACACCCTAAACCTGACGATACCTATCTTGAGCAAAATCTGCTCCGACTCGGGTCAAGTTATTACCCTTTCATCCGGGTATGGACAGGTCGGGTACCTGCGTATTCGAAATTTCTGCCAAGTCTAACTACGTATTGATACTCCTTTTATTAAGAGTTTATCGCTAGCCAATGAATTGCTATATACAGAAGGCGAGATTCTAACTCCTAATAATTGTTTAAGCGGACGAGTGAGATGATCACTTAACAAACTCAAATTGATTAAGATAAATACTAATTATTTTTAATATTTTAATATTAAAAATTTTGAGAGTTTGATTTTAATTATAACTTTATAAAATATTTATAATAATAATTAGTATATATATTATTTAATTTTGTAATAAAATTTTTAATATAATTTTATGTATTATCCCGTACAAAGTACGGGAACATACACTAGTTGTGTTAATTAAAGAATCATGTTAAATGTACTTATTTATTTTGTTTATCTAAAACTTATAGTCATGGTTTCTTTTTTTCTTTTGGTTACAAAAGTATACCTATTTTGTCATGATTGACATTAGTAGTTAATTTTTTTTCATGATCACTTGATGAGTCCATGAATTGGAGTGATTACTTTTAACTTTGAAGATACTTATCATGCTCTCAATTAAGTGTTATTTATGAATTTTTTATTTTTTTAGATATTGTTCCCAAGTGAATAAGATTAGGTTGAGTGGGTGATCTAAGAAATAATACTATACAAGTTTAATCACCCGTGCCATGCACGTGATAAGATTGAAATTATAATTTTAAGTTGTTATGTTAAATTTCATTTTAATTATAATAATTTAATTAATAAAAGAATAACTTGTATGCGTTGTTTTTCTTTTCTTAATATAGTGTTAATTATATTAACTATAAAATTGTTATTTAATCTACTTTTTTCAATAAATTAGGCATATATACTCAATATGACCATAAATAATCTAGTAATACTTAAATCTACCAACAAAATTTTATATGTTGGTTTTACTGTGAAGTAAGAAAATATCAAAATCAGCTCAAAATGAAGAACAATTAACCCGTGCCATGCCATGCACGTGATAAGATTAAAGTTGTTATTTAAACTTGTATTAACCCGTGTCATGCACGTGATAAGATTAAAATTAAAATTTTAAATTATTTTGTTAAGATTAATTTAAATTATAATAATTTGATTAATAAAAATATAATATGTTATGATTTATTTGTTTTTTCTTAATCTAGTGTTAAATATATTAATTCTAAAATAGTTATTAATTGGTTTTAGTAATCTACTTTCATCAATAAATCAAACATATATACTCAATGTGACCATAAATAACTTAATAATACTACCACCAACAAATTTTTATATGTTGTTTTACTGTCAAGTAAGAACATATCAAAATTAGCTCAAAATAAATAATAAATTATTAGAGAATTCTAATGCACAAAATTCTCTAATAAATAATAAATAATTTAAGTCTACTAAAAAACAACTCAACACTTTTCTTTGATGCCTGCAAAACATATACTTAAAATAATATTATATCAATGTTAGCATACAGTTTTACAATCATCGACCGTATTTACTATACATAACTCCTTCTTAAAAGTTATTCTACACACGTGTGCAGTCGGAAGATAAATTACTGGACTTTATTTTTTTAAATTATTATAATTATGTATTATTCATTAAATGCTAATTGTAATATTGTAATAAAATTATAATAAAGATATTTTTCTAAAATAATTTAGAAGAGAGAATAGTGCTTTCATTTTGGAGGAAAAATAAATTCTTGAGGAATTGTACCTCACTTTTATTAGTTGATAATGTATTAAATATTGATTTTATATAATTATAATAAAAATATTTCTCTAAATTAGTATAATCATGCATTATTCGTTAAATGTTAATTGTAATATAATTATAATAAATATATTTTTCTAAAATAAATTTAGAAAAGAAAATAATGATTTTATTTTAGAGAAAAAATGAATTCATGAGAAATTAACACCTCACTTTTATTAGTTGGAGAAAAAATCCAGTTTTAGTATATTTTGTCATTATTATACATTTTTCTCTAATCATATATCCAACGTTTTCTTTTCTTTGTTTCAACATTTTGAACCTAGGTTTAACTTCTCGTAGTTCTCACTTCTTAGTTATTCTATTAGATGTAGTTGATAACTATTAAAATTCTTCGATTAATATAGGAGAAAAATATATTATTATATGATAGAATTAATATGAGTATATTTTATTAATAAATAAACAAAGTTAATATAAAATAAAATTATACATAAAAAAGCAAAAAAATAAAATTAAAATAGCAAAAGTGATAAAAATATTATTTTTATAATTTTATTTTGTCATTTTTATGTATAGAAGATTAGAAAATAGTAAAATTTTAACTAAATTAATTTATATTTGTTGTATTCAATTTAAATAAATAATAAATTATCTTATTTTAATTTATTTTTTAAATTTATATATCATAAAAATTAAATCAAATAATTAATATACCTAATTTTAAATTGTGTGATACTTAAATATCTATTCAAATCAATTAGTTGATATAATTAATTCATCATAATGAATTATCTTTAATGAGTTAAACAAAATAAAGTAGAAGCATGCTATGTTGATTCTATCATTAAAGGTAAAAATTCGATTTTTATATAATAGAATAGATAGAATAGATAATATAATAGACGGCGAGAAAGAGAAAGATAAACATTTTAGATTCTAAGTTGTTTTATTTAGATGTTGCAATGTGGGTATCACATTATTTTACTTATTCTACCATATGGACCCTTTTGTAACTTTATTTCAGTATCAATAGAATTCCACTACCTTTGTGTACTAAATTAAAATTTAAAATGAAACTAAAAAAAAATAAAGAGTATAAAATTATTGATTGAAAAATACTCTAAATAATAAAAAGCCAAATTAATTTTAATATTAAATTCATTAATACGGTTTTAATTTTATATAATAGTTAGAAAATAAATTAGTAAAAGCAAATAGAAGAATGACTTTAATTAATATTTGATAAAATATTCATTTAGAATAATTAAAAAATTTAAAATTATGATATTATTAAAAATAATATATTTGTATGTTAAAAAAATTATATTTAAATAAAATATTTATAAAATATAAAATTTAGAGTAACATAGTTTCATAAACATTAATCATTAATCAATTATGAACTAACATAAAATTATAATATAATTTATTTATGAAAAAATAATCAATAATTAATATTAATAAATATAAAAATTATCCAAATACTTTGATCAAAAGTATGTATGAGTGGTTAATTATTATTTATTATTAATAATATTTTGTTCGTAACAAAAACTGAAAATATAATTATTCAGATTTAGATTTTAGAAAAATAAACGTATAAATAACAAATGATCTATTTTATCATGTATATTATAAAATAATTAATTAAACTAACTGATATAATGAATTATAATTAATTAATTGGTATAAATTATAATAAATTATATGATATTAAAAAAATAAAATGAATACAAAAAATAAAAAAGAAATAGAAGAATAGAAGACTACAATAAAATAAACTGAATGTGAGTTTTTTTTTCTTTTTACAAATTTTATATCACATCTGCTTCAATAATAATAAATAAAAATACATCAACTTAATATCTAAGAGAAAATGATGAGATAAAATCATAACACAATTCTAAAATAAAAGCTTAAATTAAACCATAATATCATTGCACAACACAAATTAAAAGTAATTTCACACTACAATATACCACACAAATAGGTAAATAACTTAAGCTTAATTACGGATTTTTTACGAAATTTTTTTTATTTATGTATACAGGATAACACCATGGTCTATAAATGCTTAGTGGATAACATATCATATATTGCTCTGAATGATGAGCACATGAGTTGAAGAGTGTGTGCTAATTTGTGTCCATGATAGTTGCCTTGTGACGACGCCTCATAGGAAGAAAAAGAATTGTTGTAAAAGCTACCCAACGAAAGAGTAATTGGTAAATGAATAATATTTTCTTCTAGTATTTTTATAGTGGTAAAATAAAAACAGAAGGAATAAAATTTTGTATTTTTATATTGGAAATAGAATTTGATATTTATCCTAATAAAATTAAATAACTAATTAGCTATATTTAAATAAATAAAATAAATTAAATAAAAATATTTTTAAGAATTAACCAAATCAATTAGTCGATACAAATAATTAGTATAATTAATTTTATTTGATTTATTGAATTCAAAAAATAAATTAAAAAATAATTGATTGAATTTAATGAATTAAAAAAAATAAATAGAAAACATAGGAGACAATGATTTTTTTAACTAAATTAATATGTATTTATTGTATTTAATCAGTATAAGTAACAAATCATTTATGTTATTATGTACCTTATAAATTAATAAATTAAAATAATTGATATAATAAATTACAATTATTTGATTGATATAAATTATAATAAATCGTGTGATATTTAAATACCTAATCAAATCAATTAGTTGATATAATTAATTTGCTGTAATAAATTGTATTCAATGAGTTATAAAAAATAAATTAAGAAACACGCTAAGAAGTATCCACGCCCATCATGAAGTATAGAAATTCAATTTTTATATAATAAAAATATACATTCTTATATATGTTATAAAAATATGATTTGATTCCATTAACTTGCTTATTTTTTTTTAACTTGCCACTTATATTCAGCATGGAATTTTTATTTTTCTAAAATAAATTTAGAAGAGAGAATAGTACTTTTATTTTGGAGAGAAAATAAATTCATTAAAAATTGACACCTCGCTTTTATTAGTTGATAATGCATTAAATATTAATTTTATATAATTATAATAAATATATTTTTCTTAAATTAGTATAATCATACATTATTCATTAAATGTTAATTGTAATATAAATATAATAAAGATATTTTTCTAAAATAAATTTAGAAGAGAGAATAGTGCTTTCATTTTAGAAGAAAAATAAATTTATGAAAAATTGACACATCACTTCAATTAACTAGGAAAAAATACAATTTTAGTATATTAAGTAGAAGTATATTATTATTATTATTATTATTATTATGATTAAAAATATTTTTGATTGATAATTGATAAGTAGTTTAATAATGTATTAAATATGGATTTTATATAATTATAATAAAGATATTTTCCTAAATTAGTATAATTATGCATTATTCATTAAATGCATTCATTTTGGAAGAAAAATGAATTCATGGGAAATTCATACCTCACTCTCATTAGTTGAGAAAAAATCTAATTTTAATATATTAAGTAGATTATATAAATAGAAATACTTGCTAAGTATATATAAAAGAGGAGATATATAATTATATATAATATAATTGCTATATATGTAACAGATATAAATTGTTATAATTATAGAGACTTACTATAATTATATTAAATTTAATTATGAATGTAAATAAATAAAAGTGATAATAATTAATATTATTTTTTTTCTTTTCTATATTTAATATTTACCGTAAATATAAAAAATATTGAGAAAAAAAGTAGATACTGACTTTATTTTATTTTATTTTACGTCATGGATTTCTTTACTAAAATTAATGGAAGAAAAAAAATCTTTGTTTATATATCAATCTCAATCACAATAAATAAGATGAATCGATTGGGCAACTAACAAATTTAACGGGTAAATGTTATTTTCCATTTATGGAAAAAAGGAGGTAATATGCATGCATATATTAATATAGAAAGAATATATACTCACAACTTTAAAATCTTCAAGAATATTCAATTGTATTATCCTTCAAACCAAAAAATTCATCCTTTCTTTTTATTAAATATTTATATTAATTCAATTAGATGAGTGTTTTAATTAAAGAAAAGATTATTATTATTATTATTATTATTATTATTATTATTATTGAATAATAACGATAATTATCGTTATTAATATTAAATTGGTTATTAATATATATATATATATATATATATATATATATAAATTGAATTATCATTAATATTAAATTAGTTATATATATATTTATTGTTACTTTTACAATCGTGCAATAATATTTTCTTTCATTTGTTAACTAATTAAACTTAGTTATTTATATTAAATATATTTAATGATTTCTAAAAATTAATCATATAATTATCATTATTAATAATCAATTTATATTTTTCTAAAATATTAGTTTCTATTTTTTTATTATTATTATTATTATTATTATTATTATTATTATTATTATTATTGTATAGGTCACCATTAAGATAATAACTTGTCACTAATAAAATTTTAGGATAATGAATAAAAAATAGAATTATATCAATATAATTAAAATAGTTAAAAATATTTTTGATTGATAATTAGGTTAATAATGCATTAATTATTGATTTTATATAATTATAATAGAGATATTTTTCTAAATTAGTATAATTATGAATTATTCATTAAATACTAAGTATAATATTGTTATATAATTATAATTAAGATAATTTTCTGAAATAAATTTAAAAGAGATTAGTATAATTATAATAAAGAGATTATTTTAAATTAGTATAATTATGTATCATTGATTAAATATTAATTATAATACAATTATATCAATTAAAGATAATTTTTAAAAATAAATTTGAAAGAGAGAAATAGTGCAATCATTTTGGAGAAAAAATGGATTCACGAGAAAATGACACCTCACCATCATAAGTTGGAAAAAATTCAGTTTTAGTATATTAAGTAGATAGATTGGTATAAATTATAATAAATTATATAACATTTAAAAAGAAAATAAAATGAATAAAAAGAAAATAAAAATAAATAGAATAGATAGAAGACTACAATAAAATAAATTGAATGTGAGAGTTTTTTTTTTTGGTACATTTCACATCCGTTTCAATAATAATAATAAATAAAAATACGTCAACTTGATATCTAAGAAAAAATGATGAGATAAAATCATAATACAGTTCTAAAGTAAAAGTTTAAATTAGAACATAATAATATCATTACACAACACATATTGAAAGTAATTTCACACTACAATATACTAAAAACAGGTAAATGACTTAAATTTAAATACGAAACATTTTTTATTTATGCATACATGATAACACCATGGTCTATAAATACTTCATAGATAACATATCTTATATAGCTTCGAATGATGAGCACGAAAGTTGGAGAGTGTGGTAGTTTGTTTCTACGATAGTTGCCTTCTTGCAACGACGCCTCATAGGAAGAAAAAGAATTGTTGTAAAAGCTATCAAATGAAAGATTTATTGGTAAACGAATGATATTTTCTTCTAGTATACATGGTCTTTTATAGTGGTAAAATGAAGATGGAAGGAATTAAATTTTATATTTTTATATTAGGAATAGAATTTGATATTTATTCTAATAAAGTTATTATTATTATCAATATAAATGGGTTAACAACTTGCCACTAATAAAATATATGTTCTCAAATTTAGATTCATATACCACAGGAAAACACTATATAGACTTTAGTAAAATAAAAATAAATATGTAAATTACCTATTATTAAGGTAATTTTTTAATAGTGCATTAAATTTTGATTTGATACAATTATAATGAAGATATATTTCTAAATTAGTATAATTATATATTATTCATTAAATATTAATTACAATATAATTATATTAAAGATATTTTTTATAAAATAATTTAGAAAAATTATTTGATATAGGTGAATCGGGTAACAAAGATTTTTTATTATTATTATTACTATTATTGATATTATTATTATCATTAAAATTATTAAAAGTATTTTTAATTGATAATTAATAAGTAGTTTAATAGTGTATTAAATATTAATTTGATATAATTATAATGAAGATATGTTGCTAAATTAGTATAATTATATATTATTCATTTAGTATTAATTATAATATAATTACAATAAAATAATTTAGAATAGAAAAAAAATTATTCGTTTTGGAGGGAAAACGGAGGCATGAGAGATCGACACGTCACCTTTAGTAGCTGGGGAAAAACCCAATTTTAGTATATTAAGTAGATTAAAACTAAGTGAACGGTGAACCTATATTTTTTTTTGTGTCTATATTTTTGAAAAATATGAACTTTATAATATAGTCTAAAAAATAAGAATTAAATTAAAAACAAGGAAGTGTTTTCAGAATAAATAAAAAGTTCATTCTTTTAATTAATTTGTATATTATACATTAAAATATTTTTATTATAAATATCCATTAATAATTTACCATACAATTAATAAATTAGTACAAACATTATAATTTGTATTTGAGTAAAGTATTGTTTTTGTCCCCAACGTTTTGGGTAAATCTCAAAATTGTCCCTAACGTTTCAATCGTCCTATTTACGTCCCTAACGTTTTTAAATTGACTCAATATTGTCCTGCCGTTAGGGATCCGTTAATAAAATTAACGGCGAGACAAAATTGAGACGATTTTTAAACGTTAGGGACGTAAATAGGACTAAAACATTGAGGACAAAAACGATACATAGAAATAAATTTTAATTTTATTTTTCAATAATATCAATTTTTTACTGTACATAGTATTAATTATTTTTAATCATATTTACACTTAATCACCTTATTTTCATTCTAAATAAATTAATTTTTTTTATAATTTTACGCTTAAAGTAATATAATTTTTTTATAAATAAATAAATTTTATACTTTCATTCTAAATAAATAATGTAATTTTACTTTCATTACTTAATCACATTACTTATATTTTTTTATAGTTTTACACTTTCATTCTAATCACATTACATTATTTATTTAGAATAAAAGTGTAAAATTTATTTATTTATAAAAAAAACATTACTTTAAGTGTAAAATTAAAAAAATAAATTTATTTAGAATAAAAATAAGGTGATTAAGTGTAAATATGATTAAAAATAATTAAATACTATGTACAGTAAAAATTGATATTATTGAAGAATAAAATTAAAATTTATTTCTATGTATCGTTTTTGTCCCCAACGTTTTAGTCCTATTTACGTCCCTAACGTTTCAAAATCGTCTCAATTTTGTCTCGCCGTTAATTTTATTAACGGATCCCTAACGGTAGGACAACATTGAGTCAATTTTAAAACGTTAGGGATGTAAATAGGACGATTGAAACGTTAGGGACAATTTTGAGATTGACCCCAAAATATTAGAGACAAAAACAATATTTTACTCATTTGCATTTCGAGCACCTCAGCATTCTCATATGTGATGTGATGGGGAAAAGTTCATCGGGATGACCGGATGGGATCAGTCTAGGTTGGTTGGGTTTTGTACTTTAGTTTTTCTTCTTTCATATCATCATTCTCTGTCGTCCGTAATAATCCCCGTTTGGGTTCTTTTTCTATTTTTTTTTTGTTTTGACTTATTTACTGTAAAATTATGAGCAGCTAAATTTGATAGAATTTTCATGGGACCCATCTTTAAATCTATATAATTACATATAAGGGAACAAATTACATATACAAAATGGTGTTTGTTACGGTACGATGATAAATTCATAGGTACCGATACGTTAAAAATATAAACAAGTAGTAATAAGCCATGTGGAATTTATTTTCTACGTCAGTATTTAATTTTTTCTTTTTTAAATATATATTATATTACCACTTTTACTAATACACTCTTTTTAATTAAATAAAAATAAAAATATATTTTTTATTTAATTTTATAAAAAGTCTTAAACATCCTTACTTTATTTGATTAGACAAATATCTTTTTAAATTAATCAAATTTTAGAATTCAATTAATTCTAATTTTATAATTTTAAATAATTTAAACAACAAAACAAAAACATATAAAAAAAATCAAAAATCAATCGTTCTTCATCTTCTCCAGTTTTCCTAATCATTCCTGTCTCTCTCTAAAGCAAAGCAAAACATATCAATAAAACTAAAAATCAATCGTTCTTCATCTTCTCCAATTTCCTTAATATCATTCGTCCCCCTCTCCCCATTCTGAAGCAAAACAGTGGAAGTCCCAAACAAAAACAATAAAACCCTAGCCCTAGGTTCGTTGTCGCTGCCGTCCCCTGTCTCAGCGCTTTCGCTTCTTCCTCTTCCCTCTGTCCGGAACCCAGGCAGCTCGGCACGCCGTCCCCATCTTCACTGGCTTCTCTGTCCGTGGCTTGGAGCAGCTTCTCTCGAAACCTAGCTTCTCTCGCTCTCTTCTCTCAGTCTCGCCCTCGCACAATCTTGCAGTCGCTCTCTGCTGCTCACAGTCTCACCCTTGCAGAGTCGCAATCCCACCAGCCGCCAGCACCGAAGCCTTCTTCCCAGTTCCCAGCGAGCATCGACCCAGCAGGCAGCAGCGTTCTTCCAGCAGCGCCCAGCGTCGCCAGCGAGCACCGACCCAGGAACGTTCTTCCCAGCAGTGACAAGCCACCGACCCCAGTTCCCACCGAGCCTCCATCGTCTTCTGTAATGGAGGCTAAGCCTCATGTTTATTTTTTCTGTTCTGATTCTATTTTTATTTTTAAATTCTGGTTTAGTCTTCTTATTGATTCTAATTTATAATTAATACTTGGCTAAGCCTCCATCGTCTTCTGATTTTGTTTTTTAATTTTAAACTTTTTGTTCTGTTTTGATTTAGGGGTTTAGGGTTAATTCTGATTCATGATTTTCAATTCTATTTGTATATTTTGGTTCACAGGTTTAGGGTTGTTGGTTCTTATATTTTGGTTGAGGGTTGTTAGATTTTTATTCTCTGTTCTGATTTTATTTGTTGTTGATTTACTAAAATTGCTTCTGATTGTTGTTCATTGTTCAATGTATTAGTTACGGCATAGCCTGAATAGTTGTTTTTTCAGTTCCCATTGTATGGAATGGATGTTAGCAAGCAAAGTTGTATTTACTGATCATGATATCTGGAAAGCTGTTTTTGGTTTGAAGACCATATATTTAGAACTCTCCATGGATGAATCATGGGCCACAGTATGAAAATCAATTATTTTCAATGGTCTTTTTCATCCTTCCTTCTAGTCTATTCTAGAGTATACTAGGTGTTTTGTTTTGTTTGCATGCTTTAGAACTCTATGAGCTAGTGACCTTTTTCTCTATTGATTTTAAGACTTTAAAACATGAAACCAAACATGTTATTACACATTTTTCAGTACCTCGTTATTGATTCATTGATTTCATTGTTGCTGGTTGTTTTATTACTGGGTTCAGTGTTCATTGTTTTATTTGTTGTTCATTCTTTAGGAAAATTGCTTCTGATTGCTGGTTCACTAGTTCAGTGGGTTTCTCTCCATGCATCAATCCTAGACCACATGTTTTTTGTGTGATGGCATGCACATTAAGAAGACCTTCAACCAAAAAATTGACCTAAAGCTCTTTATATAAGGAAGAGAGCTTTTGTTCATTTAATCATGCAGAAAGCATCATGGGAACGTCCTGTATATTGAGGCTGCAGAAAATGGCTGCCATCTTTACCAACTATTCCTGAAGTGTAGAACTATTGAATAGTTGTAAAATTTTTGCAGTTAATATTATTTACAACTCTTACAACATTTTCTGAGAGGTTCTGGGTTGTGTGTATCTACTAAATAATATCAAGGATGTTTACTTGCTTAAATTTTTAAAAGTAATAGCAGGGAGAACCAATAGTTGTTAACTTTCATTACTTTAGAGATATTACTGGTAGAATCTGCATGTGTTCAATTGTTTTCAAATAAAATATTGTAATAATCCTTATGGCTATGCAGTTTAGAATTTATATAGAATGAGTCTTGAGTCTTGAGATCACTCAGGAACAATTTTCTTCACAACTATCATAGAATAGAAATGTAACTGAAATTATTTTCTGCATATTAAGTATGCTCATATTCTATTTCTTCTGTTTTTACTAAATAATCTGAAAATTAGTATCAAATAACATAAATTGCAACAAGCAATTAACTGAATCAAGAGTATGTTTATTCACTCATATTGTAGTGATTGTTGTGACGAGTTGCATTTTTTTGTAATTTTGGTCAAGGATTAAGTTTTGAAAATTTGAATGATTCATTGACACATGTATCAAGTAAAACATGTTAAAACCCTTCTTGCAAAAGCTTCTTTGCTTTAATTTTTTTTTCTGGTATCTATTGGCACTCATGATAATAGTGCAAAGCTTATATCTCATACATGTAAATTGACCTTGGTCAAATTAGACCAAACCATTTACAACACAAAACAGAGTTTCTATTACATAACAAGGTAAGCCTACCCTCCGCATCAGTGTTGTTAACCTACAAAAGAAACCCAACATCAAATTCTTAGTAATTGATCTCAAATGGTAATATT
This sequence comes from Arachis stenosperma, assembly GCF_014773155.1. NCBI lineage: Eukaryota > Viridiplantae > Streptophyta > Magnoliopsida > Fabales > Fabaceae > Arachis > Arachis stenosperma. Next base: position 116,471 of record NC_080383.1, on the reverse strand, counting down.
ATATTAAACAAATAATAAAAATTACTACACATGTTTAATTATATTGATCCTAGAGGACAAAATCTCTAATCATTGATTTCCAATTTTACACGAATATTTATTTGTACCAGATATTTCTACAATAGATTTGCCCTACGATAATTCAAGTGACCAATACATTGCATCCAAATATTAAAATTAAACATCCAAGAAGCACAAAAACTGTTCTCAATATAAGAAATATATGATTTCTGGAGGGAAAAGATGAGAAGACTGCAATGTAATGGTTGAAACAGGATCAAAATGTAACAAATGCTATGTTCCAATAACGTGTACAGTAAGTTGTGATTATAACCAAATAAACTCTCACCTCTATAGTCTTTCTATTTGAAGTTGTGACAATGTCTCCAGGCCTCATACCTTTTCCACTAATCATATTCTTACAAGCTGCAACTACAAAATGAACCTGCATATGCAGGACTTTAAACTTGGGCATAGCATGAATTATTAATTATAATTAGCAATTGTACCACAAAATGCAGTAACTCACAATATTCACCAGCGACTCCAAACTAAACATTCCAAAAGAAACTAGAACTTAATTTCATATGCAATATGGAATGCAATAGAAAACTCGATAGTGTTAAATAAGAAAAGAAATGAGATAAAAAAATTTCCTTTAGTTTTGTACAAATGAAACTATGTTCAAATCAATCAATTGAATTTTATTCTTTACAAAGGGAAAAAATTCATGAACAATGACATAAATTACTGACCTCAACTCCAAGAGGTTTGATTTGACCAAGAGCTTTTGCTGCACCCAAAACGGCAGCGACTGGCAACCCAGTTCTGGCAGCGATCGGCGACCCAGTTCTAGCAGCGATCAGCGACACGACGGCGAGAACAGAGACGACGGCATGCGGTGACTCGATGGCAAGCTGCTCCAAGCCACGGACATAGAAACCAGTGAAGATGGGACGACGTGCCGAGCTACCTGGGTTCCGGACAGAGGGAAGAGGAAGAAGCGGAAGCGCTGAGACAGGGGACGGCGGCAAAGAACCTAGGGCTAGGGTTTTGTTGTTTTTGTTTGGGACTTTCACTGTTTTGCTTCAGAATTGGGGGGGGGGGGGGGGGAGGGAGATGAATGATATTAAGAAAATTGGAGAAGATGAAGAACGATTGATTTTTAGTTTATTGATATGTTTTGCTTCAGAGGGAGACAAGAATGATTAGGGAAATTGGAGAAGATGAAGAAGGATTGATTTTTGTTTTTTTTTTATATATTTTTGTTTTGTTGTTTAAATTATTTGAAATTATAAAATTAGGATTAATTGAATTCTAAAATTTGATTAATTTAAAAGAATATTTTTGTCTAATTAATTAAAGTAAGGATGTTTAAGATTTTTTATAAAATTAAATAAAAAAAATATTTTTATTTTTATTTAATTAAAAAGGGTGTATTAGTAAAAGTGATGATATAATATATATTTAAAAAAGAAAAAATTAAATGCTGACGTGGAAAATAAATTCCACATGGCTTATTACTACTTGTTCATATTTTTAACGTATCAGTACGTATAAATTTATCATCGTACCGTAGCAAACACCATACAAAATAAATGTTTTCAACTTTATAAAAATATAATATGTTATTTATAGCCCTATATTTGTTATTAAATAGTTTAGGATTTACTATTTAGAGACGAGAGTTAAAAATATATGTTAATTAAATCACGTTATTTTATTTATATAATAAAAAATTTTAAATTTTGTAAAGTGCTTATAATAATTAAACAAATACATATAATAAAAATTTTAAATTTTTTTTATCAAACTGCTTAATTATAATGATTATAAAATTTTTAGTTGTACTCATTATTTTACTTGTACTTGTCTACTTGATGTAAGTTGTATAAACATAGCAAAAATCTTTTAAATTTATAAAAGTGCTTATAATAATTTTTTTTGTGTTATTTGTAGTTTTTATTATTTATGCAGGCTTGTGCCTTAGAACAATTTATATAAGCATCTGTTATCTTAAATTATTTTGGGTTAGAATGATTTATGTTTTTTTTTAATCTATAGTGTGCACACCTATTGTTAAATCATTATATATAGAAATGATTTACAAGAGACATATATATAATCGAGTTCAATTTAGGACAACTATATAATATTAAAGAAAAAATATTTTATCTAAGTGTTTTATCAAAATTTTTAAAAAAATTAATTTTAATATATATATATATATATATATATATATATATATATATATATTTACTAAAGACAGGAAAACTAGAACACGTGACTTCTTAAATGAGTATGGAAAACTATGTCATTTGAGTTATAACTCATTGATTAATTTTAATATACTGTTAGTGTAAAATAATTTTACACGTATATTCAATTATGCAACAGTAGATAGTAAAAATAACTATTTTTCACACTAATTGCGTGAATAATTATCTAAAAGAACGGATGTAATTATACGATTGTATAAAATATTACACTATTAATACATTAAAATTAAACTAATTTTCAAATTATAAAGATTTAATTAAAACATTAATAGAATTGTAAAAACAATAACATAATTAAGCTTATAATATACTAATTGCCATGAGCCAGTGGAATATAATATACTTATAGTTTATAATGATTTCAATATTTTAGAATAAAAATCTGTGAGAATAAGATAGTGAAATAACTTAATACTGTTATACATGACATAATACTGTTATACATGACAGTATATATCACATGGCTAACTGTATAAAATTGAAGGCTATTGCTATTTGGAATATATGTTCAATTTTAAAATTTTGATATTTTTTCTTAATTAGGACAACCATGGTTAAAAGTTAAAACATTCAAAAGAATGCCATTTCCATTAGAAAAGTAAAACGATAAATACAACTCGAATAATGTTGTTATGATTTCACATTTTTTTTGAATAAGGAGTTAAACACAAGTAAGTTATTTTTTTAATAATTATTATTTAAACGAAAAATAACCTGTTAGTATTTAGTAGTATTATGTCTTTAAATAAAAAATCAAATAATTTCTAAAAACCAAATTATCATTTGAAAACATATTAATATTTATGAATAAATTTTATTTAACTATTATAAAAAAAATTTGATTATTCTTTGATATTTATTTGATTGTAAAAAATAATTTTTTATCATTAATTATTTTATTAAATATAGAATACAACAATTTGTGTGTGCACATTGTTTTTTTTAATAAGTTGTTGTCTTTTTTTAACTTAAATAAACTAAATAAAGAAAAATAAAACAAATAAAATAAAATAACTACTTAAATAGAGGGACAGTTTCGTATAAGACTACTCTTAAACTTCTCCCAAGGTAAAGGAAGCTCCACATGAGAAAGTTGTGATTTCATCGCCATCTTTGTCATAGTGTCTACCACCGTATTTGTATATCTCATAATCAAACGAAAGTCAACACGCCAATTCTAATGTATGATATCTCTTATTTTGAGCACCAATTGATCAATAAATCCAAAACCATCTTGGTGATTAGTAACAAGATTAAACGCTTCCACAATCCACACAATTCGTCTCAAAAATAACATCTCGTTGACTCACATCCCAAGCTAAGAGATATTCTTTCCAAATAGCAAATAATTTCCCTTGAAAATACTATTACTCTTAATCATTCCCAAATACCCCCTTTGTAAACTTTCATTACAATCTCTAATAACACAAGCAAAACCAACACTATCGTCCGAACTAGGATAACTAACATCACAATTAATCTTAAAAGTACCGGTGGATGGGGATTCCAAAAACTATTTAGAGTAGAGGGAATAGACATATGTTGTAATTAAAAAAATATTCCTAAACTCTTTTTCTTAAGTTAATGCCAGACAAAACACTTTTTTCGAAGACCAAGTTTCATGAGGATTAAAGATGTCATTATTCCTTGCTCGCCATATCCACCAAAGTCTCGAAAAAAAACTTGAACGGATACTCTCCGCTATGATACAAGAACCAGTTCTTCAAATCCAAAGGATGACAAGAAATATCCAATCTATATGCTATACAAGCTGAGTTTTTGGACAATTTCGAATACAATGTAAAACCGATTCTTGGCTAGAAAAACATCTTGGACACCTATCCGATGATGACATCCCTCTTCTGAAGTAAAAACTTACAGTAGGAAGAACCTCCTTAAAACACAGCCAAGCAAAAAATTTGTGCTTTTCTGGAACAAGCTGGCGCCAAAGCTAAAGCCAATTCTCCCGCTCCTCCCAACCAAACAGCTGCTTACACAACCACAAGTAACCATTACTTGAGTCATAGACTTTGGCAGCAGACCCAAACTAATACCAACTCACTTCCGAACCTGCTTGCACATTTAGATTGTAAGAGAGGATATTACCTTTTAAATTTTGAGATAAATGAGAATAAAGAGTATTCAAATGTCACCTACCAACCGACCAAATATCTTGTATCCGGAGATTCGAACAAAAAATGTGAACATAATCCATCTCATTAGATAACCGTCATTCTCTCCTCCAGTTAGAAAACAAAAAATTCTGGTTCAAATCTCCAATACACCAAAAAAAACCTATCATTCAACACTTTTCAAGCCTTGTAAAGACTCCTCCAAATAGGAGAGTCATTGTTCTTAGGGCAACTAAAATAGTCATATAAAGAATCGATATTTGGCATCTAACAATTGGACCCATAACTTATTTGACTGCTGAAAAAAAGTTCAAACTAGCTTCCTAAGAAGAGCAATATTCACACAATAAGGATCTCTAATTCTCAAACCTCCATATTTTTTTGGAGTAACCAGTACCTTCCAACTAACAAGATTCAATTCTCTTCTATCAACTTATCATTTCCAAAGAAAATTCTTCATCATAGACTCCAATTTACTAATGATTCATTTGGAAAAAATAGAGACATGCATCTGGTATGTAAGAATAGCAGCTGCAACAGAATTAACTAAGTAGAGTCTACCAACCCGATTGAATAAACTCCCTTTCCACCTTGCTAGTCTACTCCAAATCTTATACAGGACACCATTGAAAGCTGAACGAGTCACCTTAGAATGGCTAAGGGTAACTCCAAGATACTTGCCTAAGTCCTGAACAAATCTGATAGAGTATACCCCAGTGAAAACATCTTTCTTTGTTGCAGAGATATTCTTGGAGCAAAGCGCTTTAGACTTTTTTCACATTAATCTTCATCCCAGATGCTTTGTAAAAAGTCTTTAAAATTAACATCACATTTTGCACTTATTTCTTTGTAGTTTTACAGAATAGAAACAAGTCATCTGCAAATATTAAATGGGATATTCTTGGTCTCCCTTTAAAAACAGCAACTGGCTCCCACAAATTTAAATTAATCTGATGAAAAAATAAAGCATGTCAATTTCTCCATACATAACACAAAAAAATAGAGTGATATAGGATTTCTTTGTCTAAAACTCCAACTAAGAATAATATTATTCAACGATTCTCATTCTAAAAGATAAGTTATTATTTTTAAAGACTAATATAAATACATCACAAATTTTAAAAATTAATCAAAATTAGATTAACGTCATTTTGATCATAACTGGGTGAGGTTCACCTATTTTTTTCCACTCGCAAAAATAAAAAATATTTTAATATTTAATATTATTTAATTTTTTTTAAATAAACTTTAAATTTATTTGAAAAAAAGTGTTATAACCAAATTAATATTAAAAATATATAAATTAGACGCTTTGGTTTGAATAAATTTTTGTTATTTTAGAAATTTTAAAAAATTAAGATAGATTAGTCCGAACATATAAAAAACTAGTGTATCTTATAATAATATTTTTTAATTAAATATTTTATAATAAATTTATGGTTTTGTTAGGAAAATAGTTATTTTAGACTATAATTAGCTAACAAAATGATAAGTAAACAGAGATTAAAGATTTGAGTTGTTATTATAAATAAAAGAGAAAATTATTAACTGATTATTGGGTGAAAAATATTAGTTTCTACTTTTTTATTTATTTATTAAGGACTTATTTTTTAACGTATATATTAAAAATTTTGTTAAAAAGAACGAAAGAATTAATCTATCTCAGAAGAAAAATTATCTAAATTTTTATTAAAAAATTATTAAAAATTAAAGTATTCTACCTAAAAATTATAAATTTCAACTTTTATTTAAAAAAAATTCAAGGCAGGGACAAATTTTTGTTTTAAGGAGAAAAAGAAAGACGCGTGATATTTAATTGAAAATTCTACAGTAGACGCAGCTGGTCAGCACTGACCACCTCCGATGTTTCTCGGCAGGAACCGCTACAAATATACAAATAGTCAAATACCATATCCATCCTAAAATTAACAAATAACCCAAATATAAAAAGAGAAAAAGAAAAACTTATTTTCCGAAGATCTGTCGGAGCTGCAGGAGAGAAATGAATTGAATTGAATGGAAAACAAAGCATGAGAGGTTAATATTATCCATTCGTCCTCTTTCCTTTTCCATCCTCACCTTCTGCCTGTTCTGGTACGGTTATTTGGATTCTATTTGTTGTTGATGTTGCTACTGCTGTCGTAGTTTTTCCTTTATTTATTTATCTAAAAATCCAGCTACGTGTTTAAAAATGAATTGATCTCTGATTCGTATGGCTGTGATTGTGATTATTAGGATTTTGATCGTGACTCGTGAGCACAGCAGCTTAGCGCATAAGAGAAACTGATGAGAGATTGTTGGATGAGGAAACGGGCGTAATACAGAATCGTATTGTTTGATGGGCAACACATGCCGTGGATCTTTGAGAGGAAAATATTTTCAGGGCTTCAGCCAGCCCGAAGACCCCTCCAGGCGCAGCAATCCTTCTGACCCCTCCGACTCAGAGCACCTCCCCAAGCAGAATCCCAATTCAGCAGACAACAACAACAACAACAGCAACAACAACAACAACAACAATAACAACAACATCAACAACAACAAGAGAAATCTACCCTTCAAGAAGGACACCATCATGCGCAGAGGCCCCGACAACCAAGCTTATTATGTCCTGGGTCATAAGACTCACAACATTCGTGATCTCTACACTCTTGGCCGCAAACTGGGTCAGGGCCAATTTGGCACCACTTATTTATGCACCGAGAATTCCACCAACATCGAATACGCATGTAAATCCATCTCCAAGAGGAAGTTGATTTCCAAGGAGGACGTGGAAGACGTTAGGAGAGAAATTCAAATAATGCACCATTTAGCTGGTCACAAGAACATCGTCACCATCAAGGGTGCTTATGAGGATCCTCTCTACGTCCATATTGTCATGGAGCTTTGTTCTGGGGGTGAGTTGTTTGATCGCATCATCCAAAGGGGCCACTACACCGAGAGGAAGGCTGCTGAGTTGACCAAAATCATTGTTGGAGTTGTTGAGACTTGCCATTCCCTCGGGGTTATGCATAGAGATCTTAAGCCTGAAAACTTCTTGTTGGTTAATAAGGATGATGATTTCTCTCTTAAAGCAATTGACTTTGGCCTCTCTGTTTTCTTCAAACCAGGTAACAACCAGTCCTTTCTGTGCCTTTCACTTTATAATATCATCATACTGAAACGTTTTTCCATCTTTATGTATCCTTCTTATGTTTCTACTTATCTTTTTGCAACATTACTTTTGTTTTATTGCAAAGATTTGTACCTTAGGCAGGCACATTTAATATATCATCAATGCTTGTTTCTTTTTGGTCTTTTTTTCATGCTGCTGAGTGCTGACTATCCTCAAGTGTACCCTGATGTATTTAAATACCAATTTGTTATTTACTCTTTTCTCCAACTTACCTTGCTCATAATTATTAGTAGGTTACTGACTGGGGAACACCATAACATAACATACCCTTCAATCTTAATGCCTCAGGTCAAGTATTCACTGACGTGGTTGGCAGTCCGTACTATGTTGCTCCTGAGGTTCTCCTCAAGCATTATGGCCCCGAAGCAGATGTGTGGACAGCGGGCGTCATTCTATACATATTACTTAGTGGAGTGCCGCCGTTTTGGGCAGGTATTTGGTGCTTCTGAGTGGTGACACCTTTGTTTATTTTATTTTTTATCTCCTCTCCCTCAGTTTATGATCTGTGACACCACTGAGTTTCTTCTTTTGGAATTCAGAAACCCAGCAGGGTATATTTGATGCTGTTTTGAAGGGGCATATAGATTTCGACTCTGATCCATGGCCTTTAATTTCTGATAGTGCTAAAGATCTGATTAGAAAGATGCTGTGTTCTCGGCCTTCAGAACGGTTGACAGCTCATGAAGTGTTATGTATGTTCACGTATTGTTCTGCTAAAGTACTATAAATTATAGACAAGGTTCACCATGATACGCATACAATAGATATTGTTTCTTTTTAGTAGATGCTCGGTGAGTGTTATTTCTTAGTAGATAAAGTGGAGGCTAAGCACAAAAAATTGATTTTTCCCCGTTATTCATACTTCCAAAATTGTTTCCAGACCTTATTCGTGTTATTTTAGAGTTACCTATGAAGAACTACACCTTTTTAAAATATTTGATACTTGGAAGTTTTTTGTTTCTTTGAAAGCAAACTTCAATTTTACACATGAGCCTAATATTTTTGTCAGGTATATAAAACAAAGGAGAGGAATAAATTTGCAAATAATGAGAATATAATGGCTTTTATTGTTTCAATGCACTTATCTACATGATTAAAAGTGGCTGTTGATTTGCTTTAATACTTTTAGAATAAAATATATGATATTTAAGTTTAAAAAATAGATCTGGTTAGATTTTGTAGATGTAAATAGATTTGAATCGTAAAACCATTATTATGGAGAAGATAAAGCGAAGGACATTTTTGAAAAAGAAAAATTGGATTTGAAACCTCCCGATCCCCTTAATGTAATAGATAAAAGATGATTTGATATAACATGTAGATGAGATGATGTTAATGTTATTTGTTTAGGTCATCCATGGATATGTGAAAATGGAGTTGCCCCTGACAGAGCATTGGACCCTGCTGTTCTTTCCCGCCTTAAACAGTTCTCTGCAATGAACAAACTAAAGAAGATGGCTTTGCGGGTAAGTGAAGCTAATGGATTCTTGAGTATTTGCTTAGTTATGAATGTATGCTTGTATTTCATTGTGAAGTAGATAGAAAGCACATTCTGGTATATAATGTAATTTTGGTTCTTCGCTCATGTAGTCAACAAAAATTTTATGCACTTCTTCAATAATGAACCTCACGTTATACTTCTCTACTCACTCTTCTTTTTCTATGGTCTTTCATCTGTTATCATTTTGTTTTATTAAGGCTACATAATTTCACTTATTATTTTAAATACTCCTCTTTCAGTTTTTATATCTTGGTTCTGAGATACAAAGTTGTCTTTGAGCATTACATGCTGTGTCACTAATGAAGTAATGATTAATGAGCAAAATCCAAAAGGAACTAGAATTTTTGGGGCAACTGAATACATTTTTTTATCTTTGGATAAACAGTTACAATTGCTTGTTATGCTGTCTTCATAGGTAATTGCTGAAAGTTTGTCCGAAGAGGAGATTGCTGGTTTGAGAGAGATGTTTCAAGCTATGGATACTGATAACAGTGGTGCAATTACTTTTGATGAGCTTAAAGCTGGTCTAAGAAGATATGGGTCAACCCTTAAGGATACAGAAATACGTGATCTTATGGAGGCGGTAGGGCATAGTTCTATGAAAATTATCCATCTGTATTTTGTGTACCTACCCCCTTCTTTATTTTCCTCCCTTTTGTTCACATTGTGTTCCATCCAGCTGAAACATTTGTTATTTCAGGCTGATGTGGACAATAGTGGGACTATAGATTATGGAGAGTTTATCGCTGCAACAATTCATCTCAACAAGCTAGAGCGCGAGGAACATCTCATTGCAGCATTTCGATATTTTGACAAGGATGGGAGTGGCTATATTACAGTTGACGAACTTCAACAAGCTTGTATAGAACATAACATGACTGACGTTTTTCTTGAAGATATTATTAGGGAAGTTGATCAAGATAATGTAAGTCATTTTGACTTGTAGTATATACTGGCTTAGGGAATTGTTGGCTTTTTACTCTTCATTCTTGACCAATCCTTGTTTTTTATTTTTGAAATCTATTTTGAATGTTCTGCGGAGTAAAGATGCTTGCATGTTATAATCAAAAAGAAGAATGTTATCTGAAGTCTTAATACAATATTTTAGTTTAGATCCTTAAGTTTTGATGAAGCAATACAAGTTTGTATTATATTACATCTAAATTAATTTTTTGGTAATTAAATAAATATTACATTTCAATTTCTTACACTTGCAAAAGTAGTTGATTCATTACTTCTTTCATGCGTTTAATACATTTGAAGTATCATACCTGAATTTTGTGGATTTGGCAAGCATGATTCTTTTTTGCATCTAATTATTTAATTTTTAAGTTGCTTCACTCTCTTTTGGGGCAATATTAATGGCTTTGTCTGCCCGCCCTCCTTTTCACTTTTTAGGATGGAAGGATTGATTATGGTGAATTTGCTGCCATGATGCAAGGCAATGCTGGAATTGGAAGGAGGACTATGCGCAACAGCCTGAATTTAAGCATGAGAGATGCACCAGGTGTCTGATTCTCATCGGTGCAGGTACTTTTGGCTTTGATTAAAGCAGAACTTAGTCTCCAAGCTTATACGCCTTCCTTTATATACTTCTTAATATGTCCTTTAATAATCAACAAACTTCTGTATTTGTGAATCAATGCCTTAGATGGATAACATAGTTCCCCTCATTGTTTGCTACATCCCATTGCTTTGATTTCTCAGTGGTAATTTGGCACTTGATGTTTTAATTAATATTCATACATTGTTGTCATTATGAGTGCATTTTACGATTGATGTGTTTAAATATCTTGATAAGTGTTAATGATGTTATCAATATAAATGGAAATAACAACTTAAGATTTGCAGCAAAGGAAGAAAATCAGGGGGAGGTACAAGATAGGATTTGAAATTTACTATATTATGGGTTAAATTATTTATAAAATAGTGTTAGAATTGGTAATCAGAGATGATAGAAGCATGTTGAGAAAACAAAATATTATTCCCAGATCGATGTAAACAGCACACAAGTAGGAACCCCTAATTCAAGAGAAGGTCTCCGATTGTCCTAATTCATCTTAACAAAAGATAAAAGAGTCCCTTCTCTCTACCCTTCTTCTGATTAAAACTAACAAACTAAGTGGTTTAACCTCAACAGATTTAACCAGAGAGTGAAACATTAATAATTGTTCAGTCTCTGGAAGGTGGTTCACATAAAATTGGTGATATCAAGCAGAAGTTCGGCATAAACTTAGGGTGTATATGAGTCAAGTTGCTAATAAACCTTTTTGCAATTTTTGTTATATGGTAGAAACAAGTATATAAAAGGGCTTATATCTTAATGACCAAACTTTGGGTGCGTGTGACTCACTTATCGTCAGATTTTGTTAAATATAGGCCATTGGTTCTGCACCTTAACAATGTATTAGAGCATGTCTTGATGGAGAAGCAATTTGAACAAGAGACTATGTCGCGCCTTAGTTTGTATGCTGACAGTTAGCCCAAATAAGTGTTAGCTTTGTATTGCTGATAGAAATGAGTAATATAGGATAATGTTTTAGGAGAAAATAGAAATTCTTTCATGCTTCTGGTACACATTTGATATGAGCTCCAAGAGAAACCACCACTACATACTTTTATTTATAATAGTTGGAAATCACAAAAAAGTCAAGAACGACTGCTTATAGTTGTTCCTACTAGAACATGCATTAAATGGTTCTTGTATTTTAGAGGGAAGGTTTTAGTTATAGTAACACTGGAACTCCCTCCATAAATTTATGTATATGAACAAAGTACCAAAGTGACGTTGCTTGTGATTTCACTCGCATGTTCCATGCTTGTGCCTCATGTATTATTATTACATGCAATTTTGACAGGTTGTACAGCAAAATCCAGAAAGAGAAAAATAGAGCATGAATCTTTTATAAAGAAAAAGATTTGTTGCTATCCTGCACAGGGATCCACTCGCATGCAAGAAGAATGGGGGATCATAGATGCTGTCCCATGAACACTCCTCAATTGTTTGCATTTATGTGCTGTATGAATGATTGCGAAAGTTATTTTGATCTTTGTAAACTCCAGTTTCAACGTAACAGCTGTTTCAAGTTGGTCGTTATTTTTCTGTACTTTCATGTAGGGGAATTCTGTTAATAGTCGAAGTAGAAGGATTTGAAAGGTTTTGATTTTACGGATGTAGAGTTTTACACGAGTGAAGTTGATGGTTTGGGCGAACTATGAAGCCTATTTGGATGTGTTGACTGTTGATGTGAAAGTAGACACATAATATATCTCAGCTGGCTTGTTTTTCAATTAAATTTATGCCTTTATTAATAATAGTTAATTTTCCATACGTAATTTTGAAATAGTCATCTAATCTATATTACGAACTACTGTATGGTGTTAAACTGGACTTAAAATTTATAATTTTTTATAAAAATTTGTATGGAGTAATGTGTATGCTACTATGGTCTAATCGACTAAGCAACTTGACAACGAGTAATGAGGAGAAACTTCGAATTTACGGTGCAATGAGTTGAGTTTATTCAAATTCAAATTTGACTCATTTATTTTATGAGTTTAAGTTTGGTCACTAGCTCACGAATTTAGCTTATCGAGCTATTAACGAGTCAAGTTCGAGCTAGTTCATGAGTTGGCTTGACTCACTTCCAGTCTTAGCGATAGCTCTGCCTAATTTCTTTGGCGGGAGGAGCTTGGAGGCGACTATGCAAGATGCTACTGACGAAGGGAAGGGGATTAGGGTTCAGGGGTTCACCGTTTTCTTTTTTTTATTAGTGAATAAAACGATACCGTTTAAAGAAAAAATCTGAAAACTAGTTGAGTCTCAATTCGGTTTGACCGGATGGTTCTCGACAGGTTCGACGGTCTAATAACAATTTTTAGAAATGACGGTTATAGCTTTTGACTGAATCGGAATCCTTACCGATTCACGGTTCGACCGGCCAATTCAAACCGGTTTTTAGAACCTTGCAAAATACATAGTGTGAAAAATTTGGTGCACAACACAAAAAATTTTGATTCACAACACAAAAATTTTTGATGAACAATATAGAAAATTTTGAAAGACCACAATTGATTCACCCAACCAACAAAATATATTCGCAGCAAAAATTTATGTGCTATGTCAATAAGTTCCTGTGCTTTCCAACAAAATTTTCTATGCTAAAAAAGCATGAAGATGGAAAAGCGGTGACACATCAACATTTTTTTTTGTTGTTGGGCTTGTGCTAACTTAGTTAAACTTGGTTACAAAAACATTTATATGTGTAAAAATGTCATAATCAATTAGTACTAAATAAAATAATATTGTGTTATTTGAACTGATTTTTTATTGTCTCTAAATCTTTATTACAATTATGATCGGGAGGACCAAATCCCCAAAGTGATTTTGGAGATACACAACGTTCACTATTTTAGTCCCTTAAATCCAAAATTCACTATACTGGTCTCTAAGATCCAATCAACTTCGAGCACCATATTGATCTCTGGACCTTTTCTAGCGCTGAATTAGCAAGTGCAGTGTTGAATATTCTCTGACTTGCCACTCTACATAGAGGACTAAACAATGTTGTTTTATTTTGGCGCTTAAATAAGACAAAAATGGAGTTAAATCCCCAAATTGGTCCGTGAGATTCACAAAATACACCGATTTAGTCACTGACTTCCCAATTGCACTAATTACGTCTTCCAGATTCCAAAAAATGCATCAATGTGGTCCCTCTTGAATTTTTCGTTCATATTTCTTGCCGGCGGGAGTGACGTGGCGAGTGATTGCCACGCTAGAGTCCCAAGCCATCATCCCCAACTCTAAAGTTGTCGTCCCCTTCTGTCTATGTTGGCTGAGCAACTTCTTACCCTCCTCGCCGTGATGCTCGTAGTTCTTGCCTATTACGGTGCTTCTCGCGGTCTTTCTGTGTTGCTTTGCTTCTCGCCGTTCTCGCCGAAATTCTAGTAGGTGAGTCCTCTCTTTGCTATGTTCTTGCTGCGTTGTATTCGTTTGTTAATTTGCTTAATTAATTTCTTAATTTTTTTTGTTCTTGTTCTTCCGGCATTGAATTTTTTTCACCTTCCATCTCCTTGGTTGCAGGAAGCCACATGGAGAGGCGACACTATTTAGCCCCTTACAGTATTGTCTTAGGGTTTTCAGAATTCCCAATTACATCTGCGGACACACAACGTGTTCCAAACTAAATTCACAACAAAGTATTGCAAATTTGTTATCAATATCGTATCTCTCGCTGGAAAAATTGAAAGAGGCCTATCATCAAGCTCATAGTTCATCGATATTACAAATTTCACAGCCAATAATCTCCAACCTCAGCAAACTAAATCGTTAAGCTACCGAAAATGGGAGTCCATGGCGGCCTCAACATTCTCTCGCAGAAGCGGTGGAACATCTACAACTACGAGAACAGGGAAAAGGTCCGCCGCGACGAGGAGCAAGCCGCCAGAGACGAGCAGATCAAGTGCGACGCCGAGCTCCGCCTTGAGCGCCTCCGCACGCCAGGGGTTTGGCTCCTCTCATTAAGGCCAAGGCAGAGGAACAGAAGGGGAAGGAAGAAGAAGAACAACCGGAATTGAAGAATTCGGGTGACAACAGACACATTAACTTGTTCGAGGGGATTAAGATTTTCGATCCTGTACGAGAAACCGAGAAGAGGAAGGAGTTGTTAGGGGAAAGGGAAGGGTGGAAGAAGGAGAAGAAGATGAAGAAAGAAGAAGGGAAGTCCTCAGGGGTGGTGGTGGGTCCCAAGGATGAGAAGTATAGGTTAGAGTATAGGGTAGCAGGGAAAGGTGTGAAGATGCCTTGGTATCTTGAGATTCGTAATAGCGCCGATGAGAAGGGCGGTGGGGATGATAGTGATGGGGAAGTGAAGAATGGGAGGAAGACTTTGGAGGAGTTGAGGGAAGAGAGGTTGAAGAGGGAGAAGCACGAGAAGGAGCGGAAGAAGAATGATTGCCAATACGACGACGTTTTCCATCCTCCAGTGTGGCAATCATTCGCCACGTCACTCCCGCCGGCAAGCAATATGAACGAAAAATTCGAGAGGGACCACGTTGATGCATTTTTTACAATCTGGAGGACGTAATTAGTGCAATTGGGAGGTCAGGAACTAAATCGGTGCATTTTGTGAATCTCAGGGATCACTTTGGATTTAACTCAACAAAAATGAGAAGACGAAGAAAAGTTTATATAATGGGCAAATCGTTTTATCTCCCTTCATTCTTCAAAAAATCTTTGTTTTTACCTTGTTTAAACGTCAAAATGAAATAACATCGTTTAGCCATATGTCCATCATGATAAATCAAAGGCTCAGAGCTAACTCAGTACTTTATTCATTGACTCAGCCTTAAAAAGTTTCTAAAGACTAATATGGTACCTGAAACTAGATCTCGAGAACCAATATATTAAATTTTGGATTTAAGAAACTAAAATCGTGAATCTTTTAGGGACCATTACGAAAATTTAATCTAACCGGGAGACAATGACATAAGTTATTTTGTTTAACTTAAAATTCATAATTTAAGTATGTAATGTTTATTACAACTAATATTATTCAATTATTTTAGTAATAGTTAAAAATATAAAATAAAATAAACGATAATTCAACAATGCAAAATAAATTAATTTTGTATTGCTTGAGGCCAATTTTTTCCCCAAATATTTTTGTTTTACCACATGCTTAATACTTTAATTGGGATTAAATTACCATCATTAAATATTTACTTGAGAGAAGGGCAAGGTTCCTAAAATTTTATTGCGGCCGAATAATTAGTACTATTGAGAAAAATGAGGCATATAAGTTTTTTTTGTTTTTTAGAGATATAACTGTAAGTATTTAATAATTAAATTTATTTTTGATACACTATCATTTTATAAGGTGGTGCAATTACAATTATTTTTTTTGGATAAAATATATCGTTAAACCAAACCATCTCCAATATTTCATAAATATCCTAACACAATATCGTTATATCAAAATCATATATACATATCTATATAAATCGAATTAATCTAATTCGAATTAAAAATCACGTGTATATTAGTTCAAGTTTTGCATAAGAGCCTCAAATTAATTATTTTATTCGACGGGTCATATGTTATCATGCAACAAACAAAAAAAAAGTAATTTAACTCAAAATTATATTTTTGAAAATATTTGGAGGTCAAAGTTTAGAGTAAAAAATAGTTATAATTTATCATTTTTATTTTTGTTTATATTTATTATTTATTACTGAAATAGATGTATAATATTATATTTAATAAAATTATAATTATAAATGTTATATATATATAATTATAGACGTTAAGTTAAATAATATAATTTTAAATTATTATCTTTTTAACGTTTATTTATAGTTTTCCAAAACTAATTTAAAATGTTTGATATTTTGATAATCAAATTAATATATATATATAAGTGATCTTTCAAAAATCATTTTAACTATGAACTTTATACGTATATGTTCTTAAATTCTTACTATATCATTGTTTTCTTTTTGATAATTAATAACACTTGCTTTTAAAAAGAACAAGTTAAAGTTATATTCTCCTCAACAATATAATGTTGAGTCATATTGCTAAGTTGTTGTTGTTATAATGTTATTGTTTACAAGAACTAAGTACTTTCTTTTTGTTTATTTTTTTGTTCAATATACAATTGTATCCACGGTTATGTAATTTATCCATATCCTCATCAATGTATGATTAAAACTTTAAAAGAAATTTAATTATCATTTGACATTCACAGAAATACATTTGTACAGAACTTCAAACTATTGGATTCTAGGCGCCGACAGAAACGATAAAGTAAACAAATAAATTAAAAAACATGAGAGGACGGGAGAGGATTCCTCTCCAGTAGGAAAAAATTGAATAGTTTTAGTGTTTGATTTTATTATTCATTGTTATTTCTTTTATTAATTTTTAGTCTCACTTATAGAATAAAAAATAAGATATCACATTCTATTCTCTCTCGTAAAAAAAATGAAGAGAATCCATTTAAGAGGACGTAGGTGGACTTCAATAATCGAAAACGCGGTCCATATTTAGGGGAAACGGAAATAGAAAATCATTAATCTAAACCCTTTACCCTTTCCAGCCAGTAATATTTTTAGAACTAGATAACAACTAGCTAGCTTACACCAAAAACAAAAGAAAAAGGAGGGAAAGACGAAACCAAACCGGCAAGGTTGAATGATAGAAACGAGTTTGCAATGAAAAATCCTGTAACGAGATCCAGCAGTTTTGTTCAACAACTCCATTATACAACAGATAAATATAATGCATATAATCTGGTACAGAGCTTTGTGTGAGCCAGATATTGGCCGGACAAGAATGAAGAAACAGAGAATTATTATACATAGATGAAGCGAATGAAAAAAGAAAGAAGAATTAATAACATACAGCAAGAAGAATAGGAAATAAAGGAATCGCACAAGCTAGGCAAACAAAAAGTAATTGGAATTATGGAGGGATCTTCAAAGACTAATTTATTGGAAGGATAGAAGGCATATATGGTTATAGGTATATGTGGACCAGGCAGGAGTGATTCCGGTTGCGGATGGAAGATAAAGGTAACTACGAAGATTGAGTTGTGGGGCTTGCAGTTGCAACAGAATGACGATGATGGGACCTGTCAGATTGAGGAAGGCCTACGGGATCAGAAACAGAAGCGACGAGCCTTCGGATCTCAGAGCGGAGCTTATAGAGAACGTGCCTCCAAGTGCCCCTATCGTTGGAGCCAAGGATCTGGGTTTCTTGCTTGTTCATCTCAAGATCTCTGGCGAAGACGGGTTTCCTGGATAGGATCCAAGCCCATCCCCACTCCCACCATTTCCTGATGGAGGTGCCTGCATAGTCACCCACCGACAAGAACGACTTGGATCTGGGGAGTGACCAAGACGATGCAACAGCTGGGCCGCTGGGTTGGATCCTCAGTGACATGGATGAGAGGCGTCTGCGAATTGATCCTGATCCTTCATGGAAGAGTTTACACTTTGTCTGCGACACTGGAAGCGACGCTTTGAAGCTCATGATCTCTCTCTCTGTATGTGTGTCTCTCTACTACGTAATGCTGAAGCCACCCCACACCACCACCACCTACGTCTATTCCGCTGAATTGAACCAGATTCCTCTAATGAGAAAGCACAAAGCAGCTAGCTAGGATATCATGTGGCAAGGAGAAAATAAATCATTAAACATACATAACAACTCTTGAGCGGTGAAATGTAACCTTCACAGCTCCATCACAGCCTGTTTTATTCTGTTTGTGGGGTCAACGACGTTTACGCCCGTCTCCCCCTCTCTTCGTTAGTTGCTTTGGTTTGGTTTATGCGAAATGTTATATTTACAATGAAAAATCCTACTTATACAACAAAATTCAAAATTCAACCTTTAATCGGTCTTTTTTTTTGTGACAAAATTCAACCTTTAATCGGTCTTTAATATTATTTAATTATTTTTTAATTAAAATATATTCCTAATTTTTAAGATATACATTTATAATTAAAATTAATTTAAATTTTAAAAACTAAAATTTTTTTAATTTCCTACCCACTTCATAGTTAGTTATTATTTTCTTGTTTTACATTTTTTCTCTCTTTGTAATGCAATTTTTTTCTTTTTTTCTATTCTACTTATTTTCAATTGTAGTTTTTTTACAATGGTAACACATCTAAAATTATTAAGTTATACAAAAAATGTTTTTAAAACACATCTAAAATCATAAATCTAAAATTTAAATTTAAACATTAAAAAAATAATTGTAACACATCTAAAATTACGAAGTCATACAGAAAATATTTTTGAAACACATCCAAAATACATAAATCGCACATACAAAAATAATTTAACATTGCAATATATATGAAAATCTCTTCATGCCATTTTATTCGATTTTTTGTTTCAAAAAAAATCAAAAATTTATACAAAATAATAAAAAAAGTAATGGTGTCACAGACCCAACCAAACCTTAGGTAAGTTTTCGGCAAGGTTGATGCGGACGAAAGAGGAAGAAGGCGGCAACGAAGATGAGTGTTAACGAAGGAGAATGTGGCGTTGTGAATGAGCACTGAGAAGGAGGAAGGCAGCCTCGAAGATAAGCGCGGAAGAGGAAGGTGGCGCGGATGAACGATGGCGGAGGATGACTTCTCCATGTGCGCCTCTGAGTGAGCCTCTGGATTTTCCATGACTTCTCTACTTCTTTGAGTGTTTTGTACGGATTTAGTTAATAATTAGATGGTTTAAGGTTTATTTTATATTTTAAAATCAAAATTTTGAATTTTGAATAATTTGATTTTTAGATATGTTTTTAATTATAATATATTAATAATTAAATATATTAAATCTGAAATAGAAATTTAAAATTTAAAATTTAAATTTTATTTTTATTTAGTTTGTATTTTAGATGTGTATTTAATTTTAAAAAGACAATAAATCTATTCATAATTTTTAAATGTGTTTGTTTTAATTTTTTTAAATTATTGTAATAAAAGGCTGAATATTGTACCATTTTTAAAGAATACCTAATTGAATTGCTAAAATAAGCCACTAATATATTTGTGTATAGATACATGTGTGATTTAATTTATTTTTAACAGTGTTGTCATAACCGGACCGACTCGGCCGGTCAGACCGAAAAACTGGCGAGCCGGTGCCATAACCGGTCCGGGTGAGGCATCGAACCGAACAAAGAGTTGAACCGACGAGACCCGTCTTGAACCGGCCGGGTTTGATCAGAACCGGTGAACCGGCGGGTTTCGTTTAACCCGGACCAGTTCGAAAAATTTTTTTCTGCGATGGAAAACGACGTCGTTTCTTTAAAAAAAAAAAAGAAACAAAAGCTGCTCTGCTGCTACGTTTCAACGCTGTAACCCTAGCCTCCATCCCCTTCCCCTGTTTTCCACTTTCCCTTCCCATTCCCAAATGGTTTGAGTTGAGAGACCACCATCACCATCACCATCACCATGGCACCATGACTCCATCCCCTGCTACTCGCCTACTCTGCTTCAGCTTCAGGCTTTTAGCCACCTCGTCGCCCCGTTCAACTTCAACCACGCGGCACTCACCTCACCACCGCATCCAGAGCAGTGCGCCACTCACCACTGCCAAGAAGCACGTCCACGGTCCATCGAAGATTGAACATTGAAGTCGCCTCCTCGTCGCTCCTTGCTCCAGGTCTCCCTCTTCTTTGCTCGACGCTCGTCGCTCCATCCCTCCAAGTCCAGGGTCCAGCCGTGCAGGTAAGTATTTTTAATTTTTTAATTTTTTGAAGTTAATTGATTATTGTAGTCCCGGATTGGTTGTGCTTGTGCAGCTGGGATAGTCGCCGAGGGACTGAGTCACTGAGGCATAAAGATGAGATCTGTAGCAGTTGCAATAAGTATATAGAGTTGGAATTCGTTATTCTCTAATTCACAACTCTTAGTCGAAAATCGAGTACAGGAAAATCAGGGATGAGGTGCTTTTAATATGTAGCTGAGAAATTCGCTATCACATTTCTTCCATTCACTCAATAATAAACTAGAGTTGATTTGAGTTTTGACGCACCTTTGTGTTGTAGGGTGATGATAGGGAGACCGGCATCGAGGACGTTGAGAGTTTACGTGAAAAATCGGTTTTGCTGTCCGGTGCAGGTGCATAACTATCTTCTCTTCTTCTGTCTTATATTGTATCGGTTGGATAATTAGATGTATTGTGTTTGTGTTGGTGGGTCCCCAACCAAGTGGGGCCCACAAGTAAAAAAAAAAAGAAATAAAGAGAGAAAGCGGCTAAGCCACGATGTGAGAGTGAGAGAGAGTTGGACCTTTTTCATTTTTGAAAAGAGAGAAAGAAACAGAGAGCATCGGCGTCGAGGGAAGAAGAAAATTGGAGAAAAGAGCATGCCAACCTTGATCACATTGACTTGGTAAACTTGCTCCATTTCTTATGAAATTTTAGTATGTTATTCCTGGTGTAGAGATGAATATTAGGATATAACTTGTTAGTTGTATTGCCTTCTCTTTTGCCTGATTTGAGATACCCACTCTGTGGAGGGTTTATGTTGATTCCACCAGTTTTGGTGATGTATTTTGTTGATTGTTGAGATGCCCTAGTGTCACTAGGAAGACTATTTGTGTACCCATTATTCTGATAGTGGAAGATTTTTCTGAACTAGGTTCCGTGGGTTTTTTGTCCCTCTTTTGGGGGTTTTCCCACGTTAATATTCTGGTGTCTGATTATTTAATTTCTGCCATTATATTTGCTGCTTGGAGTATCTTTGGTGTTGCCCATTAATCGCACAGGTTGTGGAAAAATTATTTTTGGTGCTTCCGCTGTTAGACAGGTTCTTGATTTAAACCTGTGTTGAGTTTTTCCAACAAAGTGGTATCTAGAGCTTTGGTTGTTTATTTCTGTGCTGATTAAATGGAGGAAAATACTCATGGACAGAATATGGTCAAACTGAATTCTCAAAATTATTCAATTTGGAAGACCCTCATGGAAGATATGTTGTATAGCAAGGACTTGTATGATCCTGTAGAGGGAGATAAATCCAAATGTACTAAATCCGATGCTGAATGGAAGAAGCTGAATCGGAAGGCAGTTGCTTTGATTAGGCAATGGCTTGATCTTAGTGTGTATCAACATGTTGACACCGAAACGAATGCTGAGAAGATGTGGAAGAAATTGAAGGAGTTATATGAGAGAAAGAATGTGCAAAATAAAGCATTCTTGATTAGGAAGCTTGTCAATATGAAATATGTTGAAGGTGAATCAATGCCGGAGCACTTGAGTATTTTTTAGGAGATGGTGAACCAACTGACAAATAATGAAATCACTTTGAATGATGTGTTGCAAGCCTTGTTGTTGTTGAGCTCTTTGCCTGATAGTTGGGAAGTTTTGGTTGTGACACTGACTAACTCAGCTCCAAAAAGAAAGTTGACGTTAGCAATGGTTAAAGAGAGCATGTTGAATGAAGAAGCCAGAAGACGAGAGCGAGATTTGACTAATGCCTCCTCACAGTCAGAAGCACTTGTTTCAGAGTCACGGGGGAGAAGTCAAAGTAGAAAACCTCACAGTTCTGACAGGTCAGAGAGTCGAAGCAAGTCAAGAGGAAAGTACAAGCCAAGAAAGGAGTTCATTTGTCACCATTGTGGCAAGCCGGGGCATATCAAGAAGTATTGTAGATTCTTGAAAAGAGAAACGAAGACAAAGGTAAAGATAGTGATAAAGAAACTGCTACTATTGTTTATGGAGATGTTCTTATCACATATGATGAAAATTATGTGAATCTTGTCTGTGATGATTCCACTTGGATTATGGACTCTGGTGCCTCATGTCATGTCACTCCAAAGCGTGAATTTTTCACTTCCTATACTGCTGGAAATTTTGGCAAGATCAAATTGGGAGATAAAGGAGTGTGTGATATCATTGGTATGGGTGATATGTGGCTTGAAACTAACATGGGATGCAAGTTGCAGTTGAAGAATGTTATGCATGCGCCAGATATGCGGTTCAATCTCATTTCAGTGAAGGCATTGGATCAAGAGGGGTATTGCACTTCCTTTGGTAGTGGAAAATGTAAGGTTACCAAAGGAGCTCTCATTGTTGCTAGAGAAGACAATAGTCGCACTACTCTCTACCGGTTGCAAGCAAAGTTGTGCAAAGAAGATGTGAATGTAGTTGATGATTCCTCTTCTGATTTGTGGCATATACGTCTTGGTCACTTGAGCGAGAAAGGACTAAGCGTCTTGGCTAAGAAGCACTTACTTCCAGTGAAAGGTACAACTTTAAATACTTGCACTCATTGTTTTGTTGGAAAGCATGCTAGAGTATCATTTCATAATTCTGGACCTCATAGGAGATCACATGTTCTAGATTTAGTTCACATTGATGTTTGGTGAATATAGGGGTCCGTTTGAAGAGTATTGTAAAGGACATGGGATCAAGCTTGAGAAGACGGTTCCTAAGACTTCTCAATATAATGGAGTTGCAGAGAGAATGAATCGCACTATTAATGACAGAGTCAGGTGTATGCTCTCTCATGCAAAGTTGCCTAAATCCTTTTGGGGTGAAGCGATGAGAACTGCAGTAGATCTGATCAACCTTTCTCCTTCAGTTCCACTTAATGGTGATGTTCCATAGAAAGTTTGGAGAGGAAAATATGTCTCCTATAGTCACTTGCGAGTGTTTGGCTGCAGGGCTTTTGTTCACATTCCAAGAGATGAAAGGTCTAAACTTGATGGGAAGTCAAAGCAGTGTATCTTCATGGGTTATGGTCACGAATACTTTGGTTACAGATTATGGGATCCGGTGAGCAAGAAGATAATTAGAAGCCGAGATGTAATTTTTCTTGAAGACCAAACTATTGAAGATCTTGAGAAGACAGATAAGCCAACAGTAACTGTTAGACGTTCTGCTGATGATAAACTTGGTCCTTCCACTAGACCTCCTGTTGATGGGGGAGATGTACAAGTTGATAATGATGGTGATGATTTGCATGATGAACCTACACCTTAACCTGAGGTGCCAGATGCAGAAGTTCCACCAGATGTTGAAGTTCCACCTGAACCACCAGTTGAGCATGAATTGAGAAGATCTACTAGAGAGCGTCATCCTTCTCAGAAATACTCTCCTCATGAGTATGTGATGAACACTGAGACTGGGGAGCCAGAGAGCTACCAGGAAGCTATGTCTGATAAGCATAAAGAAGATTGGTTGAAGGCCATGCAAGAAGAAATGAAATCCTTGCATGAAAATCATACTTTTGAATTGGTGAAGTTGCCGAAGGGTAAGAGAGCATTCAAGAATAAATGGGTGTTCAAGTTGAAAGCGGATGAAAATGTCTCACGACCAAGGTACAAAGCTCGATTGGTTGTGAAAGGCTTTGAGCAAAAGAAAGGTATTGATTTTGAGGAGATTTTCTCTCCAGTTGTGAAGATGTCCTCTATTAGATTTGTGCTTGGATTGGCGGCTAGCTTGAATTTAGAGGTTGAGCAGCTTGATGTGAAAGCTGCATTCCTTCACGGTGACATAGATAAAGAAATCTATATGGAGCAACCAGAGGGTTTCGAGGTTAAAGGAAATGAGTACCTTGTATGCAAGTTGAAGAAGAGCTTATATGGGTTGAACCAAGCACCAAGGCAGTGGTACACGAAGTTTGATTCCTTTATGGAAGGTCATGGGTATAGTAAGACTTCTTCTGATTATTGTGTCTATATTAAGAAATTCTCTTATGGTGATTTTATAATTCTCTTGCTTTATGTTGATGACATGTTGATTATTGGTCATGACACTAAAAAGATTGAAAGTCTTAAGAAAGACTTGAACAGATCCTTTGCTATAAAGGATTTGGGTCCTGCAAAGAAAATCCTTGGCATGAGTATCACTCGTAACAGGAAAAATGCGAAACTGTGGTTGTCGCAGCAGAAGTACATTGAGAAGGTTTTAGAGAGGTTTAGCATGAGTAATTCCAAACCTGTTAGTACTCCACTTGCTAGTCATTTCAATCTGAGTTCGCAGCAATGTCCTACAAGTGAGAAAGAGAAAGCGGAAATGAAGAAGATTCCATATGCATCTGCAGTTGGCAGTTTGATGTATGCTATGGTTTGCACCAGGCCAGATATTGCTCATGCCGTTGGAGTTGTTAGTCGGTTTCTCTCTAATCCTGGCAAGGAACACTGGCAAGCAGTGAAGTGGATTCTCAGATACCTTAATGGTACTTCCAGAGTTTGTTTATGCTTTGGGAGTGGCCAACCTGTGTTGGATAGTTACACAGATGCAGATATGGCTGGGGATCTTGATTCAAGGAAGTCTACTTCTGGATATATGATGACTTTTGCAGAGGGAGCTGTGTCGTGGCAATCTCGACTTTAGAAATGTGTTGCTTTGTCTACTACAGAGGCAGAATACATTGCTGTTGTTGAAGCTTCTAAGGAACTCTTGTGGATGAAGAAATTCCTACAAGAGCTAGGCATCAATCAAGAGAAGTTTATGTTATTTTGTGACAGTTAGAGTGCTATCCATCTTAGCAAGAATCCGACGTTTCATTCCCGATCGAAGCACATAGAGGTGAGGTATCATTGGATACGTCAAGCGCTTGAGATGAAGTCATATGCACTTGAGAAGATCCATACTGATGATAATGGTTCAGATATGATGACTAAGAGTTTACCTGTAGTGAAGTTTGATTCCTGCAAAGAGAAAGCGGGCTTGGTAGAGCAGCCTATCCCCACTTGAGTTGGTGAGGGGGAGATTTGTTGGTGGATCCCCAACCAAGTAGGGCCCACAAGTTTTTAAAAAAAAGAAATAAAGAGAGAAAGTGGCTAAGCCACGGTGTGAGAGTGAGAGAGAGTTGGACCTTTTTCATTTTTGAAAAGAGAAAAAGAAATAGAGAGCATCAGTGTCGAGGGAAGAAGAAAATTGGGGAAAAGGGCATGCCAACCTTGATCACATTGACTTGGTAAACTTGCTCCATTTCTTATGAAATTTTAGTATGTTATTCCTGGTGTAGAGATGAATATTAGGATATAACTTGTTAGTTGTATTGCCTTTTCTTTTGCCTGATTTAAGATACTCACTTTGTGGAGAGTTTATGTTGATTCCACCAGTTTTGGTGATGTATTTTGTTGATTGTTGAGATGCCCTAGTGTCACTAGAAAGACTATTTGTGTACCTATTATTTTGATAGTGAAAGATTTTTCTGAACTAGGTTCCGTGGATTTTTTGTCCCTCTTTTGGGAGTTTTCCTACGTTAAAATTCTGGTGTCTGAGTATTTAATTTCTGCTATTATGTATCTTTGGTGTTGCCCATTAATCGCATAGGTTGTGAAAAAATTATTTTTGGTGCTTCTCTTAGACAGGTTCTTGATTTAAACCATTGTTGAGTTTTCCCAACAGTTTGCAACTTCACCATTGGAATAGCGTTAACCTCTTTTCCCCTGTTCACTATTTTGCAGTCCTAGACAACCGTTTGGCCTCCGCGGGAGAAACCAAAACCGATAGCCACAGGGCGAAAGCAAAGTGGAAACTCAAGTCTGACTCCTGCTCCCACTCTCCGTTATCTTTCTGTTTAGTTCTTGTTCGATTTCTTAATCCTCATCCCATTTCTCTTGATATAGGTCAGTTGTTACACTTGCATTGACTATTCTTACTAGTTCGCAAGCCATTCTAATCGTTTGGTCCAAGAGAGCTGGCAAGTACGAGTATAGTGTAACCACCGCAAACTTTCTGGTGCGTATAGATCTCATCTCTATGCAGTATGCACTCATTCCATTGATTCACTTTCTGCTTGATAACCCGAGTTGTGGCATTTGACCAATACATGGCTCCTAATTTATTGGTAATCTTTTGGTTATAGGTGGAGACTTTAAAATGTGCTATATCCCTTGTGGCCCTTGCAAGAATATGGAAAAAGGAAGGTGTCACTGAGGACAATCGGTTAGCATAATCCTTTTCCCTTAAGTTTTTTGATCTGATTGTGAATTTAGTGCAAGATTTTGGGTTATGTTTTACATTCTGTTGATGAAAAGGGAAAAAAGTTCGGATAACTAGTTAAAGAGGTGGAATAAGGTTTTTCTTACATTGAAAATTTGAGTGACAACTTGCATTTTGGCCATTTACAAGCAAGCACAAAAGCACAAGGTAACCAAAGTACATGTTTCTACGAACTCATAATGTTACTTTGGAAGCTGAAGCATTATACTGAGATTTTGGGTTGTATTTCTCAGGGCGAATCTTTACTACATTTTGATATTCAAGGATGGAAACAGGTCAGGCGACCTATTAAGGGCCTGTGGCTTGCTAAAATATAGAAGCAAGCTCAGGCTTTTTGAAAAGCCTGTTTATCTTAGCAACCTAGGCCTAGGTTTGCGGAAAAGCGAGTAGGCTTGCTGGCTGTCCTGGGCTTGTTTAGATTTAGAAATGTATATAAATGTAATGTAATTTAATCTACTAAACGCTTGTTAGACTTATCTAGCCTATTTTAGGCATTATGCATACATTTAGCCCATTTGAGCTTTAGTCTTGCATTGTGTGAAGTAAAAAAAAATCCTCGCCACGAAGCCTTTGCCCTCTTTAATGGGACTTCAAGTAAATTTGGGCAGGATTAATTCTTAGTAGTAGAACTTGGATGCCAATGATTCAATTGAGAGAAAAATAATAAATATACTTTTTTATTGTTAGTCAATATGTTTTCTAAATGGCAGGCCAAGCTTAAGAACAAATCAGGCTTAGATTAATAAGCTTCAATATAGGCTTGGCCTGTTTCTACCATTACAAAGCAAAACATTAACTCTTTTGCATGGTATGTTTGGAGAAAGAGAGAATAAAGAAAAGAAAAAGAAAGGGGGGGGGGGGGGGGGGGGGGAGGGGGAGAGGGGAGATTCTGAGCAGTAATGTTTTCAGTAGGCCAGTGGTTTCACTTGATAAGTCCTGTTGGTGATTTCATCCTTTTATCTAAGCATTATGACTTCTGTATGTGTATGTGTTTCCTTTTCTAATGAGAGATTTTTCATGTTGTCTGTTGTTGGAGAATGAATTTGAATAAGTCGTTGTATATTGTTTCTTGCATCTAGGTTGAGCACCACATTAGATGAAGTTATAGTGTATCCCATTCCAGCAGCACTTTACCTTGTCAAAAATTTGCTTCAGGTTGGTGATGCATGTCTATGTTTGTTATGGTCGCAATTGATTATTATGTAACTTTGATTTTGCAACAGATACCATCCAAAATCTGATTGTATTTACTCTTCAATTTTATGGCAGTATTACATCTTTGCATATGTAGATGCTCCTGGCTATCAGATATTAAAAAACTTGAATATTATCAGTACAGGTGTTCTCTACCGAATTATACTCAAGAAGAGGTAGCTTTTGTTCTTTATTTTCAATATAAAAAAAATTGTTGTCAATTCTCATTTCATTATCATAATCTTTTGTTAAGGATTGAAGCAGTGTTTTGTTTCCACAAGTTTAGTTTATTACTTGATACTAATGGCTTAGTAAAATAATATTTAATTTTATTGATCGTATTGCCCTGGGGCTGCCTATTGTTGTGTTTTTATTTGCATTTCAGGTTAAGTGAGATTCAATGGGCTGCTTTTATTCTACTGACTGCTGGTTGCACTACAGCCCAGTTGAATTCAAAGTAAGACTAATCCAAGTTTGACATGTGGCCATCACTTTCATACTAATATATTATAATGTTCTTGTGGTACTGCTGTAAAAATGGCCCCCTATCTACAAGCTGTAATGTAACAAACAAATGTATCTGATTGAAGTGCTAGTGAGGAAGTTGGTTAAGATTGAGAGAAGAATAAAGGGATGAGAGATAGAGTTAGGTGTGGAATCATTTGGTAATTGTAGAGATTAGAAGAGCTCCAACTCTTCCTAGTTCCTATCAATTTTGTATACCTACTCTTTGCCAAATTCTCAGGTTCCTCAGCACATTCTCTGGAATCTTCACAAGACTATTCTATTGATCTAGGTGTAATGTGTCTCTCTACAAAAGAGAGCAATAGCCTTTTTAGATTTATTTTCCATTGTGTAAGTTGCTTGATTACTTTTAAAATTGTCTTTTTAGCAATTTGAATAGCATTGCTTTATCCATATTTTTGGATTACTTTTCGACAATTAGTTTCAGAGACTTTGAAGCAGCAAAACGAGGAATATTTGGCATTGGCGCATATCTGATACTTTCGGTGTTTATGGTTGGAACATAGTGAGAGTACAAAATGAGAAGAATTTTTTTGTGTTGGGGTTTTTTTTATTTGGGTTGGGGGGGGGGGGGTGACGATTTCTTAACATAGTTTTCCTGAGGAGGGATTGAACAGCTCTTTTAGCCATTAGAATGCTGTTTCTTTTGTTATTTTAAATTGTGGAAGTCATATTATTAATTGATAATTATCTTTTAAATTTGTCTGAAAGATTGCCTTTTATTTTCAGTTCTGATCGTGTTCTTCAAACTCCCTTTCAAGGTTGGGTGATGGCAATTGTGAGTATTAGCATTTGCAGTGGCCTCTGTAACAACCCGAAATTGTGAACTCTTCTAGGGATGAATCTCTAGCAAAATTTTTTGTTGTTACGGTCTAATGTTAGAAACATAATAAAGCATGCATTTATGTCTTAGAATAATAATCATGAGTTATTTTTTTCATAAAGGTAATGGCACTCTTGAGTGGTTTTGCAGGAGTATATACCGAGGTAATTTTAATTATGAGCTAAATTACAGTGCTGTTGATGTTGAATTTATTATTAATGCATGAGCTAAATTTTATTATTCAATCCAAAATTCAGTCGGCAGAGAATAAGTTTTTTGAGCTCTATAACTTCCCATTTTGTGATACATTTAACAATATTGGCAGGCTATTATTAAGAAGCGCCCTTCACGAAACATAAACGTTCAGAACTTCTGGCTTTATATCTTTGGCATGGGCTTCAATGCTATTGCAATACTGGTTCAAGATTTTGATGCTGTGATGAACAAGTAAGTTTACTGTTCTTTCAGACTTTGATTTTGTAGTTTATGTTGATTTTTCTACTTTTTCACCATATTGATTCTCTTTAAGGAATTCATGTTGAGGAGAATCTTTTCTCGTGAAAAGGGACAAGACATGCTCATAATATATATTGTGATCATAAAGTCATCAAGCATTATAACAGGAGAGTTATTGTAGTATTATGAGGCTTAGAATGAGCTCATCAATAATGCGTGTATTTCCCATATTCAGGGGATTCCTCCATGGATATTCGCCCATTACTGTTCTCATGATTTTCAATCATGCACTCAGGTAAAAATTGTTAATTGATGTTCTCTTATAAAATTTCTTCAACTCGGGGAGTTTTACTTGGATTACCACCGACAGTTATGTATCTTGTCATTTGGAGTCATGTCCATTATATGTCTCTTCAATTTTCAACTGTTGCCCCTTTTTAGGCTATTTTTTCGCTTTTCATGTTAAATTTGTCTCTTCACGTCTGTGTGTCTTGTGAAGCAAATGGAAGCAAAAGTTATCATTATTTAATGAGGAAACTACTATTTTTACTTATGAAAGTTCAAGACACTCGCAAATGACAAATCTATCATGGATGAACAAAGCTAGCCTTGTAACCACAAAAGACGAGTTAATGACCATTTTTACCTTAAAAATTCAGAATGTTGAAAAACTTACCCTTGAATGAAATTAACGGTTAGGTACATTTGGATAGTTTTGTCACATGGAGATCTTCTTTTGCGGGTTTAGCTTTGTTCTTTCATGGCTAGATTTGTCAGTTTTCCTAAATTTTCATTGCGCGTAAGTGTCACATTTATATTGTTTCTGCATCCAGTGGAATTGCTGTATCGATGGTGATGAAGTATGCTGACAATATTGTGAAGGTACGATGATGGTATAAGACTGCGTATTCTTATTCTATGATTATATTATCCACTAAATATTTAGAAGCAATAGTAGAACTTAACAGTTCCATGAGTTTAATTGTGAATCACTTTTAGGAGAATGCCAGGGATCCTGCAATATTATATAACTTTTATTATCATATATTAGTCTATCTTCTTTTTTTTTCCTTCCAACACCACTTTATCATTATTAGCTTAGCACCACAACTTCGGTACCTCACCCTTCATCGGTGGCTACTCTTTGGCAGGTGCCAGAGGCCAAATATCTGGCGGTCACTCACCAAAAGTTAAAAAAATTTAAAATATAAAAATAATAAAATTAGGTTAAACATTCAAAATTAAACTTCCAAACCTAACACATTCAAAAATATCCAAATCATTCAAATGAACATTCAAGACTTAACGTCAGAAGAACACATAAGATTTCACTAAAGTGACATTTGAAAGTGGAATATCCAAAACTAAAAGCACAAAATTCCATATAATCAAATATCCAAAACTCCATTTAATCAACCATTCAAAATTGCATGTAATTGAACATCCAAACTATATTTTAATTGAGATCCAAAATCCTACTAAAAAGAATATCCGAAAGATACTTATATTGAAACATCCCAAAACTAAAAATTTGTCGGATTATTTATTAAATATCTAAAATTTAAAAACCCTAAACCTAATGCATCAAAAAATCTCCAAATCATCCAAATAAACATTTAAAACCTTACTGAAAAAGAACATTTGAAAGCGAAATACCTATGTTGGATCCCCAAAAGCAAAAATTCATCAGATTCATTTATATTAGGTTAAACACCCAATTTTTTTGTTTTAAAAAAATATTTATGTGAGGGTTAAACATCTAAAATTAAAAAAATCTAAACCTAAAGCATCCAAAAACCTATTAAAAAAGAACATTCAAAGTGGGCTATCTATTTTGAAACATCCACAAATACAAATTCAAATAACAGCTATGACAACAACAAATTGAAGCAAAACAATAAATAAAGAAGCAATTTTGCACTTTATTGCACTTGCAAATCCACATAACAAACTGATTGGCAAAGCAGAACAAATTGGCACACACGGATAACCTAATGAGAGAGGAGGTAGTTACAGCGGCAACAAGAAGTCGGAGAGGTGGAGGCAATGGCGGTGACAAGAGTAAACAGAATCAAAGAGGTGGAGGCAATGATGAGAGCGAATAGAATGAGAGGAGGCTGCAACGACTTTAGATTTGGAAGCCAATGACAGCTTTAGATCTGGACGGCCACAACAATGACAACTCTAGATCTCTTCAGCAAGCTCGATGATGTAGCATATCTGGCCATCTTTGCAGAGATTGTCGACGAGGGCGGACATGCCGCGGGAGACGGCCATGGAGATGTTGGCAAGGGCACCGCCGGCAGCATTGAGATGGTAGGTTCGAAGTCAATGAGCATCTTGCTAAAGCTAATGATGAGGCCAGGGCAGAGAGGGGGAGGGCGGTGGTGAAATCCATGGATGCAATGTGTAGCAAGTTGTAAAATGAAGAGAGAAAAAGTTTTGTTCTCCAGAGACAGAGAATGAAGAATGGAGTTGGTGGCATGAGGGGGTTGAGAGGAAGTGAAAGAAGAATAGGAAGATGAAGATGAAGATGAAGAGGAAGAAGAGGCAAGGACAGAGAGTAGAGACTGAGGGGTGATGATGAGGGAGAGAAAACTAGTTTCAAAAGAAAAGGGAACAATTGGTTAAAATTGGCTATTAAAAAATTGGTTCTTAATATTTTTTCTACTTGAAACCCCAAACCACACTGCTGCTTCTACTACAACCCAAAACTGAACTACATGATTTCTCATGTATTGAATGTTCAAATTTGTCTAATAATAAACTATACATGATGAGGTATGCCACATCAAGTTTCAGCCTGTCGTGTCAGCTTTTAATCGTGACAAATTAACGGCATGGACCAAAAACCAATAATTTAAAATTCTTTTGGACAAAACAAAACCAATTCTATACCTATTGTCTAGAGCTGGGTCATGATGTGTATTTTATATCACATGTAATAATCTATATGGGGGCTTACAGTTGTTTTGTTTGATTTATTTGGACATTATAATGTCTTTACAAGTGCCAATTTGCCAAATGATAGATATAGCCTATGAAGTGGAGTTCAATTGTATGATTAAGTTTCCAATTTTTGCATAGGTGTACTCTACTTCGGTGGCAATGCTTCTTACAGCAGTGGTTTCTGTCTACCTTTTCGGATTTCATCTCTCCCTTGCATTTTTCCTTGGTACAACGTAAGTTGCTGCTATATCCTCAATTTTTCTAACATGACGTGGTTATGCTTTGATTTGTGAGGACACCAGGTTTTTTATTTTTTTTTCCCTATCATATCAACAATTGAAATTAAATTGTTAAAATCTTAGGATATGTCTAAAACGAGCTCAACCATTATGTGCTTATTGAATGAGCCACACTTATATAGGCCATTAGATTTTATTAGATGAAAATCAAAGGCTAA
The DNA here is from genome assembly GCF_014773155.1 of Arachis stenosperma. NCBI lineage: Eukaryota > Viridiplantae > Streptophyta > Magnoliopsida > Fabales > Fabaceae > Arachis > Arachis stenosperma. The sequence goes on along the minus strand of NC_080383.1, from coordinate 83,507 downwards.
TATAAAACAAGAGCATTGATGGACTCTAATAAATATAGAATATTCTAGTACATAAATAAATGTTTTAAATGACAATGCTTTAATACACAATACTTTAAACGGCAACAAAATCATTTATTCTTAAATAATTAAATATAAAATATATGAATATTTTTTATTTATTAAAATTAAATATTGCAAAAAAATTTTATAATATTAAAAAATTATATTAAAATAATATTTTAAACTATAACTAACATAAAAATATAAAATAATTAAAATTTTATTTTATATTACTTAACAAATAATTAGATTGTTATATTTAAAATTTATTAACTATCTAAGTTTATTAAAGATATTATTATATATAATTTTTATAAAAATATTTTAAAAATAATTTATTTAAAATATTATATATAATACATGAAAATATTAACTTTTTATTTTTTCAATTTTTTTAGAAAAACAGAATAAATAATATAATTTTAAATACATACCTAAATAAAAAAGTTAATATTTCATGTATTTTATATACGTTTTAAATAAATTTTATTTTTACAAATATTTTGATAAAAAATTATATGATATAATAATATATTTAATAAAGTAATTAGTTAATAAATTTTAAATATAATAATCTAATTATTTATCAAGTAATATAAAATAAATTTTAATTATTTTATATTTTTATATTATAGTTTAAAATATCATTTTAATATTATAAAAAAACTTTTGCATAATAATTAATATTAATGAATAAAAAAATTATGTTTTTTGTATTTATTTAATTTATATTTTTTAGAACAAAAAGTTTCTACCTTTATATAGTAAAATATGTGATAATCTTCTTAATATATATTAAGGGTGGTAAAACGGGCCGAGTCCGTCAGGTCGACCCGCCAAACTCGCTAAAAAAGGTGGGTCGAAGTAGGATTTAAAACCGGTCAAATTAAAAGAATTTGTCAAACCCATAAAATTTTTATGCAAATTTTTTTTATAATATTAAAAGATTATATAAAAATGATATTTTAAATAGTTATACTGTAATAGATTTAATATATTTTCTGATTTTAATGTTATTATATGATTATAATTATTTAATATATAAAAAAATTACTAGATAGTATATATATTGGGGTGGCAAACGGGCCTAAACTTGTCGGGTTGACCCGCGTAACCCACCAAAAAAGGCGGATTGGGCTGAAAAATTAGGACCGCCAAATAGCAAAAGCTCGTCTAACCCGCACCGCTTAAACCACGGGTTTTGGCGGGGCGGGGCGGATTTTCTCGCCGGGCTTCGTTTTTTTTAGCAAGGGGTATTTTTACAATTTTTTTTGCCAAAACCCAACTTCCCCCAACCTAACTTACAAGAGAATGAAGATGAAAATTGAGTGTTTTGGATTATATTTATTTTGTTTTAGAGACAATATTTATAATTATGTTTTGGATTATGTTTATTTTGCTTTAGGAACAATATTTATAATTATGTTTTGGATGAAAACTTGGTTTATATTTATATTTATTAGATATTTATAATTACAAAGACTTTAATGTTTGTAAATATAAAAATTATAATTTGTTTATACTTTTAGAAATTATAATAGTTAAAAGTAAAAGATATGAGAGATTTTTTTATGCCTTTATATATATTATTTAATAGTTAAAAGTAAAAAAAAAAAGATATTTGGCAGGCTATGCCCGCCAGCCGCCGTTAGGCAAGGAGGGCTAGGATTTTGAGACCGCCTCACTAGGCGGGTTGGGGCGGGATTCCCCGCATTGCCATATATATATATATAGGGTGGCAATGCGGGCCGACTCGCCCCAACCCGCCCCGCCAACTAAAATGGGTACAAAATGGTAATCGTTTGACTTTGTTTTTTTTTAATAAAATTAATTAAAATTAACTAAAAAATAATAATTAAACAATTAATTACAAATAAAAAATAGTCAAATTATAATATAACTTTTTATTATTATTTTTAAAATTTTTAACTTTAATAAAATTGTTTAAAATAATATTTGTCAATAGAACCATCTTTATTTTAAAAAATAAGTCACATAATTTGAACATATATACGAAATTATAAAATAAAATAAATAAAGTCACATAATTAGAAGTTAGAACATATATACATAATTTAGCAAATTTTTTTAATTTGACGGGTTTTAAATTCTAACCCAACCCACATTTTTTAGCGAATTCGGCGGGTCGGCCCGACGAATTCGACCCGTTTCACCACCCCTAATATATATATATATATATATATATATATATATATATATATATATATATATATATATATATAAAGATTATCACATATTTTATTATATAAAGATAAAAAAATTTTGTTTTAAAAAATATAAAATATAAATACAAAAAATATAATTTTTTTATTTATTAAGATTAATTATTATATACAAATTTTTTTATAATATTAAAATGATATTTTAAGCTACAACATAAAAATATAAAATAAATAAAATTTATTTTATATTACTTGACAAATAATTAGTTTATTATATTTAAAATTTATTAACTAATTACTTTGTTAAATATATTATTATAAAATATAACTTTTTATCAAAATATTTGTAAAAGTAAAATTTATTTAAAACGTTATATATAATACATGAAAATATTAACTTTTTTATTTAGGTATGTGTTCCTACCCTGACCCAATAATAAAGGCCCAAGTCCAAATAAGAGGCCCAGTCCAGAGGATCGAGCCTTACTAAACGCCAACCTTCACACTTAGAAGTCGGTGTCAAACCCGACTTACTCCCAAGAAGTCGGGACGGAGAACAGCTGGCAGATAAGCACTCATTCAAATGAGTAACTGCCCCTAAAATCTCTCCAACTACTTTAGTCAAGCCATATCTTAACCTCCCTAAGATAATGGGACGGTTAACACCCTAAAAATATGGCACTACTCCAACGGTGGTTATTGGCTCACCACTACAAATACCCTGACACCCCTCAGGTATCTCTAAGCCCAATACTCTCTAGACCTGCTCACACCCTTGCTTTGCTAACTTAGGCATCGGAGTGTCTTTGCAGGTACCACCCCCCATTCACTCACAAACATAAGTTGGAAGGAGGCTCCAACGTGCGAACCAGCTCGGAAGCCACCATTCGCGGACGATTGGGCCAACCAAAACCATCCATCTTCTTAATCTCCGGTTACCCACCGTAACAGTATGTATTTAAAATTATATTATTTATTTTGTTTTTTTAAAAAAAATTAAAAAATAAAAAAATATTTTCATATATTATATATAATATTTTAAATATATTATTTTTAAAAATATTTTTATAAAAAATTATATTATATAATAATATCTTTAATAAAAAGTAGTTAATTAATAAATTTTGAATATAATAATGTAATTATTTATCAAGTAATATAAAATAAATTTTAATAATTTTATATTTTTATGTTACTATTTAAAATATTATTTTAATATAATTTTTTAATATTATAAAAAAGTTTTGCATAATAATTAATTTTATTAAATAAAAAATACTCATATATTTTATATTTAATTATTTAAGAATAAAAGATTTTGTTGCCATTTGTATTAAAGTATTGCCATTTAAAGCATTTATTTATGTATTAGGATATTCTATATTTATTAGAGTCCATCAATGTTCTTATTTTATATTAACCTTTAATTTTCATTTAATAAAATCTAATGGCTTATATAAATATGGCTCATTCAATAAGCACATAATGGTTGAGCTCGTTTTAGACATATCCAAAATCTTAAGTGCTTTAATGGCTTTGGCTCCTAATGTAACTTTAGTACGCACAAAATTTTATTAGCTCTTTTTATTTTTTTGTGCTTTGCTTTTTTGTTTTTGATGTTGGGCGTAACCATTTTCTGTCTCATCGCTTGAACTTAAACTTCTTGTTATGTTTGCAGTGTTGTCTCTGTTGCGATTTATCTGAATTCTGCCGGGAAGATGCAAAGATAGCTGTAACTACCACCTGGTTCTTTTGACCCCATTTCATATTCATACATTTTCAAATTGTTAATTAAATATCATAGTAGTGTATATTTTGACGAGTTTAATTTTCATGTATGAATATTGTAAAACGTTTTACATAGTCATGCAATTATAATCATTATCATTCACGTAGTAAATGTAAAAGAGTTATTTTTGCTAATGTGACATTTATATGATTGGATGCGCGTGTAAAACGATTTTATATTGATAGTGTATTAAAATTAAATACATATTTTGACATATATGTTTAGTAAATATATTTTACTCGGGCTATATTTGGCACACCGCTTAAATTAGAGGAAGGGAAAAAAAAAATTAAGTCAGCCGTATATCACTTGAGAAAAGTTTTCTAATTTAAAGGTAATTTATTCAATGTCCTTATCAAGAGGAGGGAAGAGGAAATATGCCATGTGAGCTAAGGTTTATTGGCGGTTATTACTTTACTTAACCCTCATATTTAGCAAAGTAATGGGAGAAAATTTAACTTTTCCCCAAGTTGGGTCGGATACTGATTTTAAGGATCCGTGTTGTAGGTTGTATATCAAATACAAGGTGGGTTGGCTTATATTGCCTTGGTCCAGGAATGAACAATTTTTTTATTTGAAAAAATAAAATGTATGATATAATTAAAAATATTATCAAATAAAAAATGACTTTAATATTAGTTATACTTTCTAGAAAGTGTTATCAGTAGTCAGAGCAGAATTCATCTTTTGTTTGAATTTTTTTTGTTATTCTTTACGCTAGAGTTGGATCAGGAGCCTGGATTAGTTGCGTGCCCATTTAAGTTGGATTGCATTGATATCTCAATTCTCTACCCTCATTGTGCCATCCTCTGCCATTGGAGTGGTTGTTTGAAAGCTCTTATCTGTCTCTTTTTCATTGGTGCATTATAGGCTATTAAGAAATCATGCTGTTTTTATTTTGGAATAAAAAAATATTGATTTAAATGTTGACAAAGTTATACATGAATTAACAAAATTAGTTTGATTCTATAAAAAAAAATTAATTTATCCAGTTAAATCAAATACAAATCAATATTACTCAAATACAATAAATGAAGAATGGTTATATTCGAGTCTTATTTTTATTCTATATAAATCATTATGAGGCGTAGAATTTTTTAAAAATACACATAAATAAATATAGGCTATCATGGTTTATGTGTATCGTAGTTTATGTGAAGAACGAAACAAATAATAAATTGCTACAAAAGATAGCGGTTTACGAACAAAAAACTAAGGACAAAAACCGCTACATGATATCGCGGATCATGAAGAAAACTAGGGCCAAAATCCACAAGCATCAATTATGGTTTATGGAAAAAAAATGAAAAAAACTATGACGGATTGTAGTGAATTACTTGAAAGATGCTATATAAATCGCCATAGTTGGCCACAAACTATTCATTTAGGCCATTTTCAAAGTTTGAATTTGGAGACTTTTCAAAAAACATCAAGGATCAAATACGAGTAAGATCGAAGAAAACCACCGTCTGATTCTCTCAGCAGGAGGGATGGAACTCTCAAGAGGAGAAACAAATTAGAACTCAAGGTTCTATCTCCGTGATCTAAGCAACTTGACAATGAGTAATGAGGAGAAACATCGATTTACTAGAAATAATACAAATCTACGGTGCAATGAGTTGAGCTTATTCAAATTTAAATTCGACTCATTTATTTTATGAGTTTAAGTTTGGTCACTAGCTCACGAATTTAGCTTATCGAGCTATTAATGAGTCTAGTTCAAGCTAGTTCATGAGTTGGCTTGACTCACTTCCAATCTTAGCGATAGCTCTGCCTAATTTCTTTGGCGGGAGGAGCTTGGAGGCGACTATGCAAGATGCTACTGCCGAAGGAAAGGAGATTAGGGTTCAGGAGTTCACCGTTTTCTTTTTTTTATTAGTGAATAAAACGACGCCGTTTGATGAAAAAATCTGAAAACTAGTTGAGTCTCAATTCGGTTTGACCGGACGGTTCTCGATAAGTTTGACGGTCTAATAACAATTTTTAGAAATGGCGGTTATAGCTTTTGACTGAATCGAAATCCTTACCGATTCACAGTTCGACCGGTTCAACCGACCAATTCAAATCGGTTTTTAGAACCTTGCAAAATACATATAGTGCGAAAATTTTAGTGCACAACACAAAAAATTTTGATTCACAACACAAATTTTTGATGAACAACATAGAAAATTTTGAAAGACCACAATTGATTCACCCAACCAACAAAATATATTCGTAGTAAAATTTATGTGCTATGTCAATAAGTTCCTGTGCTCTCCAACAAAATTTTCTATGCTAAAAAAGCATGAAGACGGAAAAGCGGTGACACATCAACGTTTTTTTTGTTGTTGTTGGGCTTGTGCTAACTTAGTTAAACTTGGTTACAAAAACGTTTATATGTGTAAAAATGTCATAATCAATTAATACTAAATAAAATAATATTGGGTTATTTGAACTGATTTTTTGTTGTCTTTAAATCTTTATTACAATTATGATCGGGAGGACCAAATTCCCAAAGTGATTCTGGAGATACACAACGTTCACTATTTTAGTCCCTTGAATCCAAAATTTACTATACTGGTCTCTAAGATCCAATCAACTTCGAGCACCATATTAATCTCTGAACCTTTTTTAGCGCTGAATTAGCAAGTGCAGTGTTGAATATTCTCTGACTTGCCACTCTACATAGAGGACTAAACAATGTTGTTTTATTTTGGCACTTAAACAAGACAAAAATGGAGTTAAACTCCAAATTAGTCCCTGAGATTCACAAAATGCATCGATTTAATCTCTGACTTCCCAATTACACTAATTACGTCCTCCATATTCCAAAAAATGCATCAACGTGACCCCTTTTGAATTTTCCGTTCATATTTCTTACGGACGGAATGCTAATCATAAAACTTTTTTTATTTGATAAATAATGAATGATTTGATTATATAAATATACAACTTTTAGAAATCTTAAATTAATATTGATGTCTTTAACGTAACACAAGTGTTTTCGAACTAAATATAAATTTTAAAAAACGTAAAACTGTCATAAACTATGTGCTCTAAATTTATAGATATAATTCAAAAAAATATAAATAATATCAATTTATTTAATATAACAAAAATGTCTATCAACAAAATCTATGCAATAAAAATTAAAATAAAAAAGGTAAATTATGCACTTTCTATAAAGTAGGAAAGGAATAGTTCAAAATTAACTAAAATTATTATGACTTTGTTAAACTTTAAATCTGCGTTTAAATACTAAAGTTTTAATATTATTGGTCCGTTTGAAAAGTTTTAAAAGTTATTTTTTTTAGTTTTTGATTTATAAAAAATAGTAATATTAATGTCTGATATAATTTTTAAAACTAAATTGTACTTTTTTAAGAAGTTATTTATGTGGTTACAGAAAAGTTAAAAAAAAAAAGATTTCTCTCGTAATAAAAAGCATTTTATTACATTTTTTTAATATAAACATTTTTAGAACTAAAAAATCAAATACAAAATAACTTATTTATAAACTATTTTTCATATAAACATTTATTGTTTAAGTTATTTTTTTAAAAAGAGATTAATTAAATTAGATACCTAAACTAAAAAATCTTATACAATAATTATTTAGAAATGAATAATTATGCAATGTTGTAACATAACTCATACATCGTAAATCATAAAATCATTGATATTGCTTTAAACTTTCTAACTCAAATTTTATAAAACAAAATCTATACCCTAAATTCTTAACAGTAAATCCTTAATTCTGTTCTATCAACCATAAATTTTTTAAAAGTGATTTAATTAATAATATTATAAATATAATATGTACTAATATTTCTTTAAACTTTTATAACCCAATTCTATATCCTAAAATAAACCCTCATAGTTGAACCATGAACCATAACATTTTCATAAATGAATGAGTCAATAATATTATAGATATAATATGTACTAATATTATATGTAATTAATTTCTCTTATTAAAAATCTATATTCTAAACCCTAAACAATGTTTTTACTCTAAATTCTAAAACTTAGATGGTTTAATTATTTTATTAGTCTTATAGTTTCATTAAATTTTTAATTAAGTCCCTATATTTTTTGTTTTCGATTAACTCCCTATATCTTATCAGATTTTGTAATTAAGTTTTTGCTGTGAAAAAACATTGGAATTAATAGAATACCATTCTAAATTATAAATTTATAAAACTACTATTACATTAAATAAATATGATAATTACCAAAATAAATAATTTAAAAATTATTTACCATTTTAAATTCCAGGGTTATAGTGTAAATGAAATGGCATTGCGTGTATCTCATTTACACTGTACACGAGATAGGACACGTCAGTTGCTGCGTGGGTATCTCGTTTACACTGTAAACGAGATAAGACTTGTCAAATTAATAATTTTTTAATTAATATTTTAATAATGTTTGATTATCATAATAATTCAAGTTTTCCAAATTCAATAAAATTCTAGAAAACTCTAGAAAAAGCCTCGAAAATCTTAGAAAACCCTAAAAAACATTAGAAAAATCCTAGAAAACACTAAAAAATCATAGAAATTTCAAGAAATCACTAGAAAATTCTAGAAAAACCTAAGAAAACCCTAGAAAATCTAAGAAAAACCTAGAAAATCATAGAAAAACTGAGGGTAACCTAAAACGTTGATTTGGACCTAAATATGAGGTCCAGATCCCTTAGTATGGTAGCGTCCGACTTGATGATGCCGAGGTGCCGCCTGTCCAAGTTCCTCATGAAAAAGTGGGGGTGGTACCTGGTGCAGAATTTAAAGTAGTCCACAAACTAACCGGCAAGGGCACCAGGTCGTACCAAGTAATACCTCAGGTGAGTGAGGGTTGATCTCATGAGGATTGATGGATTAAGCAACAATGATTGAGTGATTGGCTTAGTCAGACAAGCAGAAAATAGTATTTGGATTTTAGTTGCATTAAATAGTAAATTTAGAGAATTAATAAAGCAAGTAGTATATTGGTTTGAAGATTATATGAGAGAACAGTTAAGGTTTCAGAGATGTTTATTTTTCGGATTAACTTTTCTTATCAACTATTTTAATCACGTAAGATTCAATTCATGGCAAATTATATGTGACTAAACCCTAATTCCTTAGACTTTTTTAGTCTTCTCTAACCTTTATCAACCGCCAATTCTTTGGTCATTTGATTTCGATTAGAAAGTTAAGTTCAAAACTAGTTTATGTGCAACAAAAACCCTAATTATCCAAATATAAGAGGATTATATGTCACGTATCCCGTTAAGTCCAAATAGTTAGAAATTTAGGAGAAATTATTTTCAAGTTGTTGTTCAAGTAAATTGCTTTTCCAAGGTTTACAAGAAATCATATAGAATAAGGGTTATACTTCTGTTCCACCCAAATTCATAAGATAAAGAACGAAAACAAATTTTTGAAATTGAAATAAAAACAGTAATTAAAATAGAAGTGTAATAGTATCAATCCATACAATAAACAGAGCTCCTGACCTTAAAACTGAGGTTTAGTTGCTCATGGCTCAGAGAGAAGACTAGGATTCAGAAAAACTGTAAAGTGTGCAATGAGGGCGTAAAAGAGAAGTCCCCGAAGGGATGAAACTTTTCCCTTTTATATCTAACCTAATTAATGTAAAATATATTCTCTAAAACTAAATAATATATTTTTCTAGTTATAAATAAAATAAAGTTTAATCAAAATTAAATAAAATCTTCGAGCATAATAATTGATGGATGCGGGGACCATGTCTGACTCCTAAACTGGCGCCTAACTTCAAATTTTTGAAGTTAGGCATGGCCTTGGCAGAGTGGAACTTAAAGTTGGCTTCTTCATATGGCACCTAACTTGGGAAATTCCAAGTTAGGCACCACCTTGGCTGAATGAACTTTGAGCATTTTATGATCATGGCGCCTAATTTGGGAAATTCTAAGTTAGGCGCCACCTTGTCCGTGTGTCCTTGAAGGAAGTGTAGACTATTTTCTAATGCCACTGAAACCACATCAATTGAATCTCTATAACTCAAGTTATTCCTATTGGAGTGCAAGGAGGTAAGAGTTGACAGCATCATCCACTTTCTCCCTCTTTTTCTATAAAATTCTGTCAAATCCATCCGAATGCTACCTGAAATAAATAGAATTGCACACAACTCAAAGTAGCATTCATAATGGCAAAAATGTATTTAAATCTTTATTAAACTTAATAATTAAAATGCAAATTCACTAGAAAAAGATAGGAAAAACGCTCACGCATCACAACACTAAGCTTGAATTGTTGCTTGTTCTCAAGTAACCAAAACTAATGCAAACTTAGGATGTGAATTTTTATGAGAAGTGAGTACTCAATTAAGCTTCTGTCTGTCTCAAAGTGGGGTTTATAACACTGAAACTCCGAATAGTTTTGGCATCTCACTATCCTTTGAATCTGAGGATTGTCACTGTCATTTGAAATTAGAATCCGCATAATATTATAAATTCTCTGGCTTTTTTTTACTTCGGATTAATCCTTGAACATAGAATTTTTCTTTCATTTTCTTTTCTTTGGTGCTTTGCACATTGAGCCTAGCCGTGACTTTAAATGCTTTGTCTCAAGCTTTACTTGACACAAAAACACCACAAGTACTTAACTGGGGAACTCTCTTTTAGTTCTAAATTTTCTTTCAGTTACTCCCAGATAGTGGTGCTCAAAGCCTTTAGCATACTCTGTTAAATGTACTTGATCTCGACTCTTAGTGCTCTATCTCAAGGGTTACTTGTTACATTCACACCACAAGCATATGGCTAGGAAAATAACTATTTGAGCTTTTTAATTATATTTGACCTTCCTAGCTATTGATACTCAGAGTCTTGGACCATACTTTTCTTTATTTTCTTTTTGCTGTTTCTTTTGCTTCAAGGATTAAAGTTTTGTTTAATTCAGAGAATTCATAATAGTTTTCTAAACTCCTATTCCTCATGCATCAACATCCTTTGATTCAAATTCAAATATGCACTGTTCATATTATACATTCAGAATCATAATTAATACCACCACAATTAAGTAAATAAGACTACTCTTAAATATAAACTCAATTTCTCATGCAATACATCACTTCTTTTCTTTTTCTTTTTAAATTCAAGTTCAGTGAGTGGTACATGAGACATCTTTTCAATTTAAAAACTAAAACATAAGAAATGAAAATACTAAAGATCATGCAGGCAATTAAAGTAACAGAAAATAGGAATATAACAAAATAAGAACGGAAGGAGAAGTAGAATGAAAGGGACTCAACTACCTCAGTTATCCTGGTGGACATCTCATTCCTCAGGCTGTGCTCCTCCATGAAGATGATTCACCTCCCTTTGGTGCCCTTGATGGTGAGATAAACAGAGAGCGTGCTCTACAACATCAAACTTAAAAGTTTGCTTGTCCCCAAACAAAGAAAAACTCCAAGGTGTCAAAAAATTCTTTTTAATTGCTCCTATTCATGTTCTAATCACTTTGCATGACCAAAACACATGTAAAACAAGAAAAATTCTAAAAAAAATTAAGATAAAATAATTTAAAACCAGAACTAAAATAACTATAATGCTAAAATCAAAATAACTATAAAATTAAAACCAAAGTAACTGCAAAACCAAGGATACTAGTAGTTGGGTTGCCTCCCAACAAGCGCTTCTTTAACATCACTAGCTTGACGGTTTATTGTTGCTTTTTCTTCCCCTTCTTCCAGTTAGTTAAGAGAAATTACTTTAGTGGACATGAGGACAAAAATGATACCCACCAAAAAGTAACTCCCATACAACTCTCTGATTCATTAGGACCAAGGAAAGCATATTCAAGTGTTGGGGGAGAAGAAGTCAATTCAAATGTGGCAGTGCATTCAGATTTTTCTTCTCAGGAGCTTGTATGCATAGAATTAAAGGGACTTGTATAGCTTCCTCCGGAATTATTGGAATGTGCAAGCATGGAGTGTGCATGGCTTCCTCCTTTGTTTGTGCATCTTCCTCCTTTGTTTTTGCATCTTCCTCTTCTTTCATGTGTAAGGGTGGAGAGTTCTCTAATTAACTGGAGTATGAACTCCTTTGATTGATTTCCTCACTTTCTTCCATAGGATCTTGCATTGTATCTCTTGGAAAGGAAATTACTTATTCCTCTTCCTGGGGCTTGATAATCAACTCCACATATTTCTCTATATTTTTTAAACTCATCCTTATATAATGTATGCATTCTTTCATGACAAGCTCAAGAGCTGATGGCTCTTGATATGAATAAAAAGCTTGATAAGAGTAAAAAGAGGATGGTTCTTGGTATGAATAGGGAGATGGTGGTTCTTGATATGAGTAGAAAGATGATACTTCTTGATATGGATAGAGAGGTGGTGGTTCTTGGTACGAATATGGAGATGGTGGTTCTTGATAGATGGAATATGGAGCACTGAAGTTTCTTTGGCTTTGACTTTCCAAACCAAAATTCGGGTAGTTCCTCCATCCACAATAATATAAATCACTTATTGGGTGTGAGTAATACTAATAACTCATGTGATCTCTCTCCATTATTTTTTCTTAGCACAAAACACCGAATAGAATTAAACGCACCATGTGGTAAGTAGAAAAGCAAAAAGAAAAGAACAGAAAGAATTTTATTTTCATTTTTTCAATATATATATATATATTTTTCAAAAGAAATAAAATAAAAAATAAAAAAATGAAAATAAAATAAAATATAAAAAAACAAAAATAAAATAAAAATAAAATAAAGAGAATAAATTGAATTATTGGAAAAAATAAAAAATAAAAAAAATTAAAAATTAAAAAGAAGAACGAAAGTTTTAATTTTTTTTAGAAAAATTAAAATTAAAACTAAATAATAAAATAAAAAAAGGAAAATAGGGGAGGGGGAGGAACTGAAGGGAAAAGAAAAAGAAAATAAAAATAGAATTTATTAATAAAAGAAAACTAATTGAAAAAAAAATTATCTAATCTAAGTAATCAAATAACTTAGGCAACACCAAACTTAATTTCAAAAATTAAGAAAAAAAAATAAAGTAGGTTAAATTAAAAAATTTAAAGAAATAAATCAAGCAAAACTAAAGCAAAAACGCCTAATCTAAACAATCAAACAACTGGTAGTTGTTAATCACAGTCAATTTGCGGAATTTAAAGTCCACAAACTAACCGGCAAGTGCACCGGGTCGTATCAAGTAATACATCAGGTGAGTGAGGGTCGATCCCACGAGAATTGATGGATTAAGTAACAAGGATTGAGTGATTGGCTTAGTCAGACAAGCAGAAAATGGTATTTGAGTTTCAGTTGTATTAAATAGTAAATTCAGAGAATTAATAAAGCAAGCAGTAAATTGGTGTAAAGATTATATGAGAGAACAGTTAAGGTTTCAGAGATGTTTATTTTCTAGATTAACTTTTCTTACCAACTATTTTAATCATGTAAGATTTAATTCATGACAAACTATATGTGACTAAACCCTAATTTCTTAGACCTTTCTAGTCTCCTCTAACCTTCATCAACCGCCAATTTCTTGGTCACTTGATTCCAATTAGAGTGTTAAGTTCAAAACTAGTATCCACAAAAACCCTAATTATCCAAATATAAGAGGATTATATGTCACGTATCCTGTTAAGTCCAGATAGTTAGAAATTTAGGAAAAATTGTTTTCAAACTGTTGTTCAAGTAAATTACTTTTCCAAGGTTTCAAGAACTCAAATAGAATAAGGGTCATACTTCCGTTCCACCCAGATTCATAGGATGAAGAACGAAAAAAAATTCTTGAAATTAAAATAAAAATAGTAATTAAAATAGAAGAGTAATAGTATCAATCCATACAATAAACAGATCTCCTGATCTTAACAGTGGAGATTTAGTTGTTTATGGCTCAGAGAGAAGACTAGGATTCAGAAATACAGTAAAGTGTGTAATGAGATGCGTAAAAGAGAAATCTCCGAAGGGATGAAACTTTTTCCTTTTATATCTAACCTAATTAATGTAAAATATATTCTCTAAAACTAAATAATATCTTTTTCTATTTATAAATAAAATAAATGTTAATCAAAATTAAATAAAATCTTCGAGCATAATAATTGATGGATGCGGGACCATGGCTGACTCCTGAACTGGCGCCTAACTTCAAATTTTTGAAATTAGGCATGGCCTTGGCAGAGTGGAACTTGAAGTTGGCTTCTTCATATGGCGTCTAACTTGGGAAATTCCAAGTTAGGCACTACCTTGGCTGAATGAACTTTGAGCATTTTAGGATCATGGCGCCTAACTTGGGAAATTCTAAGTTAGGCGCCACCTTATCCGTGTGTCCTTGAAGGAAGTGTAGACTATTTTATATTGTTGGAACACTCTGGAAGTTAGCTTTCGAATGTCACTGGAATCGCATCAATTGAACCTCTATAGCTTAAGTTATTCCTGTTGGAGTAAAAAGAAGTCAGGGTTGACAGCATCATCCGATCCACTTTCTCCCTCTTCTTCTATAAAACTTCGTCAAATCTATCCGAATGCTATTTGAAATAAATAGAATTGCACACAACTCAAAATAGCATTCATAGTGGCTAAAAAGTATTTAAATCTTGATTAAACTTAATAATTCAAATGCAAATTCACTAGGAAAAGATAAGAAAGATGCTCACACATCAGTACTTGCAAGAGACTCTGATGTTTAAATTAGCAAGGGTTTTAGGCAGATTTTTAATAGATTAGAACGTGAATATACCTGAGGGGTGTCAGTATATTTATAGTAGAGTAGATTACCATCTTTGTTAGAGTAGTTCCATCTTTATTGATGGATAACTGTTTCCTTTATCATAAAAATCTGTTAAGATCTCCCATCTAGATGTAGCGGAGGGATATCTAGAAGCAGTTACTTGCTTGGGCAAGTTGAACTGGACTTTTCTGTCGGTGTCCGACCTCTCAAAGAGGTCGGGTAGGAATTAGAGGCCACCTTTTAAGTTGGGCCTTTTATCTGTATCGGACCTGATTTTATGTTTTGGATCAAAGTATGAACATAATATATATAAAATAATAATAGACTATCACGATGAGAGAAAAAAAAAATGTTTCAACACAAGCATATAAAACTAAAATATAATTGAATATAAAAAAATAGGTGATATTATTTAAATGCAAGTGACACTTTTTCTTTTTAAATTCATGTAAATATATACTAAAAACATATTCGTAAAGTGGGTGGTATTATAAAAAAAATGGAACTTGTTAAAAAAATCGTTCTTAAAGTGAGCGGCATTATAAACAAAAATGCGACTCCTTTCTCCTTGTATTATTAACGGCTTATATTTCTAAATAATAATAATAATAATAAATAAATAAATAATTAATAATAATAATAATAATTTTTATATTTTTTTCACAAATTTAACGGTGATAATATCTTAATTTTACACCATCCCTCTCCATTGTATTCGGTGCAATGAACGGGCATATAGCTTAGTTTACTCGAAAAGAATTGTTCTCAATGATGCTCTTTATATATATTGTTATAGATAATATACAAATCTAAACGTACTTATAAACTTCAACCATGAATGTTTAGCTTTGATATAATGAACACCGTAGACAATACTTACTTATTCTTTATAACGGGGTCGGCAAATACTAACAAATTTATCAAAAACTAAATGCCTGTTAAAAGAGGTGCGGCTGTACTGCCCAAGCAAAAGTGACTTTCCGTTCTTTCTATTCCAGAAGTAGCTTTTTCATTTGTTTCCTATCTGTTACTATGTTTTCCTCCGAAGTCCTTAGAGGCCATCTTTAATGCTTATCTTGATGTTTTCCACCTTAATTGACAACTCTAACTTATGATCCTCAACAGCTTTCAAAACTGAGAGCAGGTTGGACCGGTAAATTTCACACTTTCGATTTGCAAACTCAAGCTCATTCATAAGTTCTCTAATGCTCTTGTCCATGTCATCCTGCAAGATATGACGCAATGAAGTTAAAAAAAAATAAGTATAATGACATACACTTTTTCAAAGAAATAATAGATGGACCTCAATGCCCCATTCGACACCTTTAACAGGTAACTAAATCAATTCATGTTTCTGCCCCCAAAAATTGGCAGAAGGTAGAAACGGCAATTTACAGTATTTCGAGCTAAATTAGATATAAGTCCCCATAACTTGGTTATGTAGAATGATGTATGTTGAGCACGCACATAATCTCTTTTTTTTTTCCTTGCCCCTATATGAAACCTAAAATAAAACGTCTACCACTAATCCAATCCCGGTGCATTTGTATGCTGTAAACAAACAAATAATAAGAATCCACAGCAGACAACATCCAAACGGCACTGCAATCAACACTAACTGCTTCAAAACCCAAAAATAAGACAAGAAATATGCCTTCAAATATATTCTCAACCAAGAACAAACTCCAGAAATATTACGATGCTAGGCTTGGTTTCTTTTATTTTCCCAAAATGAAGAAAAAAATTATAGATAAATCAAGATCCAACACAATATGAATACAAGGTGGGGGTATTTAAAGGCCACAAATAAACCAATTCGCTTAAACAAATAATTAGGAGTAAGAGTACACATCAGGCAACTAGCTGCAGTAATCAGACAGGAAAAATACCAATCCCCAAGGCAAATGGAAAACTAATGACTAGATATGTTCATATTATAAAGTGAAATAACCAAATAAAAGTGCTTAAGTCAGATAAGAGATAAAATCAGAATGATAAAGGAACTGGTGGCATGGTTCACTTTGTTCAATTAATCAATTCTGTAAATACACGTGTAAATTAAATTACATGTGTATTGCTTGGGAGGAGTTTAAACAGTTTAATCTTCAGAATATTATTGAAATCAACTCAAGAATATATTATACAAAGTCCAAATGGAAGAAAAACTATATTAAGCGAAGCTTGAGTTGTTACAAGAAGCTAGAAGATTCATGTTAACTGGGTGAGTGGAAGAGTAAAACACAGCAGCAAAAGAACAAAAGGGAAATGGAACTCTGACCTCGGACATATGCTGGCCCAAGTTTCCTTCCTCGTGTCCACTTCTGGAATTAGTATGACTTTCATCAATTTGCAAGTGACTCCTAACTTTGCCATTGTTGATGAGAATTCGTCCCTCACTTTGCATTACTTGAACAACTCTTTTTGTGGCTTCTTGTAAAGCACCCATTGCAACATCATAAGTCTCAGGAGACTTTGCTCCTTCATCAACAAACTTAAAGGCCACGTGTCTGAGGGTATTATATCTAACTGTATGAGATTCCAAATAGTAAGAATATATATCACAAGAATGTTCTTCTAATGTTACACTGCTTTTGGCATTTCTCGTCCAACGTTTCAATATATAATGAGCGGGTAGAGTGAGTACATTGGTTACTCTAAACACTGCCAAAACATGTCTACAAACAAGGCCGGAAAATTCAAACATTTGGCAACTACAACTCGCTTTCATCTCTAAAACATTGAATTTAACATAGTATGCCTTATGATCCTCTCCAAATTTAGCTACATGATATGTAACGACCTCCCCATCATCCTCGGTTTTGGATGCCATGAATGTTAGCGTCCCAACTAGCTCCTCTTGGAACCTCATGAAAATCTTTCGTGTGTAAAGCTCAGATGCTTGCTTCTCCATTGGAGATGGGGTCTTCAAAACTGGTGAACTATTCATTGTGTCATAATCTGCTCTGACTTCTTTCTCATTGCGACTATCCAGTGCTTTCTCATACAACTTGAAGAACTGATTTAAGTTGGTTGAAGCATTTACATACCCATCAAAGTATGAGTTCATGCCATCGCTTCGCTGTGTGATAGACATTTCTGCAAAGAATGTGTCTCGCAAATATACAGGTACCCACTGCTTACAAGCAGAATATATTGCTTGAAGCCATTCATGGTCCCGCAGATCATACCTATCGATGAGTGTTGACCAGCAAGATTCAAATTCCTCAATTGACTCCGTCAAGTTAACACATCTGTGAAATTCAACTTCGAAATTTGGATATTTGAGGAAAATGTGAGATAACTTCTCCTGGCATTTTTTAAAAATGTGCCATTTGCAGAATCGGTGGCGGGTCTCAGGGAATACTTGTAGTACAGCTGACCGAATTACAGAATCATGATCGGTTGTTATTGACAATGGTGGGCGTCCAGACATAGCCATAAGCCACGTCTTGAAAAGCCATACAAATGATGCTTCAGATTCATTTATTAGGAAAGCACAACCAAAGAGAACAGGTTGTCCATGATGGTTTACACCAGTAAAGGGAGCAAACGGTAGTCGATACCTATTGGATCGGTAAGTAGTGTCAAAGGTTACGGTATCACCAAAAAAAGTGTAATTCAACCTTGCCTTGGGATCGGCCCAGAAAACATTGCTCATGGACTGGTCCTCATCACTTTGCACAGCATAGAAGAAACAAGGGTTTTCGGCATGCATTTGTCTCAAATAATCCAGAACAAGCTGAATGTCGCCTTCTAGACTTCTCTGCCTATTATTCCTCATGTAATTCCTACAGTCAACCTCTGTAAAACCAACTTTGCTAATCCCACCACACTCCTTGATCAGTGCTGACATAATTCTCCGAGGACCCATTCCAGCAGCCTGTAAAGTATCAATTAGCGTCTTGGCAGCTCCAGATATTTGTCTGTGAGAGCGAAGGCAGTGCACCTGATCCGGTGGAACAAGCTCGTGGTTGTGTTCCCTAACAAACCCAGAGACGATCCACTTGCCAGAGTCGTGCATTTTGACCGACAAAGCCGCTTTGCATCCGACTCTGGTAATGGTTCGAGGACGCTTGATCTCCCTATCCTTGGTGCGTTTCTCATTCAAGTTGCGGAAACCCTCCTTTGCACAAACAAATTGCCTCTGTATGATGGCTCCATCGCGCCTGGAACGCCGGGATGAGCTAACCCGAGTACTGAACCCGATACGACGGGCATAAGAATTGTAGAAGGCCTTGGCAGCCTCCTCAGACTCAAATTCCATGCCCTCGTAAGGTTCAAGATCTAAGAGGTCACCCGCACCAAAACCCTCAGGAACGTAAATTTCTCCACCGCTACCACTAGTGGCAGTGCCTCTGCCTCTGTCAGCATCAGCCAGTTCATCCTCTTCGATAGCCATGGCCATAGCCATAGGGTGCTCAATGTCGCCCTCATCATCCTCGCATTCTCCCTCCCCTCCTTCCAGCCCAATATCAAATTCTAACACCTCGTTATCCATCGCAAATACTACTTGCAATATCAGAATAGGCAATAAACGTATATGGACGAATTCATATCATACGACATCATATAGAAAATACAAGGAGACGAGAGGAACTAAACAATTTCTAAAAGAAAAGAAATACTGTGGGGAAAACCTGACCGTCGACCGACAGTAATTGCATCGTGTCAGGTTTATTCAAGAGCACCATCGGATACTAGAGGTGGTGTGCGACTAGAATATGCTTTCCAGAAATCAGGCGATTCAAATCGTGTAAATCTTGGATTGAATCCCAACAACCATACAAGACTCTCCTTCTGTACTTAGCACCGAACTTTTGTTCAAGAAAACAACTGATTAATATAATTTTACTAGTGATTAGTAGTTAAACCCCAAAATGGTTATGAGAGTGGCGTCTGTGTGTACTAAAATCTTTTTGTACAAGTTGCCTGCACTGAATCGGTCTGGTCAGGTTTGGTTTATTAGTTAACAACAATACTCCACATCCATGTAAAAAATGCATTTAAATTATCAAAGTATTTTTTATCAGATGCGTCTCTTCCACTCCCTTACTCGTTTGTGATACACATGCTATATATAACATAAACCTTCTCTATTGCAACCTAAACTTTTTGTTCAACGTAAATCTTCTGCTGCAACCTAAATCTTCTGCTCTCTTAGTTCTTCTCTGTTCGCATTCTTCTTTATTGATCTACATTGCATTGAACGTAATAAACTTCGTCATTCTTCTCTGATCGCGCTCATCTTCTTCGTTTTCTTCTTTCAATTTGCTTATGTTGCAGTTATCTTCTTTCTATTCTTGTTCGTTTTCTTCATTGATCTGCACTTCTCAATCGAAACAATGAATGATTCAACTTCAAATCAGTTAAAAGAAAGTGATTTGGATTATTCTTCTGAAACGAATCAAGCGGACGAGGTTTGGATTATTCAATTTTGAATAGAATTGAATGGAATGCAATAGCTAATTTGAATTGAATTGAATTTAATGGACGCAGGTGTTCTGAATTGAATTGAATTGAATCGAATTGATAATCTCTAAATGGTAGACACATGTGTTTTGAATTTGATTTTATATAATAGATAATGTTGCATTCATTCAGTACTATACAATTGTTTCACCATAATAACGTGTTTGGTTCATTCTGTAGAAAGATGTTTGAATTTGATTTTATATAATGTATAATGTTGCATTCATTCGGTACTATACAATTTTTTCACCATAATAATGTATTCGGTTTATTATGTAGAAAGCTGTTTGAATTTGAATTTATATAATAGATAATGTTCCATTCATTTAGTGCTATACCATTATTTCACCATAATAACATATTCGGTTCATTCTGCAGACCAGGTGTGTTGTGGATGAACAATTTGTCCCAAAGGTCGGGATGATTTTCAAGACACTAGAAGAAGCCGAAAAGTTCTACAAAAATTATTCCAAACTTGCCTATTTTTCTACCAAAATAAGGAACACGACTTGGAAGGGAGACGAGATTAAGAATCAACTAATCGTATGTAGCAGAGAGGGGGTGGAAATCCAAGATATCTCCTACTCTGAAGACAAATTCCTCAGCCGGCATAAACTGTCTAGCCAGGATCTACGTACATATATTGAAGGACGTCGGTCTCTGGACAATTTCCAAAGTCGTTCTGAATCGCTCACACCCCTACTGTTCAGACCGGGCAGAGATGCTCAAATAACACAGGGAGCTAAACATGTTCGTGCGTCGCACCATCGAAACCAATGAGGAAGCCGGAATCAAATCGAGCAAAACTTACCAATCATTCATAGCAGCAGCCGGCAGTCACCGGGAACTAAGTTTTATAGAAAAAGCCGTGAGGAATTATATCACAAGGGAAGTACGGAATGTTTCCGAACAAGACGATGCCAAAGAATTCAGAAAGTACCAAAATTTCTTTTTCGAGCTCAACCTTGAAGGTGATCACTCATCAAAAATGCATTCTGGGCCGACGCAAGAAGCAGGGTTGCATGCGAGTATTTCGGAGACGTGGTTTCATTCGACACCACCTACAACTCAAACAGGTATTCGGTTCACCCAAATTGAGACTTTACGTTCACCAAATCCACACATTTCAGTTCATCACTTTGTGAGAGTGTCCATTTATGCAGGTACAATCTGGTTTTGGTTCTTTTGTGGGCGTGAATCACCACGGTCAGTCGACACTTCTCGGATGCACCCTTATGAAAAACGAGGACATCCAATCATTCAAATGGCTATTCGAGTGTTGGCTCTGTTGCATGGGAGGGAAGGCACCAAAAGACATTCTCACTGACCAATGCGCATAAATGCAATGGGCCATCGAGATGTGCATGCCAACAACAATTCACCAGCGGTGTATCTGGCACATCATGAAGAAAATTTCAAGCAAACTAAACAGCTACAGGTGACACAAAAAAATCAAACAAGAGATGAGCCACGTCATTTGGAACTCATTCACAAAAGACGCATTCGACAGAAACTGGAACAATTTTCTCACAAAGTACGGCCTCGGAGGCAACACGTGGCTCTCAGGTAACCGAGGTTTTAATTCGAATTATTTTCATGCCGTTACTTTTTCGGTTAAAACGTGCACAGATTTCAGTTCATGCCGACTCATGTTTTCGGTTCATTCTGCAGAGCTATACGAAGATCACCATATATGGATTTCAGTTTACCTGGATCACCACTTCTGGGCCAGGATGAGAAGTACACAAAGGAGTGAGAGCATACATGCATTTTTTAACAAGTTCATCACACGCAACAGCTCTCTGAGTCAATTCGTGAAGCAATACGATAATTGCCTAACAAGCAGAGAGCAAAGAGAGAGAGAATTCGATGCGTAAATTTTCACACCGTGATACCGTGTGCAACAAAATCAACAATAGAGGCCCAGTTTCAACACGTGTATACCCACGAGAAGTTCAGAAAAGTTCAAGGACAATTCAGAGAAAATGTGAATTGCATCACAAGATCAGTGAATTCCACCCTAGGTTTCACAACATACGAAGTCGTAGAGCAAGTTTCTAACTCCACATTCAACAATTTTTTCATCACCTACGACGCAGTATCACGAGAGGTAAAGTGCCAGTGCCTGCTATTCAAGTCAAGGGGCATACTGTGCCGCCATTCTCTGAGCATGCTAAGCTTCGAGCGAGTAGATAATGTGGCACCGAAATACATACTGAATGCTGGAGCAAGAACGTAAAGAGGAGGCATACACACATCAAGAGCAGTCAAGACGAGCCTCTACTGGAGCCGAGAAGCAAGAGATTCGACAATTTGGTGTTTCGCTTGCACAATATCTGCGAATTTGCATCAGAGTCCAAGGAGCTGACAGAAATTCCGCATCGACCCTTTGACAATGTCATGGCCGATATGCCAGAATATCAAGAGAGAAGCAAAAGAAAAAGTTCATTTTCCCATGAAGAAGCAATGTTAAGCGACGTGAACGACCTTCAAAGCCCGCCACGTGTCAGAACAAGAGGTCGGCCCAAGAACAGACTAGGATCAAACCTGGAAAAAAAATCTCAAACGCCACGAAGAAATAGAAAAAGTCAACTCCAAGTGAGCTAAAATTGATTTCCTTTCGATTAGGAAAAAATTCATTTGTGCATTTTGCTAATATACAATATATTTTCTCTCTTGCAGCTGAACCTTTTAAACGGCGGATCAACGATTCAGTCAAGCTCCAGCCTTTACAATACACCGGATATGAATTATCCCGAAGAGGGTTACAGGAGTTTTAGTTTTTATTAACATAAATTTCTATTCATGTATGAGCAAATTTCGGTTCACTAAATTTATAGGAGGGTTAAGTTTTTACTAGTGTTAGTCTTTATTAAATAGTCACTTTTATGTGTTTGATATTAGCTTTTGAAATTCTTTATTGAATAGTTACTTTTTTGTTTATTTAATAGTCAATTTATTCTGTTATGTCAAAGAGTTCAGGTGTTTTTGAAACTGAATACTGATATATACATTTTTTTCAAATTTCCTCTCTGCTATATTGATATATGAATTTTTTCATTTTATTTGTGTTTTTGGGAGTCTTAATGTTTGATAAATACTCTGATTCCATTCACTGTAAACCTGGAACAAAACAGCAGCCAGACAGTTCCAACAAATATATACATTAACATCTCAGACTGACACGACAAGGACTAATCCATCTTGAATCAGATATATACATTAGATATATACATTAACATTTACATTAATATTCACATATATACATTAAAAGAAGCAGTGTTTGCTTTTTTAAACAAGTTAAACAAAATAATATTAATTACAACCAGTGAAACAAAGTATATCCTATTTACTATATATATCCCCAGACGTGAATTTACATTAAGGGTTGGAGAGAGTAGCAGATGACTTCGGGAGTCTTATTGCTTCAGATCCCCTTATCACTTGGTCTCTGATTTTGTTCAGTTTGTGCAACAGAATATTTGGACCATATTCAAGCCTGAAAGCATCAATCTCTTGCTACAATTCAATTGAAAGGAACCCAACTGAAATAAGAAATCAAAGAATTTCATTATTTAGAAACTACTTACTTGTGTCCAAGCTTTATATTGATACTTTTTCCCTCTTTTGATCTTTCGAGGATCAATTGTTTCAAGCTATTTCATGACGTATATTGCACAATCATAGCTAAGCAAGAATTAAGTAAAATACGATTAATAGTATATAAAATAAAACACACTAAAAATAGCACTATAGAAGAGAAAGATTTTTACCTTGTACATTGACCATTCAATCTAATATACTCTGCTTCTTCTCCCTCTCCATCCTCCATTAAAGGTTTCGCCCCAGCGTAAACCCTCATCTGGGAGATTATTAATCCTTGAAAGGGATACAAAAAGTGAATGAAAATTAGCAGCTACAATGAACCGAACCTTGTTCATGTTCTGAATAAAACGTGATGAACATTCAATCAGCAAGAGAAACATTTTGTGCATGCAAAAGAACCCAAGTGAACACATAGCAATCAGGTGAATCAAAATCAGCAACTCCACTGAACCGAACACCAATCATGATTTGAATAAAACGTGATAAACATTCAATAAGCAAGGAAAATATTTAATAATTTACAACAAATTTGTTCAATTTAATTCTCAAATCAGGTATTTCATCTTTGTTCTTGTTCACAGGGTCAAGCACATGGAATGCCTTTTTCCGGACATCGACAATCCACAACCACCAGTGTCGTCCATTGCAAATCGGCACAAACAGCTGAAGTTTGGAAAAACGATAGAATATCTCAGTCCAAACGATAGCAAAAAAGAGAATTATCAAAGAAGTTTTAGAAATCACAACTTACAAATGGATGCGATGCGAGTTTTCTTTTGTCAAGAAATTAGCGATAGTGTGCATATCGATCGACATCCATCCGGTAGACCTTGTTGGTCTTTGGATCAATGTATTTCTCGCCATGGGTTCCCAATATAAACATCTGCAAAATGAATCTCAGTTAAATCACAAATAAACCAAATTATTTATCAGAACCAGTAAAACACCATTCATGTTTTGAATAATACGTGATAAAAATTTAACCATCAAGAAAAATTGTCTGCATGCCAAAGGACCCAACTCAAGACACTAACAATCAAGTGAATCAAAATGACAAATTCCAATAAATTGAACACCATTCATGTGCTGAATACAATGTGATACACATTCAATCATCAAGAAAAATATTTCTGCATGCAAAAGAACTCAACTGAACACTTGACAATCAAATGAATCAACTTGACCAACTCCACTGAACAGAACTCCATTCATGTTTTGGATAAAACGTAATAAACATTCAATCAGCAGGGAATAAAAAATCTGGCTTATCACAATATCTGTCGGCACACAGTATATATCTTTCTGAAACCAAGGACATTTTATGTCGTTGAGAATCATGCAATGTGCATTGACTGCCTACAAGAAGAAAATTTACGAGATATGCGGTATAAGAGTCTTTAGAAAAATCATTAACATTAACACAATAGGCAAAGAATTTACCGTGTTTTTCACATGTTGTTCGGGCATTAGAGACATGAAATGATGTCTAACCCCCTCGAAATTCGCTTGATGCTTCAAGATGAGTATGGGGTCATATTCGTTGGTACCATCTTTGGTTTCTTTCACATGTGTCATCTAATGATAACATTTTTCCTTCGGCTCCTCCGTGACTTCTGTCTCTTTCTCCGAAGTTTTGTACACTTCAGCGGCTATGAAGCTCGGCTTGGCACTTGTTGCTTCAGAAAATTTCAATGTCGTTGTTACCCCAGCATCTACCACTGCCTCTGCCAGGATTTCAAGCTGTGACACCGTCGGCTGAGAGGTCGGAGGAGTTGGTTGAGATGTCAGGGGACTTATGCCAAGGTAGAACGAAGGTGCATCATGTTTCCACAAAGAAGGACGAGCAGCACTGTAAGACGACGGAGGATTAGGCAATAATGAAAA
This sequence comes from Arachis stenosperma, assembly GCF_014773155.1. Lineage (NCBI taxonomy): Eukaryota > Viridiplantae > Streptophyta > Magnoliopsida > Fabales > Fabaceae > Arachis > Arachis stenosperma. Next base: position 57,845 of record NC_080383.1, on the reverse strand, counting down.
AGTAATATCATATAACACGAAAGCTAACAAAAAAATGATATTAATTAAAACTTACACATTCAACGGAGGTTCTGGCTCTGTCTTCCTTGGGCAAGATCCCTCGGCAGCCTGTTTTTCCGATTCTGAAGGGCAGTTGTAACAAGCAGAAGAGAGTAATTGATTTCTGGATTCAATTGAACCACAATTAAACCATGTAATGAACCAAAATTATCCAGATTTGAACAATAAAAAAAACTTACAAATCAGGCTGTGCTTCTTTTTCCAATTGCCGTGCCGCCAAAGCTTCTTGGCACGCTTGCTGTTTTTCTTCGAGAGGGCTGCTGCACTAAACAGAAAAGAGTTCAATAACGATCCGTAATTATTATCATGTACTATTAAAAAGAATTCTAATTACAACTTAAAGGAACAATGAAAAAGCAATATCATATAACATGAAAGATTATTAAAAATGATATTAATTGAAACTTACACATTCAACGGAGGTTCTGGCTTCGTCTTCGTCAAGGAAGATTCCTCACCAGCTTGCTTTTTGGGTTTCGGAGGACGGCTGTAACAAACAGAAAAGAGTCCAATATAAGAACACGTTGAATTGATTTGTGGATTCAAATGATCCACAAGTAAAGCATGTAATGAACCAAAATTTACCAGTTTTAAACAAGCAGTAAAACTTATACATCGACAGGTGCTTCTTGTTCTGATTGCCGTGCTGGTGCTTCTTTGCAGGGCTGCTGTTGCGGTTCCAGAAGGCTGCTACATTAAACAGAAAACAGTTCGACAATGACCCTAAATTATTATCCTATGCCATTAAAATTAATAAAAATAATTTTATGTGCAACTTACTCATTAACAGAAGTTTCTTGTGTTTGACTTTTCGAAGGGACAAAGGTAAAGTCATCTTTTATTAACTCTTCCTTAAGAGAACTCAGAAGAGACACCGCAATAGGAAGTCTAAGGAATGTGAACAAGCAAGAAGTCAACGTTGAACAATTAGAATAGGTACCGAGAAACCAAAATCTGCACATTAAAAAACTCACATTTCCAAAGGTTGGGAACGAGTTTCTTCTCGAACCTCAATGATTTGTAGGTCAGGATCAGGTATAGTGCTACTGACATTTAAACACAAATTCTATGTGATTAATTAAACAAAAATTATTACCTAAATCTAAAAGACCAATATAAATATTTTCAATTTAGACAGGTGGAGTTTTTAAACTCTATTTTTGATGGATTTTCTTTCTTCTAAAAACTTTTACCGGAGTTTTTTGGGTATTTTTCCTAATAAAAAGATACCAAATTAAAATTAGCAACCAAGATTAAAAGCAGAGGTCTAGAAACACATCAAATTAATTTTTGCAATCCACTGAACTGAAAATAAAGCTTGCAATGAATGAATTTACCTGGTATTGGTTGGGGCATTTATAGACGGTGTGGAGCTCATCTGAGTCTGTAAGAGAGGTTCGCTACCCAAATTTACAGTCGGCAGTCTAAGCAAAATAAATGCATATTACTCAGTGAATCCAGAGGAATTAGAAGAGGTTTTAGGAAAAGTTAGCAAACAAAGAAAAAGAACACGATATAAGAAACCGAATCTTACGTCTCAGATAAATCATTTCACATCTCTGTCGAGTCAAAGTGATCCGGAGCAACGTTTATTGTCTGAGCTCCATCATTTCTTTTCTTTGCTCTCTTTTCTCTTAACAGCTGCAACGCCTCTCTTCTTCTTTTGGCAGCGCTGATCCTTACTCGTTCACTTCTGAAAATACATAAAATAAGTATCAATGAAGCTAAAATAAATGTATCAAATAACCCAAGATATGATTTTAGAAACTTACTCGCTTTCAGATTCAGTTTTGCTCTCTGAATCTGTCAGAACAAGCTTGCTTGATTTGGTTTGTTTTTTTTGCACCCCTCTTCGGTTGTTTTCTCTTCACTGTCGGAGTTTTTTCGATTTCTTTTTCTCTGCAACACATACAAACACATCAAATTTATACCGGCAAACAATATCAGCGAGAAAAATATTTCTTCATGCCAAAGGACCCAACTGAAGACACTACAATCAAGTGAACGAAAATGACCAATTCCACTGAACCGAATCAAATTAATGTGCTGAATAAAACATGATACACATTGAATCATCAAGAAAAATATTTCTGCATGCAAAAGAACATAATTGAAGACACTAACAATCAAGTGAACGAAAATGACCAACTTCACTTAACCGAACACAATTCACGTGCTGAATAAAACATGATACACATTCAATCATCAAGAAAAATATTTCTGTATGTAAAAGGACTCAACTTAACACTTGACAATCAAATGAATCAACTTGACCAACTCCATTAAACAATATCACATTTGTAATTTACTTAACAAGCATACATAAACAATTTTCAGCAAAGAAAAGCAAAACTAAACCAGATGAACATCATACAATCACATAAATGAACATCATTCAATACTTACTGGCTTTCAGATTTGCTTGTGCTCACTGAATCCATCGGCACAGGCTTCCTTTTTTGCTTTCTTTTTTAACCACTTTCTGTGGTTGTTTTCTTTTCTTTGTTGCTTATTTTTCAATTTCTTCTTCTTCTCTGCAATACATAAGAACAAGCACATAAGAACAATTTTAACCAAATACAAGCAAAACGAAACCAATATGAACATCAAGCTTACTGGTTTTCGGATTCACTTCTGCTTTCTGAATCCGTGGAACTGCTTTCAGTTTCACTTGTTGTTTCCGAATCCGTCAAAACAATGTAGAGAAGAGTAGAAGACGGCAACGAGCTTCGACATGCAAGTACAGAGGCGACGACGTGGAGGAGAAGAGGATCGACGGCCAAGGACTTCGATCTGACCCTCTGTCCGTCACTGCCGGTGCGACGGCACCCTTTGGCTGACGAGAAGAGTTCGGCGGCGACGGAGGCGGTGGCTGCTGCTGCTGGTTGCTGAGAGATAGAGGGATAATGGGTTAGGGTTCCATTTTTGTGCGAGGGAAGGAAATTGAGAAGGATGCTGCTCTCAGCCTTTTTATATGCTGAGCTATAAAACTGTTAAAAAATCGTCTTGTTCCACCGATCTACTGGTTTACCACCGGTTCAACCGGTTTTTTCACCAGTTTTTTGCCAAGCGGTTTTTTATGTTAACCAGACCGGCTAGAAGATCGGTTCCCGGTTAATCCGGTCGAACCGGACGATCCGGTTCGGTTTTCAAAACACTGGTTTTCGCAGAGAATACGAGTGAAGTTTGAGAGATTTTGAGAGTGATTTGAAATTTTTCAATAGCGGTTTTTCAAAGTTGAAGAAGGAACGTTTTTTCATAATGAAGCGCGAATGAATGTTAACGTTTCGGGGGGAGGGGTTGGGTGCGTGTAATACACTCTCATTTAATGGTATTGGGTTTTTTTTTGTTGGGCCAGCTTGGATGGACATAGATACAAAATTATATAGATGTATAGCATGACTGTATTATTATTTCAAAAATAATTAAATTTTAATAAATTATAATTAATAAATTATAATTTGATTATTATTAAATAAATATATAAAATTCTAATATTTTTTTATAATAAAAATTTTTTAATTTTATTTTTTTATAAAAGTAAATATTTTTATTTTAATAATTAACTATTTAACTTATATTTATTATATTATATACTATAATAAATATTTACTGAGATTGTATGATTTTTATGACTGATACTACTCTCTATATATTTATATTAAGCCTTAGTGACATTATGTATTATGATCTGTTTATTTCTATACTTATAATTATTGTATAGTTATCTACTCTACTAACTCACGCTAACGCATAATGATACAAAACTCCGCATAGACGAGTGCATCATCAAGTTCTTCATCGCAATAGGAAGTTCGGCATTGGGGATTTGAAAACTGCAAAATAAATTTATCATTTACATTATGGCACATACAATCACAAAAAAGGAGTATGACAGCACGCCAAGTAAATTAAAATATATATGGCTATGCAATAGCTCGTGCTTCAGCTATGGGAAAATGCTGACTGATATGAGGTGGTGTCTCTAATACAATATATTGCAAGACTACATACTATAAACTCATTCCATTATAAATGGACCCACAGACGAACGGAATATATTACTGAGGGCAAACTGAACTTCTCCAGAGGAGTGCTCACTCCTCACAAGATCTACCAATAAGTGAAAGAACCGGGGAATATATCTCCTGAATGAATCCTTTTTCAGACCCTCCAACCCTTGCAATGCAGAGACGACTAGGGATGTCCTAGCAGCTATTTCCTCCTTCTTTGCTGAGCTCAGAGGAAGTTTTCGATGTGGCACTGGCACTGTCCCTGGATGGGTAACTGACTCAGCACACTTTAGGTATATGCCCAATACATTCTCACACACTGCAACAAGCTCCGTTTCTATGTCTATCTCAGCATGCGTAAAATAATCATCAACTAGTACGTTTTGAAGAAAGGTTAGGTGATTCAGGAAGGACTCATTTTCAAAATGAACCATGGGGGGTCCAGAGAGTTCCAGGATGGAGCAAGCTTTTTGCAACTTCTTCAGCAGGTTCGACTCACTGTTCAACTGGCGTGCATGCAAAGCGACAGAAGAATACAATGCAATGAGGACTTCAATGCTGGCTGCTGATAAGGACTGGTGGTGCATCTTATAGAGATCAGTTGCAACCTGTGATCAGAGCATGAAAAGACACTCAGTTTAGAGGTGAAACCTAAACATTTTTGCCAGAAATTCGTGTCAGAAGACTTAACTACCATTTTGACCCTTAAAATTAATCTATTAACAAATTAGTCCTTAAAAACTAAAAAGATGTTTTACTAGTTTGGTACCTAAGTGATTACTTTGTCACTACTTTAGTGGACTGCTTTAGTGTTAACAAAAGATATTTTATTGATTAATTCGTCACCAAATTGCAGGAGAAAAACATCAAAAGAATCATCAGTCCAACTTCTTACATCTAAGTTGACGGATGGAGATGGACAATGGACTAAAGGAGTGAAGGTTCTTGTCTCTCTTCCTTCATGAGGGTGTCTCAAGCCAAAGAAGATAAAAATAATTAAAAACAAAGAAAAACTTCACTGAGGCACACTAACCAATCCCATATCTAAAACAAAACTTCATAAGAGGCTAAAAGACAATGTGATTTGGGATAAGATTGGGTGATTATCCACTTAATAAAGACTTGAAAGGAGGTAAGAGAATTAAGAATCACCCCCCCCCCCCCCCCCTCTTTTTTTTTTCTTCTCTTCAATTAAGGGACATATACAAATCACTGAAAACTGTATTGTAAGGGTCCTAAATTCAATTTTACAGGGAAAAATTGAATACTAGTTAGCACATAATCACACTACTTGGCATAAAATATTGGTTAGCACATAATCACAGAGACTTGCTGAAGAATAGAAAGTGAAAGAACGAATCAGTGGGATAGATAAAATTCAACCTAGTTCACGTGATAAGCAGCTTTCATGACAAAGCCTAAGAAAAAAGAGAAAAGGAACATGAAGAAAAATATGGGAGAAAACATAAAAGGAAGAGGACTAATCTCTGGATGTAAATGAATATAATCTTGGAGGAAATTTGGTCCTTACAGTTTAGATGTCCCATGGTCATGCTTTAAATGCTTTGACACTTTTAGGTTAAGTACAAGAAAGGAAAGAAATAAACCTGTAAAATAAGTAGCTGCATAGCAATATGATTCTTCATTCTTGACACAACATAGGTGGCTGTTTGCAGATTGTCATCACCAAACTCATCATTTGTCAGTTCATGATCAGAAGACCACTCCATGTCAGCATAGGTTCGTGAAATATTGGGCACCCCAATATTATCCATGGTTCTCAAGACCTTCATGAATCCGGGCACTGCTGATATAGCTGCATCTTTCAAACATAAAAATATCTCTTTCCACTCTTCTTCCGAAAATCTGCTACCCAGGTCACTAGTGAGGCGCATTAGTCCAGCAACTCCAGTACTAGCTGGACCCTGAACAGGACTTCTAATGAACCCAGTAAGTACTGAAACCACACCTGGTAGCTGAGACCTCACAATATCGAAAAAGGTGACAAATAAATCTATTAAACATTCTGCAGCTACTGAAGAAGTCTCAGAATCCCATGTGCTTCCTTCAGGATGTATAGACGCTGAAGAATCTGAACAACTACTCTCTTGTAGACTTACATCTCTCTTTCCTGATGCTGAATTATATACAGGGAAAATAACAGAGTAGAAAATGCTATTCCAAAATGTGCGTGAGAATAAATGACCATGATCCTTCAGAATGTTAAAAAGCACCTCCAATGAACTCTTTCTGATAGCTGATCTTGGATCCGATGTTAGTTTTGACAGCCCTGTGAATAAAGTATTAACCTCAAACTGGATAAGATAGACAAGATTTAGGGAGGGAAAAACCCTCTCTTATCCTAATTCATAAACATATGGTTTATCACATTAAGTCGCAAATCATGCTGAAATGACAATCATGTTTGTATTTTTTACACCGACTGAAACCTAAGATATTTTCTTTACTGTCCATTAGGCATGGCAGTCTAACCATTATACTAAATATCGTAGCATCTAAAGACATATTACCTGATAGCAAAGGATTCCAAAAAGATGCATGATCATCTTTATCAGTTAAACCCTGCACATCTGAAACACAATTTGCAACTACAACTACTGTGCCATCAACACTCCCCGTCTTATTGCAAACAAGTCCTCCATCAGCAAGTCTGACGGCACAGAAGCGAAGAAAAGCAATTGCATTGAGGCTAACATCACTATTGAATCGGCTATTTGTAAATGTCAAAAGGCATCGTACACAATCGGTGAAAGTCGTTGTTTCTGTCTCAGTGATATAAGGGAAAAATTCTCGCACTATTTTCTCCATTGTCTCAAATGCTAACAATACAATATTCTTCTGCTCATCTGCTGCAGCAGCTGTAAAAACCTGAGAATCAAACACACTGCATTAGAAGTAAACTATTGTTCAAGGTTTCAATTTTCAGATTCTTTAAAGATAATAAGATGATAAAAACTAGTTAAAAACAGAATGAACACACAATCTTAGTATCCCATCAAATTGTTAATAGAATGGCATTTATTGTGTGTTCATTCTGTTTTTAACTAATTTTTTCAATGGAACAAATTCAAAAGTTGAGCATTAAGATTCACACCACGAAGATCATAGATATGGGACTTTCACCTTCTAACTTGCCAAGACAAAAAGGAATATGAGATGTTGCAATTAGCACAGGACATAGCCAACAAGAAATTATGAATAAACTCATCTATGTTTTTCCTCCTTTTTTTTCACCCAAAAAGAAAAAGGAAGAAGAAAGAAAACAAAAGTATAGCAGAGGAAATTAAAAAAAAAAACAAAGAAAAAGAAAAAAAGTCACCCGTTTAGCAGTGAATTGTTCTTTTTCTCCTGAAAGAATAAGAAACTACGCCTTCCTTTGGTCAATAAACAAAAACAATTTCTTATTTGAAATACCTGACAGTTTCAGGCTTCAATTTTCTATATATCATGAACGATTTTCCCAACCATCAGAAGAAGCCTATTGTTGGACCTGAAGTGTTTACAATCCACACGCCAACATATCTTCATGTTGAAATTTAATTTTTATTCAGATAAAACGGGAGTAACAAGGATTGAACCAAAGCAAATCACTTCTTTGCAACCCTGTTATAATTCATGGATTTTTTCTCCTAAGGCTTATATTGTTTGATAGGGGAGATAAGGAGTTTTATATCTATCAATCAAAAACAATGAGAGAGAGAGAGAGGCAGGGAGAAGAAGACAACATAAACATACCATAAAAACACTTTTCCAGCCGGATTTCACGTTACTGACACGACTAAGGACCATCTGTGAAATACATCTAACTATCAATTCTCTAATTTCTGCAGAATTGCTTTTCTGCATGACAATCACAAAAGGTCTCAGAAATTCATTCTGGAAGTTATAATTAGCCAGTTCCTCGCGCTCCAAAAATTTCATTGCTAGTTGTCGCAGTGAGTCCATCGCAAATATTGCAACTGATAAATTGTCAGACAATCCAACTGAGACAAAGAAATCTGAGAGCACATTCCAAATGCGAGACCACACTAATCTGATGCGGTTCATATTATAGTGCCTGCCAATGTAACCATGTTCTAGTCATGACATCAAAATTAAGTTAAATCCTCATCAGAATTTTAGCCACAGTTGTGCTAATGATCAACTTAAGAAATACAATTGAAAGCTACGGAAAAAGAAAGATACATGTTTATAACATGAACTGGAGTAAATAGCAACCCCTTGTTTGAGGTCTAACGAAACCAACAAAAGAGTCCCCTTTCTGGAAAATGATTTCCCTCATTTTCACAAGAACAGATTTAACAATGAACATAAATATGTGTTGTTAAAATTCAGCCAAAAGTAGTTGGTTGCACCCGTGGATGTGAATTGTGGCCAATGGGTTTGAGTTTTAAATTTGTCAATCTTGCCTCACCTAAAACACAATTAAGCCGAAATCCAACAAGCAATTGCCAAGACATAAAGTCAAGAGTTTAGTCCTGGTCACCCCCTATTATTGTAGAAAAGCAGGCTGTACATTGTCTGTATCTCGCCTCGCTCTCTTCTTGTCAGTTCTTTATTTATTTTAGATTATTAAACTAGAGGTTAACTGAAAGAATCGTTGTGTATGACAATTGACAAGGTAATCAATAAGAGCATACAGGACAGCCTATGCAATCTGTCATATATGACAACCTACAAAACAAAGGAAATAAAATGAAGGCAACAAATCCATCCAGTTTATCTGCATATGAAAATTAGCATACATGAGCAGAGCAACAGAGAACAGTCATGAACACAATCCTACCCAGCATACCATGGGCAAAGATTATTCCCACCGACAAAATACAGAATAGGACCTCAAGAACCTACCATGCTAAAAAAATTTGGCTATCATGTTTTAAGAGAAATGAAGGCATTAAAATGATTAAGGGGGAAGGGGCGTTTTGGCATGAATTGCTGGCTTCAACTAAGAAAGACAGAGTTGTGTATCAGCTCTGCTTGTTTTCTCTTTATGTATTTCTATATTCCTTCTGTTTTTTATCTAGTGAGCAGTGTTTTCCCTTGAAAGTATTGCTTCTATATTATTAATACCAATTCAAAAAAGCAAAACGATTCACAGTGTATAAATTATATGATTTATATTCACACATCAAATGTAGCAATTTCCACCATTTTATGAAAGAAACTTACGCAATTTCTACTATTTTAGTTAGGCCAAAAACACGGGGATCTGTTGGAGACTGTAGTTCTGATAAGGAAACTTTACAAAGAGCTTTCACAAAGGCCACTATTGCTTCACCATTCAACCGTTGACTATGAGCAAACACATGATTCAATTCAAAGTTGCCAATCTGGTCCAGCAGATTCAAGTTTGAAATGAAATTCTGAATCTGTTCTGGTGTTACCAGTGCAGAAGCACTGACTCCAACACTTGTGCTGTCATATGAACTACCACGAACAACAGCAACCATGGCCGGATTCTGGAGAGTTCCTTTCTTAAAAGAAGAGAAACCTAATGTCTTCGGAGTTTTTTCTTCTGTTTCAAAATTAGATGAAGTGAAGAAGGTTGCATCACTATGGGCACCCTCACCTAACAATTGCAAATGCTCAACTCGGGAGAGGCAAGTTAATATGTGTTCCCATGCTTCATGCAGATAATCCCCATCTTCAATGGCAATTGATATTATTGCCTGCAGAACATTAAGATGCAGAAGATATTAAAGTTACACATGGTAAATCCAAAAGATGAAGTATCTCTCACATTCTATTTTCCATAAAAAGATTAGTCAAATCAAAGGGATCCAACCATCACCATTTTCCTGATAGATGCACAATATCATCAGAAAGATGCTAAAATATGATGTCCAAAAAAAGATATTGTTGTTATACATGAGGAAGGAGAATACAAATAAAGTGATGGCCAAATTAAAAGCAATTACCTTGACAGCATCAACATTTTTCTGTTTCATATCTGCAGCACAGTGCAGATAAGTAAATTTAGCAACTGATGTAACAAAGGCATCTCTTTGAGTCTGCATTCCCATCATGGCAGTAATATGCACAGCATGTCGGAATCCCTGTAAGCATTGAGTAGTAGCTAGCTTGTCATCACTCTGGTCAAGTGTTACACTAAATGCAGCCAGCATAGGCCCCCAACAGACTTCCACCATAAACCTCAAGATGGCAACATCCGTGACAACATGATAAGCTGATCTGCAAATAAACAGTAAATATAAATGACTAACAATGGAAATGCATAGAATACACATCACATCACTTATTCCATATGTTTTTACAGGGAAAAAAACCAAAGTTAGCATAGACGAAAACAGAACACATTCAAGACAGTGTGTGTCTAGTAGAGCTAGCTTTACACTTGGACCAAAACCGGAAGGAAAAAAAATTACAAAGTCTGAACATCGGTATGTCTTAGCTTACTCTGATTTTCCTGAATTTGATTTAAACTGCTCTTGTATGTGCCGAATGAGAAGCCCATTTGCACCCACTGCTTTTTCCTCATTCTGTTTCCAGTTTACAAGATTGAGAATACCATCCAGTCCCAACAATCTATTGAAGCTATTTGCCTGTTTACTCTGAGGTGCAGAGGAATCAGCATTCATTTTGATTTCGTTCTTAACAATTTGTTCGTAAAGGGAACCAAGATATTCTTCTGGTAAATCTTTTCCATCATCTATTCCTCGATTATTTCGGATAAAATCAGCCTTTGTCATCTGGAAGGTAATCAATACATAATAACAAAAAATCCACGTCAAAATCATACTCACCATTGTAGGATCACAAACTAGGCAACAGATCATACAATGTAAATTGTGTAGAAGAATTATAAGCAATCAAATTTAGTCAAGAGTTATTCATAAATTGAAGCTACATATAATTGCTCAACTCATCATTTTCCATGAATTCCTGAACACAAACGCCAGAATTCACCATAATTACCACCCACCTAAATAAGAATGGAAAAGAAATGGCAAGAAACCGTTGTGTTTTCAAAGTTGTATTCAGAATTAATACATATACATCTCATTGCATTCAGAGGATAATGTTCCATGGAAAACTTATTAAATTCAATATTCATCAGTAAAATAATTTTAAAAAGGATGGTTTGGGATTAAATTATCAAACCCACAATGGACACAAGATATGTAACAAATTTGGTTCTCTGTGACTCTCTGTTGAGCCAAGACAAAATAAAAGATTCAGCAAGGCCAAACCTTATCTTTCACCATATTATTATGAGCATCTGTATTAAGCATTATCACAGAGTAAGCAAGAACGTAAGCAGTATCTGCACTGCTAAACGAACTAGGGCTGCATTTACAATAGCGCTCGGCAAACTTCTCCATGATGCGATCAATTTTCTGTGCCTCACCGGGAAGTCTGAAGCCCCTAAGGAAAAACCGTATAGCTTCACCAAAATCCATCCCATTGAAGTTAAAAGAATCTACATAAGCATGCATTACTTTTAGACAAAACTCCTCTCTTTCTCCCAAATAGTCCCCAATCTTGGTCTCATCAAGGCCAGCAGTATTCTTCAGGAAAAAAGCCACTTCTTCAGGTGAGCGACCAATCTTTTTGTTGCTTGTCAAAAATTCAATACCCTTGGAAGGTTTTCTATTAAAAAGTGATATACCTTTCTGCATTAACCCAGAAAAAGCATCAGCGCAGAAAATAGTAAATTTTATGTATCAAATCAAGCATGGAGCACTTAACACTATTCAATCATAACCATTAAATTTTCGCAAGAGTACTTGTCATCCTATGAGACAACCTGAAGTTCAATTTTATATGCCCGGCGCTGCTCTAGTGCAGCAGCATCTGAAAATTCAGAATTTACATCAGGATGTAGCTCATGGTCAGAAGCATTCCCTTCTTCACCATTTAGTGGTAGATGATGCTCTGGTGTACCATTGCACTCAGAGATTTTTGGTAGATATAAATCTCCTATCCTTGTTTGCTGGTCCATCCAAGCCCCCATTGACTTAGTGATGCTGACCAAGCATTTCACAGATTCATGTCGGAAAGTTATATCCTGCGCTGGAGACAAAGCTGTGGTTGAGCCTGTGGGTGGCCCCAATGCAGTTTTAAGAAGGCCATTGACAATCCTGCAAATATCTGATTGAATTATAAGAGTTTAAATACTAAATAAAGATGCAGAAATCACAAGAATATACATGAATGTTTTCTAGATTCATAATGCGGATCCCAAAAAAGGCTCTAGCTTAAGAAAGAGAGTACTCCAAATATAACATGTAAGCAAACTTCTTAATAAGAATATAATACGTAACCAAACTTCTTAATAAGAATGCATTTGAACCCTAAAACCACGCTACGGCTCCAAACCAAGGCATCTGCCTCTTTCTAATCCTTGAAGAGGAAGGGGGGGGGGGGGGGGAGGGGAGAAAAGCTATTTCAACTAACCTCAATTTACCACAGCCAAACCCAAACAAAATACTTAAGCATGTTAGCAAATGTCTTTAATTGAATAATGACAACTGTTAAGGTTTAACAGCAGCAAAATATTACATAAGCATGATACCTTTCAAATATGTTTGAAGCATCCACGTCACAATCATAATTGACAAAAATGTCAATTATAATTTGAGGATCTTGGGAGATTTTGTCCAACAAGTTGAGGACAGTCATTTTCTGCAAAAAACTGGGCTGAAGGACATTCTCAAGAACCCGGAGAATAAGCATCGGAAAAAACATGCCAATTTCCTTTTTCAATCCTGATCTGAATTTAGATAACAAGTTCATGAAAATTGCACACTGAAGCTGGAAAATGGCCATAGCTGAGAGGGCACTGTTCTTTAATAATGACAGGCAAAGATACTGCTTGATAGCATTTAGAAACCTGCACCATGAAAAGCAAAGATGAGTCTGAAAGATACAGGAAAGCATGCCAGTTTAGAATTCGAAGTTAATAGTCATGTAATAGCAGAAGTGGTTGTAATTCAGTAGTTTCAACATCGTCAAATCTCTACAAAAGTGAAAGTCGCAATTTGAAAAAGTCCCCAGACAAGAATTGAACTTCATATGGTTTGAATTATGCAAAGTATAGAAATAACATGATTGTGCTAATGAAGGAGCAATTATAAATGACTAAATGAGTAAGTAGCAACTATGATACCACTTGCCTCTCATTCTCGCGCCACATTGAGCTGCCATTATCCATGACTACCTTAAGGAGTTCCAAGGACAAAATTTTCCCTCTCAAGAGGATACGATCGTCAGGGTGCTGCTGAGATGAGAATTTCATGGACAGTTTGCACAAATTTTTGAAAAGAAGAAAACCATCCTCCCTTATTTTACTTTCCCCAGGTCCTGCTTCGATATGGGAATTGTTGGTGCCTGTTTCATCGGCAGCTTTGGACGATTCGTGTGGAGGTGGCATAGAACATGGCTTGAGAGTAGCACCTTCACCAGCCTCCATTACCTCGGTTATAAAATTTTGGCAGAATTGAATGGAGTTGCCCTCGTTCAGATTCTTATCAGTAAATTCCAACAGGTCACTAACAGATACCTTTTTGAGGGGGATATCCATGCAGTCTTCCTCGACTCTTGCAAAAACAATGGTCATGATCTGGGCAAGAACTGACTTAGCACAGATCTGATTGGTGCCGTTGACACCCCCGAGGTACACGTTATAGCAAGTTCTCACAATCTGAATCAGGCAATCGGCCCGGATCAAAGTGCAAGGGGATCGAACGGCCGAAAGCAAGACTCTGAGCACCCCAAGCTCAATGGCCTCCTCACCAAGGCCGCCGGACTTGCAGATGGCATCAATGATGTTGAAGACCACGCCGGACTGTGAAGCAGCTGAACTATCAATCTCACCGTGGAGGAGGCCGAGAGAGAACAGCTTAAAGGTGCATTCAAGAGCAGGGTCCACAACCTTGGGGTAGGCGGAGTCAAGCGCAAGAATGAGAGGTTGAAGGACATGTTCGGCATCTGTGGAGGGAAGGCCTGAAAGAGGAGATTGGGATTGGTTGGTGCCTGAAGTGGTCGATTCGGATTCGGATTCGGACTCAGACACCGATTCGAGCTTGTCAAGGGTTGATTTGCAGGCCGCGACAAGGTGAGAATGCTTGCGCCACGCGGCGTTCTTTATGATCTTGTCGAGTGATGGACCGAGCACTCGGCCGCACCGTGAAGGACCTCCGAGGGATTGCGATGCCGACATTTTTTTCAGTGATGAAATATATACAACAGGAAATATTCGATCATAGAATTTGCTCGCTCGCACGCATTTACTGATCTGTGTGAATAAGGAACGGAGCTGAATTTTGCTTAAGTCCGTTCAAGGATCCATTCTCTCCTGCGGCTGGAGATTTAAGAATTATAATCCTGCATGAAGCACAATATAAGCATAACTTCGTCATTTCCTGGCTGAGAGCCTCTGACTCCTGAACCTACGTTTGCGTAAGTAGGGAGTTGCCATGTTCCTCTTTTTTTTATCCCCTGCTTTTCAATGTATACTTTTGGGCTCAATGAAGTCCAACCTAGGAAAGATTAGGACTTTGTTGTTGGGCCTATATTGAATGACCGTCAATGAGCCACTCAAAATTAAAGGCCCTTACATGTCCCAAAAAGAACCCCATGCCCTAAAAAAGAACGTCCCAAGAAAACAAAAATTGCTTAATACGTTATAATTTATAAGTTGTTCGGTTGGTCGGGTACCGGATGGTTCGGGTTGGTGCTGTGATGAATGAGATGGGGTATCGCCTGGTTCCGGGTTACTGGACAGGAGGTGGAGTAGCCGACGTTCCGAGCTCTTTGTGTGGAGAAGAGGGGGTGTCACCTGCAAAGACACTCCGACGCTCTAGTAAGTGAAATGTGCAGGCGAAAAGTGAGAGAATGGTATGTGACGTACCTTGGGGGAGGGGTAGGACCCTCTCCATATATACCGTGTCAGAAGTGGGCCCCATAAGGACTAGCCCACCTTCCTCGAAGCTTCCTCACACATCTGTAGTGGAGAGCTATCAAGGATGCGTGTCCGGATTGCTGGGTGAGCTACATGTGCCCAACCGTTCGAGTCGGGTTATCAGTGGGTCGGGTCGACCCGCGAATGACTTGGACCAGGCCGTAACATAAGTAATATGGAAGAAAATTAACCAACTTAGGTTGGTTGAGTGATTAGCTCACTCGTCTTTTAAATAAAGATCGAAAATTCGAATATCATCTTGTATATGTACTAATCTATTAGCCAACACCAAATTTTTAAATAGAGTTCAGAATTTCGAATTAAACAGTCTATTATAGATACTTGGGTTAAAAAAAAAGATGTTGATATATTGATTCAAAGTTCAAACCTTACCTAATGGGAATTGTTTTTGAGAAAATTTTGATGGGTTAGATAGAAACTTACAAGTTACAATATGTCTTGCCATAACTTTTTATTATTTTAAAAAATATGACAATAATAAAAAAGATAATTTTTTTTGTAAGTGAAAAATAATGTTTGTATTTAATAAACAACATGGGTATTAGATATAAGATTTTGTGATAACATTTTGTTAACTACTTAAAAAGTGTATAGAAAATTGAAAAAAATACGATTTCTAGAAATCTTTTTTCATTCTTTAAAATAATTTTTTTGTTATTCACAAAAATTCAGAAAAAAAATTATTTAACGTACAATTACCAAATTAAAATTCTAACGATAAAATGCCTTATTTTTTTAATTATCCTTGTAAAAAAATCGCCTCAAATTTGGAAATGAACAACAGCTTCTAATAGCGAACATGACTGCATGAGTTTTAAAATTCAAATTTGTTTGGGATTTTATAATAAAACATTGAAATTTTTAGGATATAATTGCCTAGGGTGATTATGGATCGGATTTGATCTGCATATTCGTGTTATTTATCCGAATTCGATACAAAAATTGCGTATATGGATTCGATCCGTAAGGCTATCGAATCGGATCGGATTGAATCCACAAACTAATACGATCGGATCGCGAATTTTGTGTATATATTCGTATATCCGCGTATCTGCAAAAATAAAGAAACAAATAAGTAAATATTTTTTTTATATTTTATTTCAACTAATAATTATAATATATGTTGTATTATTTCAATTTATTATTTAAGAAAAATATATTTAATATTATTTTAAGAGTAAACATATTTAAAAGAATAGAAAAAAATGAATTTTATTGATATTTTTTTAATAAGAATAAACTTTTAAAAATATTTTTGTGTTACACGGATATATCTGATATCCGATCCAATCCGCAAATATGCGGATTGGATCGGATCCAAACTTAAAAACTGTGGATATTGGATTTGATATGATCCGATTATTTTAGTGCGGATCGGATCGAAATTTTGACCATATCCAATTCGATTCGGGTTCACCCCTATAATTGGCCTCGTCAGGTTGTATTAAATATTTAAAACTATTATATGATATCTATTATTTATTTATTATATATTATTCATTTTATAGCTAAAATATATCGCATGTCACTTTTTTATTATAATTGAAATCAAATTTTTCTTTCTAAAATTAAAAAGTTATTTATTTCCTCCTCTTTCTCTCTCTCTCATCCTTTCATTTCTTCATCTACTCTATCTCTCTTATATATCATTATCATCGATTAATTATAAATTTGACATCTAAAATATATTATTAACTAGTGTATGTTCCCGTACCTTGTACGGGATAATACATAAAATTATATTAAAAATTTTATTAAAAAAATTAAATAATATATATAGTAATTATTATTATAAATATTTTATAAAGTTATAATTAAAATCAAACTCTTAAAATTTTTAATATTAAAATATTAAAAATAATTAGTATTTGTCTTAATCAATTTGAGTTTGTTAAGTGATCATCTCTCTTGTCCGCTTAAACAACTATTAGGAGTTAGAATCTCGCCTTGTGTATATAGCAATCCATTGGCTAGCGATAAACACTTAATAAATAGAGTATCAATACGTGGTTAGACTTAGCTGGAGTTTTTGAATACGTAGGTACCCGACCCGTCCATACCCGGATGAAAAGGGTAATAACTTGACCCGAGTCGAGGCAGATTTTGCTCAAGACAGGGTATGGACGGGTTTAGAGTGTACTCGCCCCGAATATATACATATAAACACTTTTTAGGAATTAGAATTTGCCTCACATTACACATGATTCATAGCTTCGGTCTATACTTTATAGCCATGCAAGATAAACTCAATCATCCTCACCTAAAATCTTCTTCTTCTCGACTTCTTCACAAAAAAACCACATAACTCCTGTCATGTTGTTGCTGAGTCCATTGTTTCTTATCTATTCACAACTCCCATCTTTCTTCACAGCCAGAGACGGACCCACGTTTAATATAGAGGGGACATTTGCCCCCACAAATTAAAAAAAAAGTAATACTTATATACATATATACCACTTATTATATTATATTTGTCTCAAAATAAAATATAAATAGTTCTTTTGTATTTTATGTTAAAAAATATTTTGTTAAACTTAACACATAATAATAATTATATTGTTAAATTTGATTTAGTATGAAAAATAAATAAATACACTAAAAAATTAGTGATAATTAATTATATTATATTAGTTAATTAATTAATAATTAAATTAAAACTTAGTTTTCTAATTAAATACAACTTAAATTATTAGTGATTTTTTAAAAATTGTTTAAGATAAAAAAATATATTATCTATATATTAATATACTATAATTATTTTGGTTAAAAAATTTATTTATACTATAAAAATTATAATAAGTAGATTTGACAAATAAGTAAATAATTGTTTAAAAAATATATATAAAAAATAATATTTAATCATGTTAAAAATAAAAAAGTCTTTATAAATATTTTTTTGTTATTTTAAATATTATACTATGTGTATGAAATTATATTTTTATTATTTTAAATATTATAATAATAATTGTGTGTATATTTCTAGTTCTTATCAATATGTATTAGATAGTTCTAATTTTAAATTTTGAATATATCTAAACCAATTTAGATTGATCAAGTGATCAACTTAGTCGTCTGCTTAAATAAGTATTGAGGGTTCAAATTTTGTCTCGTATGTATAGCAACTCGTTGCCGGCCAATTGTAGATTCTTAAATGGAATTCAAATTCATGACGGATTAGTCCTTAACTTGTTGAATATCGTGGGAAGTAAAAAAATATCTATACCTAAATTTTGTTATATTTTTGTCCCCATTACTAAATTTTTCTGGGTCCGTCATTGTTCACAACTTATGTCATCATCGCTGCTCATCCCGTTACCGTCGTTGTTAAGCCCGTCGCCACCATTCTCCTGCCGAGTTTCTTTTCTCTAGGTAAATTTCCTTCTATCTCTCTCTCTCTCTATCTCTCATTATGAGTCTATTAAGTTCTTCTCTTCTTCTTCTACAAACTCATCACTTAGTCACCTTCGCTATGCCCGGATATTGCCGTTGCAGTTTTATCTGAGTATGTCACTGAATAAAATAGAATTTTTATTCAAGTTAAAAATAGACATGCATGAGATCATTTTTTAATGTAATTTCTGAATTTTCTCATCCAAATTTGATCTATGTGATTTAGTATTTTAGTATGGGATCATCGTAATTTTGTTGTGACACTAATATGATAAAATTTTCGGTAATTTCATAACTAATATATGAGATAGACCAGATTATTAAAGTAATAAGAGAAATAACATTCAGATTTACACATAAAATTTATAAGAGGTTATCTCAGGAAAAAATATATTTATAACCCAAGTAGAAGATTGTTAGGAAATCATTATTTCTTAATATATTTATGGATAATATATATATTAATTATAATCGTAAATTAAGTAATTTCACATTAAATGACTTATATAACAGTGATCTCATTTATTATCATAAATGTTAAATTAAATAAGTTATTATTACTTTTGATTTGGATAAATGAGATTAAAATCATAGATACTATTTTATTTGAGTTTTAGGGTTTAATGAGTGTCACACTCAAATATAAATAATGACTTTAGAATTTTGGTCTCCAACACATCAAACTCGCCTTCATAGCTCTTTTCTCACAGTAAAATTGTGATTCAGCCCTATAAAAAATACAGAAGATTTTGGTTGACGAAGATCAAAGAACCACAAGAGCCAAACTCTCTGATCTCAATCATACTCTCGAATGAAGAGACGTTTCCATGCTCTTAGTTATATTTTTTTAATGATTTAACATGGATGATCTTGAGGTTGATAAATCCTAAAATTTTCAACTAAAATAAAAATTTTATTCAATCAAATGATAATAAATAATTTTATTGAATTAAATTATATTAATGTGATCATTGGATGATAAAGAATGCATGAAAAATAAATAAATAATATTTTAAGAGTATAGAAATATTAAATTGTCATTTCAATTTACTTTTTTAATCAACGATAATAAATATCTTAAATTAATTAAATTTTTATAAAATTTATACATCTAAAACTATTTCATTTTTTCAAAAATCTTTTGAAAATAAAATGGTTCAATGAGAGGTTAACTATTGAGAATTGAATATAATATTTTTAAATTCGTATTTTCAATAAAAAGATGTACTTAGTTCTATTCATCCTAAATAATTCTATATTCACTATTACTTATCCATATAAATAATTCTAACATTGATAGAATATTATTTTTAGATGCAAAAAATTAAAAATATATTTATTCTATTTTAAAAATTAATATTCATATTTAACTTTGAATTCCAACTAATATGACAAAAAATATTATATTTTTTAGTTAAAAAATTAAAGTAAAATATCTATAAATATATTTTTGTGCTTTAGCTTTAGATTTTTTAAAAAAATTTGGTAAGTTAATGGAATCAAATCATATTTCTATAACATATATAAGAATGTATATTACACATAAATAAAAAAAATTGGATATAGTAAGAACAAATACATAAATTAAAATAAAATTTAGAAAAATAAAAACCAATAAAATATTGAAGGAAAGAAATATAAATAGAAGAGAAACAAAATTATTAGATGGAAGAGAAATAATATAATAAATTTTATATGTATATAAAGGAAGAATAAAAATAAGATATACAGTACTTTATTTAATTTAGCAAGATTTATGAGAATAAACACATAGAATAAGAGAATAAAAAATGATAATAAAAAGAAGCTAAACATCTGAATTAATATAAAAAAATAAAAATAATAAAATAATGATAATCTATCATAATCTTAATCTTTTAATATAATTAATCAATAATAATATAATTAGTCTACCACAATATTAATATAATCTTTTAATATAATTAATTTTAATTAAATAATCAAATAAATTGAATATAAATATATCTAATCTAATAGTATAAAAAATAGTAAATTTTTTACAATTAGACATATTATATATTATTATTATTAGTGACATATAAATATTAAAATTATATTAATACATTAATAGAAATACATTATTATAATAAAAAGTTGCAAGAATTAAAATAACTGAAATTTATTAACTTTAATTAATTAAATTAGCATAAAATAAGAAAGAGATGATTAATCATATTAAATAAATTAAAAAATATTACTGAACAAAGTAAATATCACAATAATTATATTACTAATAAAAATAATCTATTTAATCAATTCAAATTTTTATTAAAAATAGAAAACTAAAGATTATCAATGAATAAAAATAAATAGGATATAATACATTAAAGAATAATTTTGGTAGTATAAATAATAAAATTAAATTATTATATACAATTTTTACTTTTTACCTTATTATGATTGAAGTTAACATTAACGGTAAAAACTAATTTTAAATTGTCCCAATTTGTATTTTATAACATAATTAAAGCACCATTCATAATTTTTTATTTTGTGATTAATCAATATTTTTTAAATTTTTTGGTTAAGTCTTCTGTGTTTTATGATTGATAATTTTTTTTTACAAAATACAAATTTATGATGAGTTATTACAATCATAATTAATTAAAAAAATCAAGAAAAATTATAAAAAATCAAATAAAAGATAAAAAATAGAGTAAATAATTATTTTGAAACTAAAAATTTGTTAATTGTGCTAGAAATTCTAAAAATTTGTATCTTATTTATAATCAATTTTGTTACTCACTTTAACCTTATTATTCATTTATTGTATCTAAAAAGTATATAATGTCACACTTTATTTTCAAAAAGATGAAACTCTTCAAATACACGGATAATATATAATTTAAGAACAATAAAATAAAAAATCTAGAATTTTATAATAGTATTTGAAATTTTCAATGACAATAATACAAAGTGTTTAAATCGACCAAATGAATTCAATAGTTATTCTTTGCACATCTTATTTAAATTTGAATCTTAAAATTTATTTTTATCTTTTTTTCGAATATAAATTATTTTTGACAAAAAATAGAGAAAAAAATTTATTAGTACAACCCGATCAAAAAATTATTATAAGGAGATTTATAATTAGAGAAGAAAAGAATAAAAGTATTAATAATAATTAATAAAAAAAATGAAGCTCGTATTAAAGAATGTTAGAAAAGAAATAATAAAGTTCATATTAATAATAATAATGCTGAGGAATGATGTTCTCGCTTTAGGCTTCTAACCTTCGTCTTTGTCCATTTTTTTCTGTTCTTTGCTTTTTTTTTTTAAATTATCAAGTCATAAAAAAATAAAGAACAATTCAAGAAACAAAAACAACAAGATCGAAAACAGTAAGATCAATAGTAACTATACAAATCAAAATACATAGGAGAAAACAAACTATTATATGATATAATTAACTTGAGTATATTTCATCATTAAATAAACAAAGTTAATGCACAACAAAATTACATGTAAAGAGAAAAAAAAAATAAAAAAGAGTTAAAATATCCAAAGTGATAAAAAGATTATTTATAGAAGACTATAAAATAATGAGTTAAAAGAAATAAATCAGAAAACATTCTAAAAAACATGCCACGTCAACTTTATCATTAAGTGCAAAAATTCGATTTTTATATAATAGAATGAATAGAATAGATAGATATCTCATTATTCGTTATTTTAACTTATCTATTATATATTTTTTATATTTACCACTCAATATATTAAAATACAATTTATATATCTAGATAAGAATTACATAGATATTTAATTGAAAGAGCATTTAATTTTTTAAAATATAATAACAGTTTTAATTTCTTTGATTTTTCTTTTTACATTTTTTTGTGTTTTTTTAAATAAAAGACAAGCCTATAGCAAAAATAGGAAGAGATTGTAGTATTTATTGAAGAGAGACAAAACAAATATAATTAAAATTCATACATTTAAAATGTGTTTGAACTTCGAAAAATGAGATGAGACATGAGAACCCACAGAAACTTGGCTTCAATGAATCTGTTTACACTATTCAACTCAGTATTTTTTAGCTTTCTGTTTTCTTCTCATCTATTTCATATAAATTTATCAGTGCCAAACATGCATCACATAAAGTATTTTTTAACTCCATCCTAATTCATATATTATCTCTGCTAAACAAAATATAAAATAAAAAAAGACAGTAAACAAATTAAAGTTATTATTATTTAAAGAGACAGTAAATATATTAGTAATTTTGTATTTTAAATTAATTAAGATCTAAATGAAAGATAACATTAATTTAAAAAAATTAAATTAAAATTAACTCAAACAATGATATTTAAATTATAAAAAAATTAATTTTCATATTTTATAAAATATCATACTGACAGTAATTGTAAATATGACGCTACTTAAAATTAAATAAAGTAACACAGATAAAACAAATTAAAAAATAAAAAATAACTTAATCTTATATAAAATTTACCTATAAAATTCTGTACCAAAAAATGAATTTAATTTTAGTATATTAATAATATAAAATATTTTATATAATCATTCAATTCAATTAGATTTATCTATTTAGGTCATTATTAAAAAATAAATTTAAGATACCAACATACAATTACTTTAAATTAAGCAACAATTATCAATACTATATAAGGGACACACTATTCTACTAAGAATGATTGCAATAAGGAATAATTTTCTAATTTTCTATACTAATATTAGAAAGTTTATATAATACTATATAATAATATTATCATTATTAATACTATATGATATCAAAACAAAAAAATTACCGATCAAAACAAAAAAATTACCATGCTAATATAATATTATCAATATTATATAAATCATCTTTGTATTTATTTTTTGTGCGTATATAATATTTAATTAACACATTAAGACATATATAATATTTTGTTAATACATATATAATATAAAGTGATTTACAAATTATTATTAATTCGTATATAATGTATAATTAAATTTAATGAATTCAATTAGAATAAACAATAAATTATTTATTTTATTTCAGACTTTATAAATGAATAAATTAATTAACTAATATAACAAATTATAATTAATGTAGTAAAATTAATTAAGTAATATATATTATAATAAATTATATTAATATTTAATCAAATCAATTAGCTGATATAATTAAGTAATGGTAATAAATTGTATTGAATGAGTTTAAATAATTAAATTGGGAAATACTCTCCGGAGCATACCATATCAGCTTTATCATTAAGTGCAGACGTCCGATTTTTATATAATAGAATAGATTTTACAACTGTCATGTCACTTTCTCATTACAATTAAAATCAAATCTTTTCCATCAAAACTAAAGAGTTATTTCCTCCCCTCTCTCTTTCTCTCTCCCTTTCATTCTTTAACCTAATTTATCTCTCTTATATATCATTATCAATGATTAGTTACAAATTTGACAATCAAAATATACAACATGATATTTTCTAATTGTAATTAAAGTTAAATTAAAACTAAAATTAAAATATTAAACTTGAAATATAACTATACTATATATATCACTAATTTAACAACTATAATGTGTCACATGACATTCTTTCATTAAAATTGAGATAAAATATTTTTTTCAAAAAATAAACTCTCTTCTTTTATCCTCTTATCTACCTCTTTCCCTTCTCTAATTCTTTCTCCCTTCTCACTCTATATATAACTCATAATTTATATTTTATACTTTTAATTTGACAAACTAAAATATATCACGAATTATTCTTTTATTACAATTAAAATAAAATATTTTCTTCCAAAATTAACAAATTCTCTCCCTCTCCATCTTCTTCTTTGTCTTTCTCTCTCTTTTAATTTCTCTCGCATTCTTTATCTCTCTACAATTTTATTCTACAAAAAATAAAATTAATAAAATAATATAATTCAAATAAATTCATACAAATATAAGGAATATATTAAATTTATAATTAAATATAATTTAAAAATCATAATAAAAACATTATTATTATACATATTTTTTATTTTTTTATTTAGTTTCAAATCTTCACCGTGTATCTTTCTATTTCATATTTCACTTCTCTTCCTTCAAATATTTATTACATATAATTTGAAGAGAATACTAATGTTGTAATTAATAATTAGAGTCAAAATTCAGTTGTTTTAAAAGAAAATTAATTGAGTTCTTTTTATAACTATTTTTATTTTATAATAATATCTAATTATATATATAGAGAAAGAGGGAGGGAGGAAGAGAGAGAATATTATTTTTAAATAACAAACATGAAAATTAATTATTTTTATTTGTCCATCTAACTTAACACTGATCAAATTTAAAAATATATACATTAAATTCTTTTAAGTTTTAGATAATAAATGTTAAAATTAATTATTAATAAAAATTAAACTCTTTCACATAAATATAATAACTAAAACTTATTATTTTAATTTTTTTTTATCTACGGAGACTAGAGATTTCTTAACCGACAAGGACTTTTGCCTCCCACGACTTTTATGTAAAAGTAATTACAAAAGATTTATAATCCCATAACGTTATTACGGACAAAAACACTAGTTTAACACATTTTCTGCGCCAATCACACTCTAGACAAATTGTGACACTTCACACAAACATAGTCTCTTCTTATAACTAACAGAAAAAAGAGGCAAAGCAAAAAATTGGAAAAAGAGTGAGTAAATACTGTTAGTGTCGGATGCAAAATATGCACAATCAAAATCTCCAAGACCATTATTCATTAGTGCTATAATCCCCAAAGAATCAAATATAAATCCCAATATGATTTAACTTTATTATTCATTGATGCCACCTTAAAATCACATGAAAAACTAATATGTCACTTAACATGATATGTTATATAAAACACGATGGAGTAGCAAAGTTAACATCTATTTTGCAACTTTATAAACTAAAAAGTTATTCACAAGTTCAAAGGCCAAATGACTTATGTGTGCGACCTCAAGAAAAGTCATGACTTACTTTAAAATATTAGCTGAGTGCGCGCCTGGTGGCCAAAGCACTGCAATTAACAAGAATAAATAATTACTTAGAAACATAACACAGACACAACAGGACAGAGAAAATTGGTAATCCCCTCCTTCACCCCCAAAGCCAAAAAGGTTGAAATTAAGAATTACCCCTCATATTTCTTATAATTTTTTCTACTTAAATACTTGATGTTGAATAATAAAGTCTCCCAAAGAAGCTTCCACACCTATTACTGTCCCTTTCAGTTCTATCCATACCATCCTAGATTTTCAATTGGATTTACAGACTTTAGTCTGTTTCATCATTCATCTTTAAGGGGGTGCATATCTGCATTTGTATCTGAAATCTACATTTTGAAGCAATTAATGTCAGGAAGCATCAAATGCAATGAAATTGGATGTCATCCTTGAAACTTTGCTCAATAATGCTTTTGTTTCATTTGATTTTTCTAAATTAGATTTTGTGATTTCCAATGAGTTTTGACCTTTGAGGATGATGGCAGAGTAACAAACCTGTATGTTAGACTGATACTGTCAGGATCCAATATGCCAACTGGGTATGCTCTTCCATGGATATTCCTCACTACTGGAACTTGGTTGACTCCATATTTGTTCATAGTCATTTGAGCATAACTAAGTTCCATGTCTGGAGTAGCTGTCCATGGTATACTACATACTCCGCCATTTAATAGGCATAATTCAGAAACTAAAAGCTCCTATAAGAGGAAGAACCAATCAGTCAAATTCATGATGGAACAAAGCAATTTAGTTCAACGCTAGTTTTAGCAGTATCTTTATTTAGGTAGCTACCCCCTCCCATCGAAAAGAAAAAAGAAAAATAAAAGTAACTTAATTCAACACTTGCACATTTGTTACTCTCTAAGATTTCAAACCTTACTGTAGCCTCTGCTTAAGCACTTGAATCTAACACAACTTCATGTCCAACACTAGACTTCTGAGTGTGAAGTTTGTATGATCGGACATCTGTAGATGGTCCAACAATAACCACAAATAGGAATTGTACCACCTTGAAAAATGAGTGAGCCTAACTTCATCCCAAAACTAGTTTCTGGACGAGAATTGCCAAGATGCTTATATAGGTTACCTTAACTATATCCTTAGATAATGTGAGACTCTAACCAATACCATATCTTTTACTAATGAATATGTCAAACACAAAAAGGATAGAAAGAAAAGAAAAGAAAAGAAAAGAGAAAAAGACATATTTCCTAATCGGCTAACTTATGCATTTACATTACATGTATAGAGAACAATCATTTGTTATTTCTCCACCTAAGAACATGTTGGCATTCAAATCA
Organism: Arachis stenosperma; assembly: GCF_014773155.1. Lineage (NCBI taxonomy): Eukaryota > Viridiplantae > Streptophyta > Magnoliopsida > Fabales > Fabaceae > Arachis > Arachis stenosperma. The sequence goes on along the minus strand of NC_080383.1, from coordinate 31,104 downwards.
TTGTGTAGATAAATGCGTAAAAATGTGCAGTATTTCCCGATATGTATAATCGGAAGTGACAAGGTAATGCAATTGATGATATTTTTGCAAGAGCAAGAGTTTCCCCAACTGATTTTTACTTCACCATAAAGTGGCTATATATTATGTCATCATCAAATAAAATATATTAAGTCTCCACATCCACTCGAGGTTCAAAGTCTTGTACCTTAGGCATTTTGCTTCTGGCTGTTGCAAATTTTACGTACTCTTGAATGTCTTTAAGTGTGAAAAAACCAATCAAAGTATCATCAGTGTCAATAATTACAGCATAGGACTCTTTCTCAGCAAGCATGAGGTCTATTACATCAGTAAGCAGGGTGCACATCGAGACCTTCAGATATTTCGTATTCATGGCTTCTGAAACAAGTGTTCTCATGGAATATGTTGTTTTAACATCATCATTGTCTAAACAAAGTGAGCTTTCCACCTGACACAAATTGCTTGAAAATGGCATAACTCCCCCAAAGTTATTACCAGTAGATGATTCTTGACTGCCATCTCCCCTCTTTGTCTGTACAGATGATATCCATGAAGACAAGCCCACTGCTCCAAGTAGAGGTAAAACAATCCGATAGTCCTGCGTCAATTCAAACAGAAGTAAAACTGCAGTAAGAGGCACTTGACAAACTCCAGCAAGAGTCGCAGCCATTCCAACCTGCAAAGGAAGTTCTATGTGATATATATATATATGAAAAGAAACTTCATTACAGAACGACACACAGGTAGAAAAGGCTGGAATGGAATAGAGCACAAGTACAAAAGGATATAAAAGTACAAGGGTTTAGCTAACATGTGCCATTATTAATAAAAGTTTTTAAATCTTTTAGTTTAATAAATGCACAACAAATGCATTGGAAACTTAAATTTTGTTACTTATTCTATAGAAAAATATAAAAGGGAGAAAAAACAGAGGCAAAGAATGGAAACAACAAACAAAACTAGTCAGCAATAAAGAATTAAATATTTAAAGGGGAACCTACATGTTATCATTTACTGCAGTTTAAACTTAAAACAAAGAGTAACCTTTCATTTCCAATCACTCTTCTTTATTTTCCTCAATCAAAATACAGCCCAAGCTTTGAAAGTCAAATTGCACACTAAGTTTATTGCACAATACGCTTCCAACTTTTTGTTACAATTCATTAAGCAGATTCTACTGTGATAAGATGAAAAGGACTAAAGAGAAAGGCCTTAAACATCAAATTGGTAAACAGTAACAGTATGGTACATATCAAGATTTAAAATTTTGAACCATGATTATTTGCATAGTTTCTCTTGGAAAAGGCTTATTTGTCCATCCATGAATGGAAGTCATCCCGGAAAGGTCAAATTAACCTCACCAATCAAAGAGAAGCAAAAATGATTATGTCAAATGTAAAATACCTGAAGTCAAAATTTATACAGCCACATAAAAAAGAATGGTACCAGGCCATAAGCTTGTGGTGATGCCACTTCCAATACAGAGAGATTAATCGTAGGATAGAACTCAGCAACAGCCAAACCAATGAATTTCCCATAAGCCATCCCAGTAGCTGCACCAATAAAGAGAGATGGAGCATAATACCCTCCCACTAGTCCAGACGCCCGGCACAAAGAAGTTGCAATTATCTTAATGGCTACTAGCTGAAGCAGAAGGTCAGTGGAAAGACCTTTCACAAATGGCCGAGATTCCAACAAGATGTCAACATTCTCAAAACCCCAGTAGAGGATTTCAGGATATACCAATGCTATCAACCCCACTGATAAACCTCCTAACACAGGGAATGAAGCTCGTGGGATGCCAGTAGCCTTGTGAATATTGTCAACATTATTCAACATATATGATGTACACCAAGACAGAGCCAACGACACAAGACCACATAAAATACCCAGCAGTAGATACAGTGGGAGCTCTGAAAATCAATTGAATACTAGCACAGTAAAACTTACTGATCAGATTGAAAAAAGGCAAGAATTTGTCCCAAAGGAATAATTTTTTGTTCTTGAAATTTGAATCACCACCTCAACAGAATATAATACCAGGTTGCTGTTTAACAAAGACAAGCCTACAGATACTTTGCCATATAATGTCAAATCAGAATAACTTTAGCCATATTTGACAGAAAAGATTTAGAAATTCAAAACCTTGCAAACAATATGATAATGCGATTATTTACTAATCTGTTTCCGATGGTCAATCAGGAGGTTCTTCAATCTACAGTACGGATGCTGTGTATCCATGTATTGTAGATTTAAAAGCAGTCAAATTGTTTGTTTGCCACCATTACTGAAAATTCTTGAAGCACTTAGAACAAAGTATCAAAGTAGAGCTATGTTGGCAATAAAGGATGTTCAGGAGTCATAAAAGGTCAAAGAGGAGCTATGAAGAAGCTTTAGTTATAGTATTAACAACCTAACATGCCCAGCAATAGAAGATATCAAAGATGATAACAGTAGTGGCAGTATGCAGGATAAGCATAGTTAGAGTCGCTATCAATTTGTTTTGATAAAAATCCAACCACATAGTATGAACTGCTATAGTATGATGAAAAACTTATGCTCAGGCAGCTCAATGGTTCTATAAGGCATCCGAATACTATAGCTTGCGTGCATTTTGTGTCAGGAGAGTGGAAAAGGGACTAGCCGGATAGGGATGTTGAGGTATTATTAGAGTTACTAGATTTAACAAAATTTGCTAGCCAATATCCAGGTAGAGCAATTCTGACTTGTTTGTCCTAGATTGGGCAGTTACAAGCTTAGTCATAGAGATCAGTAAAACATATTCAAACCAAAATAGTAAAACAAGAACTTTTTACATAAATGAGCATACTTCGCCAATATAATTCTTTGATTCTTAATCGTTCTTCATGCATTTATATGCTTCCTTTGATATTTGACAGTGGCAACAAGCACTGAATGTATCAGACTGTGTAAGATCTCAAAACAAAAACAATGCTTTCGATGGCTTACCACCAGGAGAACGGAAATCATATTCTGGAACTTTAAAGGCTGGTTCAGAGCCAAGGCCAATCTCCGAAACTACGGAAGCTATTACAGCGCTTAGTATCACCATAGAAGTAGTATTTGTAAGAGGCAAAGTTGCATCAGCAGATGATGGCCACAAGACAGACTCAACCGCAAAAAAACAACCAGCAACAGCAGCATTGAAACCTGGACAAATGAAACGATAAGTAAAGAGAATAACTCGAGCTCACAAATTCATAACAGTCAGTCACTAACAGGTAACAAGCTCACATACATACCAGAGGAGAGACCTGCAGCAGATCCGGCAGCCAGAAGCGAGAGCATTCTGGCAGAATTCTTGTCAAAGAAAGAACCAACACCTTTGGCAATGGAAGTACCAATCTCGACGCTGGGACCCTCAGGACCAAGGGAATTACCAGTGCCTAAGGTAATAGAAGCCGCCAAGGCCTTTAAGAAAGGGCGGGAAGCAGACATGAATGGGTCTTGGTTTTGCTCTTGCTCGACCGCAGAATCACGAAGGAGGTTCAACACGGCCACAAGCACGCCTCCGAAAGCTGGAACCAGTATCACTCTTGTCCATGTTGCCTCAATAGGCTCTTCTCTCAACCACGAGGCGCCTCGAGAGGGAATCCCATCCCAGCACAAATCACGAATTTCATGGACCTTCGTCAAATTTTAGTCCTATGCATTCATTATTTATGGTTTCGTTTGCTTTGGTTTGTTTATAATATTAAATAATAAATAGCATTTGCATTCGCATATAATAATGATAAAATTGGGAGTATAGTCAGTTAGCTCATATAGCTGGCTAGCGTACTCACAGCGTTATTGAAAAACACGACAGCGAGGCCGGTGAGGAGACCAACCAAGCATGAAGATATTATTCCTGAATTTTGAATCCTTCTGGGGAGGAAGAGGAGATTTCGCTCTAGTTCCACTTCTTCGGAAGCAGAAGCTCCTTCACCTTCAACTTGTGTTTTTTTGCTATTTTCAGGTTTTGGCACACAAAGCAGAGGCCTGGGACCCCTTCCGGCATTCGTGAAGTACTGCCACCGACGACTCTTATCCGTACATGGAAAGGCGGAAGAAGGGGGGAGCAATGAGCGACTTACTGTAACTGCCTGTGCCTGCTTAGATTTAACACACAGAGAAGTGAGGATCAGATGATATGGAGTAACCCCCGTTGCGCATCCTGAGCCTACCATTTCTGATGCTCGATATTGCAACTTCGTCCCACGCAACGCCGCGCTACCATAATTGACATGTCAGTCATGTAATATAACAAAAATGCTCCAAACTTTATTATTTTTTGTTATAATTTTTAGTCATTAATTTAATTTTTTAAGAAGTAGCATCTAGGAAAAAAAAAAAAAAAAGACAGAAACTAGAAATAAAGGCTTATAAATCTCTATATTATATTTTTGTATAAAATAAAATTTATGTCTTAATATTTTATTTAATTTAAAAAAATAAAAATTTAAATAAATAAAATAACTAAAACATCTTTATTAATTAAAAAAATTAAATAAAATCTGATTGCATTTTTTTTCTTTTCTCCTTTCTCTATTCTTATGTTCACTCTTTCTTTTTTTTGCGCGCTCTCTGCCTTTTCTCTCATTTCTGTTCTCTTTTTTTCTCAACAGCAACGATGACAATATTTATCATCATCGTGTCATGCCGCTTCTGTTAGGACCGTATCGTACCAGTTCCGCACCTTTTCAATTCTGTACCAGACGTAAACTAAAATTTTACAACATTTTATTTCTAAAATACCCTCCTTCAAAATTTCATATTCCAATTCTATCTTTCATCCCCAATCCCATCCCACCTCTCACTCCACCACCATGCATTTGTCATCAACATAATTAGTGCTGCATAGATCATATTCAATAACAACAATCTCATAACAACATATGGAATTTCATACCAATAACAACAATAATACTAAAAATAACAATATCATAACTTCAACAATCTCATAACACAAGAAGATTTTAAAATGAATAGAAAAGAGAATAATAAAAATGGCATGAAACTGAAACTAAGGTGGCACGACGAACTCGAAAATGGCAGTACGACTTGAACAGAGGCGACATGGCTTGTGTCTTACTTTTTAAAAGTACGGAAAGAACTGAAATTTTGTGTCTTGTGATTGAAATTTTAGTTCCAAATCATCACACAATATTGATTATTGAGTCTCAATCTCTCAAGTCTCTCGGTGTCTCCATGTCAGTCCTCCAGTCTCAATCACAGTCTTAGTTACTAAACGCTATCTTAGTTTTAGGGATGGCAAAACTCTCCGAAACATGGGGATCTCCGCAGGGACCGCTCCAAATAGGAACCCAAAGACGAAAAATTTTTTTCGTAAAGATGGAGATGGGATTAAATTTTTTTGAAGTGGGCATGGCTGCAGCAGAGATTCTTGTAATCCCTAAATGACTAAATTTGTTTATATATACTTAATAATTTATTTTTAATATAGATTTTTTAGTAATTTCACGTAATAATATACATATTGAAAAACCTAATCTTCACATTTTCAGTATCTTCTCTCCATAACTATGGTATGTTATTTTATATTTTTTAAATTTATAATCTTAAACAATACTCTATTTTTATGTTGTAATAATATTTTTTTATTTTTTTAACTTTTATTTTTTATTAAAATTTTCATATAAATTATTAATATAAAAGATGAAAAATGGGATCCTCAGAGGAAATGGAGATAGGGTAATATTCTCCCACAACAAAAATCGAAGCAAGAATGAAAAATAAATCTGGGGGCGAAGACGGGGAGCAGGAAGGCATCCCGCTCCCGCTCTACCCGTTGTCATCCCTACTTAGTTTAGTAATTCAACAATATACTTTTACCCCATACTTTTAAACAAACGCTACCTTAGTTTAATAATTCAACAACATATTATTATCTCATATTTTTAAACATTGATAACTAACTAATGGTTAAAAATAATAAATTTTGGTTATCTTCTAGTAAATTAAAAAAAATAAGAAATTAAAAGATTAATTTTAAAAGTATTGAAATGTGTAATTTTTAAAATTAATTTATGTTTATTAAAATTAAAATGTATAATATAATTTTATATATTAGTAAATATTTATAGTTATTTATATTTTTATATTTATTATAATTTTTCAATTTTAAAAATTATTTTAATAAATATAATTATTATTGCTTTGGGTTTATTAAAATTTATTTTTAAATTGATTTATTAATATAGGTGTTATAATTTTTAAAAATTGTCTTTTCAAAAGCCAACTTTAATATAATTATTTAAAAAAAATAAATTTTACCAAATTGACCCAAAAAAATTCTCATTACTTAAGAAAAACACACACATATAATTCAAAATTATAGTGTTATATACCGGGATTTTTTTATTTAAACTCATTAACTCAGTAATTTTAATGTGTGTAAAAATTAGAAAACATTAAATTTTTATATATTTTTAGTCAATTTTGTAGAGTAATTTTATACCGTTGAAATTAGTTTTTGTATTATTGAAAGATTATAGTTTTTTAATTTTTATAGATAAAAAATAGTATTTTTTTTAGGATAGAGTAAAGTATTGTTTTTGTCCCCAACGTTTGGGGTAAATCTCAAAATTGTCCCTAACGTTTCAATCGTCCTATTTACGTCCCTAACGTTTTAAAATTGACTCAATGTTGTCCTGCCGTTAGGGATCCGTTAATAAAATTAACGGCGGGACAAAATTGAGGCGATTTTGAAACGTTAGGCACGTAAATAAGACTAAAACGTTGGGGACAAAAACGATACATAGAAATAAATTTTAATTTTATTCTTCAATAATATCAATTTTTTATTGTACATAGTATTCAATTATTTTTAATCATATTTACACTTAATCACCTTATTTTCATTCTAAATAAATTAATTTTTTTAATAATTTTACGCTTAAAGTAATATAATTTTTTTATAAATAAATAAATTTTATACTTTCATTCTAAATAAATAATATAATTTTACTTTCATTACTTAATCACATTACTTATATTTTTTTATAGTTTTACACTTTCATTCTAATCACATTACGTTATTTATTTAGAATAAAAGTGTAAAATTTATTTATTTATAAAAAAATACATTACTTTAAGTGTAAAATTAAAAAAATAAATTTATTTAGAATGAAAATAAGGTGATTAAGTGTAAATATGATTAAAAATAATTGAATACTATGTACAGTAAAAAATTGATATTATTGAAGAATAAAATTAAAATTTATTTCTATGTATCGTTTTTGTTCCCAACGTTTTAGTCCTATTTACGTCCCTAACGTTTCAAAATCGTCTCAATTTTGTCCCGCCATTAATTTTATTAACGGATCCCTAACGGCAGGACAACATTGAGTCAATTTTAAAACGTTAGGGACGTAAATAGGACGACTGAAACGTTAGGGACAATTTTGAGATTTACCCCAAACGTTTGGGACAAAAATAATACTTTACTCTTTAGGATAATTTACACAGTTAAATAAACACAAGCCAATATTATCCAAATACATCAAACAAAAAATATACATATAAGTTTTGTTTTTATTCTATATAAACAGTTATAGGGTCAATAGGATGTAGTGGTTTATTAACAAAAAAAATTAACTAGTTAACTGCGATATGATTTCTCGAGGTTTATGCACAAAACCTAATCTTTAAACTGTTTTTATGATGGTTTTCCGTCAAAAATAAACAGTACAAAATGAGTGAGGCATTCGCTAACCACCTCGCCATCAATAGACAACCTCAACTAATACGTCATGTCTTATAGCATAATCATGTACTCTCCAAACGGCATATATAAAGTATGCATTTTAGGGCGCTGTTCATACGCTGACCCAAGACATAAGCTAGGTCCAACCAAGTTAAAAGGCCCAATCTAAAAGATTGGCTTTCACCGCTTGTCCGACCTCCTCCAAGAGGTCAGGTTCGACATAAGCAAGCAACCAACACCTATGCAAACGAGTAACCGTCTCCCAAATTCTCTCACCCACTTCCAGTAGAGGGATCTCAACAAATCCTAAGATAAAGGGAAGGTTATCCACCATCAGAAGTAGAACTACTTCAACGGTGGTTATTGGCTCATCTCCTATAAATACCCTGACACACTCAGGTACATCTAAGTTCCAATACACTTAAACCTGCTTAATTATTTGCTGACTTAGAATCGAAGTGTCTTGCAGGTATAGCCTCCCACCTATTCAAACGTATTCATATAACTCAGACAGCGGCTTTCAGATGCAAACAAGTCAGAGACCACCATCCTTCAGCATTTGGGCCTTCTCTTCAAGCCCAATCATCCGGTTTCAGGTAACCCACAGAATAGGCGCCACCTCTCAATGAATGTGCTGACCAACAGCTCATCCAACCTGAACCTGGTTGTTCATCCTCACCAGGTATACAATCCGACAAACTCCAAATATAGAATAATCCGGTCATGTAAAAGCATATTATGTTGCCTCCTAACATTATATATGCACCTAATCAGCTACATCACAAAATAAAAAGTTGACATTAATCATACTTTAATGAAAATTCTAACAACATTAATCAACTAATAAATTTTTATTTTTATTTTTTTTAAGTTGGTAAATATCATTTAATCTTCAGTAAAATATCCAAAAACAATATCAATAAGCTCACTATTCAACTTCAAATTGTATGAATCAAACTAGGCAATAAAACTTGCATGTCTAACAAACAATAACATACTACCATTAATTGTACAATCAAATCTACTTCTAATCAATAATAGCACTACTTCTCTTTTAAATCTAACAATGAACAAGTTTTTACGTTAACCTCTTCATTGATATTTTTCACAGATAATGCCGTCTAATTGATAGACACGATCTTCTTCTTTATGACCTTACTCGTTTTTTTTTTTTGTTTGGACTTGGTGAGAACCGGGCAACCCGGCCACACCGAAAAGGAACCAAACCCAATACCCACCCAAACCCACCCTCCCTAAAACAAATTATGTCTCCCTGTTAGCTTCGATCATTTTCAAAATTGTGCCCCCCGTACAACTATGCCCAATTCCATTCAATTTTCAATATGTGCCTCCCGCATCAACTACACTCACTCCCTAAATTCTTTCACTCTCTCTCTCTATAGCTGATTCCGAAATGGTACCAATGGTGAATCATTGCTGTTTCGGCGATGATGAAGGAATATGGGTGTTGCTGCTTTGGCTACTGCTGTGCAAGATGAAGGAGATGGCTCGCCTGTCAGGGAGAAGGAGGCATTTCCGAAAGTGATGCATTGCTTTGGTTAGGTACAAGGGTTCTCAGGTTCCAATGACAATGTAAGCCCACGGATGAGCATTACAGGCTCATGGCTGCGAGTTCTATCCTTGATTACAGAACAATGCGACTGGAGAACTCTGTTTCCAACTCTGGTCTGTGGCTTCTGATCACGTCACTGGGTTGCACTCAAAAGGATTGGACGGGACTAAAATGGGGGATCCCCGACCTCTCTTTTTTAACGATGTCTGCTACCTGATTTTGGGGATTAGTAGTCCATGAATTGAGAAGCTGATTCTGGTGATGTAACTGTGCCAATGTGTGCGCCAGCTTGTTTCCATCACGAGGCGTCCAGGTAAAACCGCAATTTGACATTTTTTTTTGGATTGTTCTGATGTCCTGGATTATTGGGTCTACCTCCCAGATTGTACTTCCTATTTTGAGAGTTTGAACTAGCACTTGATTGTCTGATTCAATGGTAACCTTTTGAAGTCCTAGGTTGTTGGCCAGGATTATAGCTTCTCTAATCGCTTGTGCTTCTGCTGACAGCGTTGATCGAGTTGTGATTTTGTTGACTGTTCTTCCTAGCACGTTCCCTTGGTGGTCTCTGATCACTGCAGCTGCTGCACCGGTTTTGGTTACGTTTGAGAAGGCCGCATCTGTATTCAACTTGAGCTAGCCCTGTGGTGGAGGTCTCCATTTAACAGGTACTTTGCTTTTTGTGCTTGGTTCCATTACTTTTTTGTTGACTTCCTCTGTATGGCTACTGTACTCTTGTTCTAGTTTCCTTGCTTGGTTAATGACTAGTCCTGGGTTAGGTTCTATGTAGTTGTAGACTTGCATATTTCTTGCCTTCCATATTGACCACAAAATGATGCCAATTCTGCTCCAATTTTAAGTCGATTCTGCCCTGTTTTCCGTCTTACCATTTTTGTACATTTGCTGGAGCCAGTCCCCTATAGATTTAACGTTCTCCTTCGAGAGAATGCACTGTGACTGAGAATCAAACCACACCGCTCTTGTCCAGTTGCATAAAAGCAAGACATGTTCGCTGGTCTCTTCTTCCTGTAAGCAAATTGTGCAAATATTAGAATTAATAAGCTTTTTTTTCAATAAGTACTGGTATTAAATTATGTGTAGCCTTCTAGAGAAACATTTTAATTTTCTGAGGAACCTTCATATTCCATATCCCTTGCCATAGTTCCTCCATTGAGTTGCTTGTTGAGGGATTGTCTTTGGGTTTTTTTTCTTCCTCTTCTTGTTTTGCCGCATAGTACCCTATTTTTGTTGAGTATTCTCCATCCTTCCTGTACGGCCAAATAAGCTTATCTGAATCTGAGATTTTGCTTACTGGAGTCTGAACTATCATATTTGCCACAATTAGGGAAAAACTCATTTGAATTTTTGCTTTGTCCCATGATCTTGAGTTGGTGATAAACTCTTCCACTTTTTGGTTGTCATTGCATCCTTTTTTGAGAGGTTTGTTGATACCATGAATCCAATTGTCATCCCAAACTCTGACTTTGCTTCCTTTACCTAGGCTCCATTTTCCTTTATTTCCTAATAGACCTCTTCCCTGCAATAAGCTATTCCACACCCAAGATCCATTCCGGTGCTTATGCGCTTCCCAAAATTCACAATTTGGAAAGTATATGGCTTTAAGTATTTGCACCCAAGTGGCTTCCGGATTTTTTATTATTCTCCATGCTTGTTTCGCCAGCTGAGCAGTGTTTTGATGATGAAATTCCTTGAACCCCAAGCCTCCCTCTTTTTTGCTCCTACATAATTTTGGCCAAGCTTTCCAATGCACTCCTCTTTCTTTTCCTTGGTTCCTCCACCAGAACTTCGCCACTTTAGCATTCAATTTATTGCAAAATGATTTCGAAAATCTGAGAATGCTCATGGCGTAGGTTGGTATCACTTGTATAGCTGCTTTGATTAGGACCTCCTTTCCAGCTTGATTTAAAAGACTTTCCTTCCACCCTTCAATCTTTTCTTCCACTTTCTCCATGATCCATTCTAAGGACTTACTTTTTGCTCTTCCCCATTGAGCCGGGAGCCCTAAATATTTACCTGGGTTGTCCCAAGATGGAATGTTCAAGATTTCTTCTATATTGACTCTAGTTTGTATTGGAATTTGGTTGCCAAAAGTTATTCCAGATTTTTTCAGGTTGATCACTTGGCCGGAAGCTGAGGTGTATAGGTTAATGATTTGAATCAACTGGTAAATCTCATACTCTTTAGCTCCTGAAAAGATGATGCAATCATCAGCAAACAATAAATGTGTTATGGTTGGTGCAGTAGGAGCTAATTTAATTCCTAAAATCTGTTTTTTATTTAAAGCATTATCCATCAAGATTGTGAAAACCTCAGATGCAATAATAAAAAGGTAAGGGAAAAGAGGGTCTCCCTGTCTTAAGCCTCTCTGTGGAACTATTTCTTTTGACAAAGTGCCATTAATCTTAATCTTGTATGTCACATCTTTGATGCATTTCATGGCGAGCTTGATCCACTTTTGGTGAAACCCGAACCTCTTGAGGGCCTCTTCCATGAAACTCCACTCCATCCTATCGTATGCTTTGTTCATGTCGAGCTTGATGGCTAAGTCTTTAGATGCTTTTTTTTCCTTTGCTTGTTAACCTATGGAAGGCTTCTTGCACAATGATTATATTGTCCTGAATGAACCTGCCCTGACAAATGCACTTTGGATAGGGGATACAATCTTGTCCATGATCCCTCTTAACCTGGCCACCATTACCTTGGCTATAATTTTGTAGATGTAGTTGCAACAGCTTATGGGCCTCAGCTGGTTCAACATCTCTGCTTGTTTGGTCTTTGGAATAAGAACTACCTGAGTTTCATTAATTTCCTTAGGGAGGTAGCCCTCCTCAAAAAAATTCTTAACCACTGCACAAACATCTTTCTGAATGATATTCCAATACTTTTGGTAGAATTGACCATTTAGACCATCCAGACCTGGTGCTCTGGCCCCATCCATACTGAACGCTGCACTTTTGATTTCCTCCTCTGAGACTTCTTCCAGTAGCTTTTCGTTCATTTCCTCAGTCACTCTTTTGGGAATATCCTTGGTGCACTCGGTCATATTGGTGCTACCATTGGAGGTAAACAACTTGGTGTAGTAGTCCTCTATGAGCCTTGTAACCTCGTCTTGATCTTGCGTCCATCTCCTCTCGGCATTTTTCAATCTTTTAATGTGATTCTTGTATCTCCTCTGTAAGGTAGTGGCATGAAATAAGGCTGTGTTTCGATCTCCCCATTTGAGCCATTTGACTCTTGCTCTTTGAGCCCAATACTTCTCTTCCTGTTTCCACAGTTCTTTGATTTTTTGCTTGGCCTCCTCGATTAGTTGTTGTTGTCTCTGATTGTGGGAAAGATTTTGAAGGTGTTGAATCTTGAGTTGCCATTTCATAATTTCCTTGTCCGCTCTCTTAAAGCATCTCTTATTCCATTCCTTAAGTTCTTTAATACAATTGCTTCTTTTATTTATGAAAGTGCTCTAATATCCTCCTTCTTGGTCTTCAGTTCTCCATCCTTTTGATACCACTTCTTTACATTCATTCTTGTCATCCCAGTACACCTCATATTTGAATTGCCTCGGAACATTCCTATTCGGTTTCAGGTTGAGAACAAGAGGACAGTGGTCTGATGTAATTGCCGGTAAGACCGTCAGGCTAGCATTGCTGAAGGCCTGCCTCCATTTCCAATTTACCATAGCTCTATCAAGTCGCTCTCTAGTCACAATCCCCTCTCTCGGGTTGCTAAACCAGGTGAATTTGTTGTCCTTCAGTTCTAAATCCATGAGATTCTTTTTATTCACCAAATTCTTGAATGCCTCTATTTGGATGAGTGGCTTAGGGTGTTTACCTACCTTCTCTTCTTGACAAAGGATGTCATTAAAGTCACCTATGAGATAGCTTGGTTCCTCCTCCAAGTCATTTGATTCCTCCAATGTTTGCCATGTCTTCCTCCTCTGTTTGAACACAGGATTGCCATAGATAAATCCACATTTCCACTCTAGGTTGTTGTAGCTTTTGATGTTTGCAATGATGTAGTTTTGGCACCAAGAGTAAACAGAAACATTGATATTTTCATTCCATAGTAGACATAAACCGCTGAAAGCTATTTTTAAACTACATCTTTCTAGCATACTTCTTTACATTTTCTTCTCTACATCTAGTTTCCATTAAGTAAACTATGGCTGGCTTATGCTTTTTGCACAAATTTTTTAATTCGGAAGCTGTTGGGGCCGCCGCCATGCCTCGACAGTTCCAACTTAGGACAATCATGGCTAGGGTGTGGGCATGTTTGGGCCTGCCTCCTCGGCCTTGAATGTTGGTTCTTGTTCTTCCATGTCCATATTGTTGTCTTGTTCAGCCGCTTCTATCCTACTCTGCTTGCTATTTCTTGACTCTTGATCTTCATTCCACTTGAATTCAGCGAGAATTTTGGTGTCTATAACTTTCCTTTTCCTCTTGATCTTCAAGCTGTGTTGCATTCCTATGCTTAGAATCTCCTCCCAAATTTTTGGATCCTTGTTAACTTGGTTGCTAGCTTCCGATTCTTCATTCTCTTCGTCCGAAGCCAGCTCCACATAATATGGTTTTCGAGGGTTTTTCTATAATTTTCTAGTATTTTCTAGAATTTTATGTGATTTTTCTAAGATTTTCTAGGGTTTTCTAGGGTTTTCCAGGGTTTTCTTGGGTTTTCTAGGTTTTTTGGATTTTGTACGATTTTCTAGGGATTTCTAAGGGTTTTCTAGGGTTTTCTAAGTTTTTCTAGGGTTTTTTTAGGATTTTCTAGGATTTTCTAAGGTTTTTCTAGGGTTTTCGAGGGTTTTTTAGGGTTTTTCAAGTATTTTCTAGCATTTTCTAGAGTTTTTCTAGGGTTTTCGAGGGTTTTTAGGGTTTTTTTTATATTTTTCGAGGGTTTTTTTAGGATTTTCTAGGGTTTTTTAGGATTTTTCTGGATTTTCTAAGGTTTTCTAGGGATTTCTGAGGGTATTCTAGGGTTTTCTAGGTTTTTCTAGGGTTTTCTATGGTTTTCTATGGTTTTCTACGATTTTCTAGGATTTTCTAGGATTTTTCTAGGATTTTCTAGGGTTTTCTATGGATTTATAGGATTTTCTATGGTTTTCTTAGGGTCTTCTATGGTTTTCGAGGGTTTTTCTAGGATTTTCTAGGGTTTTTCTAGGATTTTCTAGGGTTTTCTAGGATTTTCTTGGATTTTCTATAATTTTCTAAGAATTTCTAAGGGTTTTCTAGAGATTTCTAGGGTTTTTCTAGGGTTTTCCAGGGTTTTCTAGGATTTTCAAGGGTTTTCTATGATTCTCTTGGGTTTTCTAGGATTTTCTAGTAATTTCTGAGGGTTTTTTAGGTTTTTCTAAGAGTTTTCTAGGGTTTTCTATGGTTTTTTTATAGTTTTCTATGATTTTCTAGGATTTTCTAGGAATTTTTAGTTTTTTCTAGGATTTTCTATGGATTTATAGTGTTTTCTATGGTTTTCTTAGGATTTTCAAGGGTTTTCGAAGGTTTTTTAGGGTTTTCTACAGTTTTCAATGGTTTTTCTAGGATTTTCTCTGATTTTCTAGGGTTTTCTAGGGTTTTTCTAGAGTTTTCTAGGATTTTCTTGGGTTTTCTAGCGTTTTCTAGGAATTTCTAAGGGTTTTCTATATTTTTCTAGGGATTTCCAAGGATTTTCTGGGATTTTTTAGGATTTTCTTGGGATTTTCTAGGGTTTTCTAGAGTTTTCTAGGGATTTCTAGGATTTTTCTAAGATTTTCTTAGGGTTTTCTAGGATTTTCGAGAGTTTTTTATGGTTTTCTATAGTTTTCGGGGGTTTTTCTATAATTTTCTAGGGATTTTTAAGGGTTTTCTAAGTTTTTCTAGGGTTTTTTTATGATTTTCTAGAATTTTCTAGGGTTTTTCTAGGATTTTCGAGAGTTTTTTAGGATTTTTCTAGTATTTTCTAGGGTTTTCTAGGGTTTTTCTAGGGTTTTCGAGGGTTTTTTAGGATTTTCTATGATTTTCGAGGGTTTTTCTAGGATTTTCTAGGGTTTTCTAGGATTTTCTTGGGTTGTCTAGGATTTTCTAGAGATTTCTTAGAGTTTTCTAGGATTTTCTTGGTTTTTCTAGGAGTTTTCTAGGATTTTTTTAGGGTTTTCTATGGTTTTTTATGATTTTCTAGAATTTTCTAGTATTTTTCTAGGATTTTCTATGATTTCCTAGGGTTTTCTATGAATTTATAGGGTTTTTTATGGTTTTCTTAGGGTTTTTTAGGATTTTCTGAGATTTTTCTAGGATATTCTAGGGTTTTTTAGGATTTTCTCGGGTTTTTTATGGTTTTCTAGAAATTTCTAAGGGTTTTCTAGATTTTTTTAGGGGTTTTCAGGGGTTTTCTGGGGTTTTCTAGGGTTTTTTAGGATTTTCTAAGGATTTTCTAGGGTTTTCTAGAGTTTTCTTGGTATTTCTAAGATTTTTCTAAGATTTTCTTAAGGTTTTCTAGGGTTTTCGAAGGTTTTTCAATTATTTTCTAAGGTTTTCTAGGGTTTTCTGTGGTTTTTCTAGGATTTTCTACGGTTTTCGAGGAATTTTTAGGGTTTTTTTGGTTTTATAGGGATTTCTAAGGGTTTTCTAAGTTTTTCTAGAATTTTTCTAGGATTTTTTAGGGTTTTCTAGGGTTTTCGAAGGTTTTTTAGGGTTTTTGTCGTATTTTCTAGGGTTTTCTAGGGTTTCCGAGAGTTTTTTAGGGTTATCTATGATTTTCGAGGGTTTTTCTAGGATTTTCTAAGGTTTTCTAGGATTTTCTTGGGTTTTCTAGGATTTTCTAGAGATTTTTTAGGGTATTTTAGGGTTTTCTATGTTTTTCTAGGAGTTTTCTAGGGTTTTTTAGGGTTTTCTATGGTTTTCTAGGATTTTCTAGGATTTTCTAGGATTTCTCTAGGATTTTCTAGGGTTTTCTATGGATTTATAGGGTTTTCTATGGATTTCTTAGGGTTTTCTATGGTTTTCGAGTGTTTTTCTAAAATTTTTTCGAGTTTTCTAGTATTTTCTAGGGTTTTTCTAATATTTTCTATAGTTTTCTTGGGTTTTCTAGGGATTTCCAAGGGTTTTCTAGGGATACTAGGGTTTTTCTAGGATTTTCTAGGGTTTTCTAGGATTTTCAAAAGTTTTCTAGGATTTTCTTATGTTTTCTAGGGTTTTCTAGAGATTTTTGAGGCTTTTTTTGGTTTTTCTAGGAGTTTTCTAGAGTTTTCTAGGGGTTTTTTTTATGGTTTTTTATGGTTTTCTACGATTTTTTAAGATTTTCCAGGGTTTTTCTAGGGTTTTCTATGGATTTATAGGGTTTTCTATGGTTTTTTTAGGGTTTTCTAGGAATTTCTGAGGGTTTTCTAGGAGTTTTCTAGGTTTTTTTTATAGTTTTCTACGATTTTCTAGGATTTTCTAGGTTTTTTCTAGGGTTTTCTAGGGTTTTCTATGGATTTATAGGATTTTCTATGGTTTTCTTAGAGTTTACTAGGATTTTTGAGGGTTTTTTAGGGTTTTCTACGGTTTTCAAGGATTTTTCTAGGATTTTTTAGAGTTTTCTGGGATGTTTCTAGGATATTCTAGGGTTTTCTAGTGTTTTCTTTGGTTTTCTACGGTTTTCTAGGGATTTCTAAGGGTTTTCTAGGATTTCTAAGTTTTTCTAGAGATTTTCAAGGATTTCCTGGATTTTTCTATGATTTTCTAGGATTTTCTAGGATTTTTTAGAGATTTTCTAGGTTTTTCTAGGGTTTTCTAGGGATTTCTAATATTTTCTAAGATTTTCTTAGGATTTTCTTGGGTTTTCGAGAGTTTTTTAGGGTTTTCTAGGATTTTCGATGATTTTTTATAGGATTTTCTAGGGTTTTCTGGGAGTTTTCTTGTGTTTTCTAGGGTTTTCTACGGTTTTTTTTGGTTTTTCTAGGGGTTTCTAGGGATTTCTAAGAGTTTTTTGGGGTTTTCTAAGTTTTTCTAAGTTTTTCTAGAGTTTTTCTAGGGTTTTTTAGGGTTTTCTTGGATTTTCTATGATTTTCTAGGGATTTCTGAGGGTTTTTTAGGGTTTTCTAGGTTTTTCTAGGAGTTTTCTAGGGTTTTCTAGGGTTTTTCATGGTTTTCTATGATTTTCTATGATTTTTTAGGTTTTTCTAGGATTTTTTAGGGTTTTCTATGGATTTATAGGGTTTTCTATGGATTTATAGGGTTTTCTATAGTTTTCGAGAGTTTTTTAGGGTTTTCTATAGTTTTTGAGGACTTTTCTAAAATTTTCTTAAGTTTTCTAAGATTTTTCTAGGGTTTTTTTAGGGATTTCTAAGGGTTTTCTAGGATTTTCTATGGTTTTCTACTCTTTTCTAGGATATTCTAGGGTTTTCTAGGGGTTTCTATGGATTTATAGGGTTTTCTATGGTTTTCTTTGAGTTTTCTAGGATTTTCGATAGTGTTTTAGGAT
This sequence comes from Arachis stenosperma, assembly GCF_014773155.1. Taxonomy (NCBI): domain Eukaryota; kingdom Viridiplantae; phylum Streptophyta; class Magnoliopsida; order Fabales; family Fabaceae; genus Arachis; species Arachis stenosperma. The sequence continues at coordinate 13,339 of NC_080383.1, read as the reverse complement.
TTTCTATGGTTTTTGAGGGTTTTTATAGGATTTTCTAGGGTTTTCTAAGGTTTTTCTACGGTTTTCTTGGGTTTTTCTAGGATTTTCTAGGATTTTCTTGGATTTTCTAGGATTTTCTAGGGATTTCTGAGGGTTTTCTCGGGTTTGCTAGATTTTCTTAGGAGTTTTCTAGGGTTTCTATGATTTTCTACGATTTTCTAGGATTTTCTAAGGTTTTTCTAGGGTTTTCTATGGTTTTCAATGGATTTATAGGATTTTCTATGGTTTTCTTAGGGTTTTCTAGGGTATTCGAGAGTTTTTTAAGATTTTCTTTGGTTTTCAAGGGTTTTTCTAGGATTTTCTAGGGTTTTTTGGGGGTTTCTAAAGTTTTTTAGGATTTTCTCGGGATTTCTAAAGGTTTTCTAGGGTTTTCTAAGTTTTTCTAGGGTTTTTTTAGGATTTTCTAGTGTTTTCTAGGGTTTTCTTGGGTTTTCTAGGGTTTTCTAGGGATTTCCGAGGGTTTTCTATGATTTTCTAGGTTTTTCTAGGAGTTTTCTAGGGTTTTCTAGGGTTTTTATGGTTTTCTAGGTTTTTCTATGGTTTTCTATGGTTTCTAGGATTTTCTAGGATTTTTCTAGGATTTTCTAGGTTTTTCTATGGATTTATAGGGTTTCCTATGGTTTTCTATGGTTTCTAGGATTTACCTATGATTTTCTACAATTTTCTAGGATTTTCTAGGGTTTTTCTAGGGTTTTTTATATTTTTCAATGGATTTATAGGGTTTTCTATGGTTTTCTTAGGGTTTTCTAGGGTATTCGAGAGTTTTTTAAGATTTTCTTTGGTTTTCAAGGGTTTTTTCTAGGATTTTCTAGGGTTTTCTGGGGGGGGGTTTTCTTGGGTTTTCTAAAGTTTTTTAGGATTTTCTAGCGTTTTCTAGGGATTTCTAAGGGTTTTCTAGGGTTTTCTAAATTTTTCTAGGATTTTTTTAGAATTTTCTAGGGTTTTCTAGGGTTTTTCTAGAGTTTTCTAGGGTTTTCTAGGATTTTCTAGGGATTTCTGTGGGTTTTCTATGATTTTCTAGGTTTTTCTAGGAGTTTTCTAGGGTTTTCTAGGATTTTCTATAGTTTTCTAGGGTTTTCTATGGTTTCTAGGATTTTCTAAGGTTTTTTTAGGATTTTCTAGATTTTTCTATGGATTTATAGGGTTTTCTATTATTTTCTTAGGGTTTTTTAGGATTTTCTATGTTTTTCGAGGGTTTTTCTAGGGTTTTTTTTGTTTTCTAGGATTTTTTTTGTTTTTTAGGATTTTCTAAGGATTTTTGAGTGCTTTTTAGGGTTTTTAGGTTTTTCTAGGAGTTTTCTAAGGTTTTGTATGGTTTTCTACGATTTTCAAGGATTTTCTAGTGTTTTTCAAGGATTTTCTAGGGTTTTCTAAAGATTTATAGGGTTTTTTATGATTTTCTTAGGGTTTTCTAGTGTTTTGGAGAGTGTTTCAAGATTATCTATGGTTTTCGAGGGTTTTTATAGGGTTTTCAAGGGTTTTCTAGGATTTTCTAGGGTTTTTCTAGAGTTTTCTTGGGTTTTCTAGGATTTACTTAGGTTTTTTAATGGTTTTCTAGGGTTTTCTATGGATTTATAGAGTTTTCTATGGTGTTCTTTGGATTTTCTTGGGTTTTCGAGAGTTTTTTAGGGTTTTCTATTGTTTTCGAAGATTTTTTTAGAATTTTCTATGGTTTTCTATAGTTTTTCTAGGGTTGTCTTGGATTTTCAAGGGTTTTTTTATGATTGTCTAAGGTTTTATAGGATTTTTCTAGGTTTTTCTAGGGTTTTTAAGGCTTTCTAAGAATTTCTAGGGGTTTCCTATGGTTTTCTAGGCTTTTGTAGGGTTTTCTATGGTTTTCGAGAATTTTTGTAGGATTTTCTATGATTTTCTACTATTTTTTATTGTTTTTCTAGGATTCTCTATGGTTTTTTTGGATTTTCTAAGGTTTTCTAGGTTTTTCTAGGGATTTATAGGAGTTTTCTGGGGTTTTCTAGGAATTTTCTAGTATTTTCTATGGTTTTCTAGGATTCTCTAGGGGTTTTCTAGGATTTTCTTGGGTTTTCTTAGGGTTTTTTAGTGTTTTCTAGGGTTTTCTAGGATTTTCTAAGGTTTTCTAGGGATTTTTAGGGTTTTCAATGGTTTTACTAGGGTTTTCTTGGGTTTTCTAGGATTTTTTTAGGATTTTTCTAGGATTTTCTAATGTTTTTAAGGTTTTTCTAGATTTTTCTAGAGTTTCTAAGGTATTTTTCGGTTTTCTTGGGTTTTCTAGGGATTTTCAGGTTTTTTTTTTGTTTTCTAGGATTTTTTATGGTTTTCTAGGATTTTTTAAGGTTTTCTAGGATTTTCTAGGATTTTTCTAGGATTTGCTAGCGTTTTCTATGATTTTCTACGATTTTCTAGGATTTTCTAGAGCTTTTCTAGGGTTTTCTAGGGTTTTCAATGGATTTATAGGGTTTTCTATGGTTTTCTTAGGGTTTTCTAGGGTAATCGAGAGTTTTTTAAGATTTTCTTTGGTTTTCGAGGGTTTTTCTAAGATTTTCTAGGGTTTTCTAGGGTTTTCTAGGGTTTTCTAGGATTTTCTAAGTTTTCTAGGATTTTTCTAGGATTTTCTAGGATTTTCTAGGTTTTTTTTAAGGTTTTCTAGGGTTTTCTTGGGTTTTCTAGGGTTTTCTAGGGATTTCTGAGGGTTTTCTATGATTTTCTAGGTTTTTTTAGGAGTTTTCTAGGGTTTTCTAGGCTTTTCTATAGTTTTCTACGATTTTCTAGGATTTTTATAGGATTTTTTAGGTTTTTCTATGGATTTATAGGATTTTCTATGGTTTTCTTAGGGTTTTCCAGGGTTTTCGATAGTTTTTTAGGATTTTCTATGGTTTTTGAGGGTTTTTTTTAGGATTTTCTAGGGTTTTCTAAGGTTTTTCTAGGGTTTTTCTAGGTTTTTCTAGGGTTTTCTATGGATTTTCTAGGGATTTTCTGGGATTTTCTAGAGTTTTCTAGGAATTTCTAGGGTTTTCTAAGATTTTCATCGGGTTTTCGAGAGTTTTTTAGGGTTTTCTATGGTTTTCGAGGGTTTTTATAGGGTTTTCTAGGGTTTTCTGGGAGTTTTCATGGGTATTCTAGGGTTTTCTAGGGTTTTCTTAGATTTTTTAGGAATTTCTAAGGGTTTTTTAGGGTTTTCTAAGTTTTTCTAGGGTTTTTTCTACGATTTTCTAGGGTTTTCTATGGTTTTCTACGATTTTCTAGATTTTTCTAGGTTTTTCTAGGGTTTTCAAGGATTTTCTTGGATTCTCTATGGTTTTCTACGATTTTCTTGGATTTTCAAGGTTTTTCTAGGATTTTCCAAGGTTTTTAAGGTATTTTTCAGTTTTCTAAGGTTTTCTAAGGATTTCCAGGGGTGTTGTGTGGTTTTCTAGTGTTTTTCTAGGGTTTTTTAGGGATTTCTATGAATTTCTAGGATTTTCTAAGGTTTTCTTAGGTTTTTCTAGGGTTTTCAAGGGTTTTTTAGGGTTTTCAATAATTTTCAAGGGTTTTTTGGGATTTTCTAGGATTTTTCTGAGTTTTCTAGGGTTTTTATAGGGTTTTCTTGGATTTTCTATGGTTTTCTAGGGATTTCTAAGGGTTTTCTTGGTTTTTCTAGGGATTTCCAGAGTTTTTCTAGGGTTTTCTAGCGTTTTCTAGGATTCTCTAGGATTTTCTTGGGATTTTCTAGGATTTTCTAGGGTTTTCTAAGATTTTGTTAGGGTTTTCTAGGGTTTTTGAGAGTTTTTTAGGGTTTTCTATGATTTTCGAGCGTTTTTCTAAGATTCTGTAGGGTTTTATAGGATTTTCTGGGAGGTTTTCTAGGATTTTCTCGGATTTTTTAGGGCTTTCTAGAGATTTTTAAGGGTTTTCTAGGGTTTTCTAAGTTTTTCTAGGGTTTTTCTTGGATTTCCTAGGGTTTTCTATGGTTTTATACGATTTTCTAGGGTTTTCTAGGGTTTTCTATGGATTTATAGGGTTTTCTATGGTTTTCCTAAGATTTTCTAGGGTTTTCGAGAGTTTTTTAGGGTTTTCTATGGTTTTCGAGGGTTTTTCTAGGATTTTCTAAGGGGTTTTCTAGGGTTTTCTAGGATTTTCTAGGGTTTTCTAGGATTTTCTAGAGTTTTCTAAGGTTTTCGAGAATTTTTTAGGGTATTCTATGGTTTTCAAGAGTTTTTCTAGGATTTTCAATTGTTTTCTAGAATTTTTTTGGGTTTTCTAGGGTTTTTTAGGGATTTCTAAGGCTTTTCTAGGGTTTTCTAAGATTTTCTACGATTTTCTAGGCTTTTTCTAGGGGTTTCTAGGATTTCCTAAGGATTTATAGAGTTTTCTATGGTTTTCTTAGGGTTTTCTAGAGTTTTCGTGAGATTTTTTTAGGGTTTTCTAGGGTTTTCGAAAGTTTTTCTAGGATTTTCTAGGGTTTTTCTAGGGTTTTCTTGAGTTTTTTAGAGTTTTTTCCTATGATTTTCTAAGGTTTTGTAGGTTTTTTTAGGGTTTTCTAGGGTTTTCTAAGGTTTTCTAGAGGTTTTCTATGGTTTTTTAGATTTTTGTAGGATTTTCTATGGTTTTCAAGGGTTTTTGTAGAATTTTCTATGATTTTCTAGGGTTTTCTAAGGTTTTCTAAGTCTTTCTAGGGATTTCTAGGAGTTTTCTGGGGTTTTCTAGGAATTTTTTAGTGTTTTCTATGGTTTTCTAGGGTTTTCTAGGATTCTCTAGGGGTTTTCTAGGATTTTCTAGGGTTTTCTTAGGGTTTTTTAGTGTTTTCTATGGTTTTCTAGGGATTTCTAGGGTTTTCAAGGGTTTTACTAGGATTTTTTTGGATTTTCTAGGATTTCTTAGTGTTTTCAAGGTTTTTTCTTGGCTTTTCTTGAGTTTTCTAGTATTTTTTAGGGTTTTCTTGGATTTTCTAATGTTTTTAACATTTTTCTAGAGTTTTTAAGGTATTTTTCGGTTTTCTTGGGTTTTCTAGAGATTTCCAGGGTTTTTTTGCGATTTTCTAGGATTTTTTATGGTTTTCTAGGATTTTCTAGGGTTTTTCTAGAATTTTCTAGGGTTTTCTAGGGTTTTTCTAGAATTTTCTAGGGTTTTCTATGGTTTTCTACGATTTTCTAGGATTTTCTAGAGTTTTTCTAGAGTTTTCTAGGGTTTTCAATGCATTTATAGGGTTTTCTATGGTTTTCTTAGGATTTTCTAGGGTAATCGAGAGTTTTTTAAGATTTTCTTTGGTTTTCGAGGGTTTTTCTAGGATTTTCTAGGGGTTTTCTTGGGTTTTTAAGGTTTTTTAAGATTTTCTAGGATTTTCTTGTGTTTTCTAGGGTTTTTAGGGATTTTCTGAGGGTTTTCTATGATTTTCTAGGTTTTTCTAGGAGTTTTCTAGGGTTTTCTAGGCTTTTCTATGGTTTTCTACGATTTTCTAGGATTTTCTAGGGTTTTTCTAGGGTTTTCTAGGTTTTTCTATGGATTTATAAGATTTTCTATGGTTTTCTTAGGGTTTTCTAGGGTTTTTGATAATTTTTTAGGGTTTTCTATGGTTTTCGAGGGTTTTTCTAGGATTTTCTAGGTTTTTCTAAGGTTTTTCTTGGGTTTTTCTACTGTTTTCTAGGGTTTTTCTAGTATTTTCTTAGGTTTTCTAGGGTTTTCTTAGATTTTCTGGGTTTTTTAGGGATTTCTAAGAGTTTTCTAGGGTTTTCTATGTTTTTCTAGGGTTTTTCCAGGATTTTTTAGGATTTTTTATGGTTTTCTACGATTTTCTAGGATTTTCGAGGGTTTTTCTAGGGTTTTCTATGAATTTATAGGGTTTTCTTTGGTTTTCTTAAGATTTTCTAGGATTTTCGAGGGCTTTTTTGGGTTTTCTATGGTTTTTGAGGGTTCTCCAACATCTTGTCGGGTTTTCTAGGATTTACTAGAGTTTTTTAAGGTTTTCGAGGGTTTTTTTAGGGTTTTCTATAGTTTTCAAGGGTTTTTCTAGGATTTTATAGGGTTTTCTAGGATTTTCTTGGGTTTTCTATGGATTTTCTGATGGTTTTTTAGGGTTTTCTAGGTTTTTTTGTAGGAGTTTTTGAGAGGTTTTCTATAGTTTTCTACGATTTTCTAGGATTTTCAAGGATTTTCTAGGTTTTTCTAAAGCTTTCTAGGGATTTCTAGGGTTTTTCTAAAGTTTTTTAGGGTTTTCTATGGATTTATAGGATTTTCTATGGTTATCTTAGGGTTTTCGAGAGTTTTTTAGGATTTTCTATGGTTTTCGAGGGTTTTTATAGGATTTTCTTGGATTTTTCTAGAATTTTCTAGGGTTTTCTAGGATTTTTCTAGGGTTTTCTAGCGTTTTCTATGAATTTCTATGATTTTCTAGGATTTTCTAGAGTTTTTCTAGGGTTTTCTAGGGTTTTCAATGGATTTATAGGGTTTTCTATGGTTTTCTTAGGGTTTTCTAGGGTAATCGAGAGTTTTTTAAGATTTTCTTTGGTTTTCGAGGGTTTTTCTAGGATTTTCTAGGATTTTCTGGGGTTTTCTTGGGTTTTCTAGGGTTTTCTAGGGTTTTCTAAGTTTTTCTAGCATTTTTCTAGGATTTTCTAGGATTTTCTAGGGTTTTTTAAGGTTTTCTAGGGTTTTCTTGGGTATTCTAGGGATTTCTAAGGGTTTTCTATGATTTTCTAGGTTTTTTAGGAGTTTTCTAGGATTTTCTAGGCTTTTCTATAGTTTTTTACGATTTTTTAGGATTTTCTAGGATTTTTATAGGGTTTTTTAGGTTTTTCTATGGATTTATAGGATTTTCTATGGTTTTCTTAGGGTTTTCTAGGGTTTTCGAGGGTTTTTGTAGGATTTTCTAGGGCTTTTTAAGGTTTTTCTAGGGTTTTTCTAGGGTTTTCTAGGGTTTTCTAAGGATTTTCTAGGGATTTTCTGGAATTTTCTAGAGTTTTCTAGGAATTTCTAGGGTTTTCTAAGATTTTCATAGGGTTTTCGAGAGTTTTTTAGGGTTTTCTATGGTTTTCGAGGGTTTTTCTAGGGTTTTCTAGGGTTTTCTAGGAGTTTTCTATGGTTTTCTTAGGGTTTTCTAGGGTATTCGAGAGTTTTTTAAGATTTTCTTTATTTTTCAAGGGTTTTTCTAGGATTTTCTAGGATTTTTTGGGGGTTTTATTGGGTTTTCTAAAGTTTTCTAGGATTATCTAGGGTTTTCTAAGGATTTCTAACGGTTTTCTAGGGTTTTCTAAGTTTTTCTAGGGTTTTTTAAGGATTTTCTAGGGTTTTCTAGGATTTTTCAAGGGTTTTCTAGGATTTTCTTGGGTTTTCTAGGGTTTTCTAAGAATCTTAGGGTTTTTTATGATTTTCTAGGTTTTTCTAGGAGTTTTCTAGGGTTTTCTAGGGTTTTCTATGGTTTTCTAGGGTTTCCTATTGTTTTCTATGGTTTCTAGGATTTTCTAGGGTTTTTCTAGGATTTTCTAGAATTTTCTATGGATTTATAGGGTTTTCTATTATTTTCTTTAGATTTTCTAGGGTTTTCGAGAGTTTTTTAGGGTTTTATATTGTTTTCGAGGGTTTTTCTAAGATTTTCTAGGGTTTTCTAGGTTTTTTTAGGATTTTCTTTTGTTTTCTTGGATTTTTTTTGTTTTTTAGGATTTTCTAAGGATTTTTGAGTGCTTTTTAGGGTTTTTAGGTTTTTTTAGGAGTTTTCTAGGAATTTTCTATGATTTTCTATGATTTTCTAGGATTTTCTAGGGTTTTCTATGGATTTATAGGGTTTTCTATGGTTTTCTTAGGGTTTTCTAGGATTTTCGGAAGTTTTTCAAGATTTTCTATCTTTTTCGAGGGTTTTTATAGGGTTTTCTAAGGTTTTCTAGGATTTTCTAGGGTTTTTTAGGGTTTTCTTGGGTTTTCTACGATTTACTTGGGTTTTTTTATGGTTTCTAGGATTTTCAGAGGATTTTCTACGGTTTTTTAGGGTTTTCTATAGTTTTCGAAGGTTTTTTTAGAATTTTCTATGGTTTTCTATTGTTTTTCTAGGGTTGTCTTGGGTTTTCTAGGGTTTTTTATGATTTTCTAAGGTTTTCTAGGGTTTTTCTAGGTTTTTCTAGGGTTTTTCTAAGGTTTTCTAAGAATTTCTAGGGTTTTCTATGGTTTTCTAGGCTTTTGTACGATTTTCTATGGTTTTCGAGGGTTTTTGTAGGATTTTCTATGATTTTCTAGTGTTTTTGATTGTTTTTCTAGGATTTTCTATGGTTTTGTTGGATTTTCTAAGGTTTTCTAGGTTTTTCTAGGGATTTCTATGAGTTTTCTGGGGTTTTCTAGGGGTTTTCTAATGTTTTCTATGGTTTTCTAGGGTTTTCTTGGGTTTTCTATATTTTTTAAGGATTTCTAGGGTTTTTTTGGGTTTTTCTAGAATTTTCTAATTTTTTCTAAGGTTTTTCTAGGTATTTCTAGGGTTTTTAAGGTCTTTTTCAATTTTCTAGGGTTTTCTAGGGATTTCCAAGAGTTTTCGGGAGATTTCTAGGGATTTTCTAGGGTTTTCTAGAATTTTTAAGGGATTTCTTGGGTTTTCTAAGGTTTTCTTAAGATTTTCTAGGGTTTTCGAGGGTTTTCTATGGTTTTCTAGGAATTTCTAAGGGTTTTCTAGGTTTTTCTAGGGATTTCCAGGGGGTTTTTTGGGGTTTTCTAGCGTTTTCTAGGATTTTCTATGATTTTCTAGGAATTTTCTGGGATTTTCTAGAGTTTTCTAGGGATTTCTATGGTTTTCTAAGATTTTCTTAGGGTTTTCTAGGGTTTTCGAGAGTTTTTTAGGGTTTTCTATAGTTTTCGAGGGTTTTTCTAGGGTTTTCTGGGAGTTTGATTGTGTATTCTAGGGTTTTCTTGGATTTTCTAGGAATTTCTAAAGGTTTTTTAGGTTTTTTCTAGGATTTTCTTGGATTTTCTATGGTTTTCTACGATTTTCTATGATTTTCTAGGGTTTTTCTAGTGTTTTCTAGGATTTTCTAGGGTTTTTCTAGTGTTTTCTAGGGTTTTCTATGGTTTTCTACGATTTTCTAGGATTTTCTTGGGTTTTCTATGTTTTTCTACGATTTTCTTGGATTTTCAAGATTTTTCTAGGATTTTCCAGGTTTTTTAAGTTATTTTTCAGTTTTCTAAGGTTTTCTAGGGATTTTCAGGGGTTTTCTAGGGTTTTCTAGGAATTTTCTAAGGTTTTTTAGGAATTTCTAAGAATTTCTAGGGTTTTCTAAGGTTTTCTTAGGGTTTTCTAGGGTTGTTTAGGGTTTTCTACGATTTTCAAGGGTTTTTTCTAGGATTTTCTAGGATTTTTCTGAGTTTTCTGGGATTTTATAGGATTTTCTAGGATTTTCTTGGCTTTTCTATGGTTTTCTAGGGATTTCTAAGGGTTTTCTAGGGTTTTCTTGGTTTTTCTAGGGATTTCCAGGGTTTTTCTAGGAATTTCCAGGGTTTTTCTAGGGTTTTCTAGCATTTTCTAGGATTCTCTAGGATTTTCTAGATATTTTCTAGCATTTTCTAAGGATTTTTAGGATTTTCTAAGATTTTCTTAGGGTTTTCTAGGGTTTTCGAGAGTTTTTTAGGGTTTTCTATGATTTTCTAGGGTTTTTCTAGGATTCTCTAGGATTGTCCAGGGTTTTCTGGGGGTTTTCTAGGGTTTTCTCAGATTTTTAGGGCTTTCTAGAGATTTCTAAGGGTTTTCTAAGTTTTTCTAGGTTTTTCTTGGATTTTCTAGGATTTTCTATAGTTTTCTAGGATTTTCTAGGGTTTTCTAGGGTTTTCTATGGATTTATAGGGTTTTCTATGGTTTTCCTAAGGTTTTCTAGGGTTTTCGAGAGTCTTTAGGGTTTTCTATGGTTTTCGAGGATTTTTCTAAGATTTTCTAGGGTTTTCTAGGATTTTCTAGGGTTTTCTATTGTTTTTCTAGAGTTTTCTAAGGTTTTTGAGAGTTTTTTAGGGAATTCTATGGTTTTCGAGAGTTTTTCTAGGATTTTCAAGGGTTTTCTAAGATTTTCTTGGGTTTTCTAGGGTTTTCTAGGGATTTTTAAGGGTTTTCTAGGTTTTTCTTGGAGTTTTTTAGGGTTCTCTAGGATTTTCTACAATTTTCTAGAATTTTCAAGGGTTTTTCTAGGGGTTTCTAGGATTATCTATGGATTTATAGGGTTTTCTATGGTTTTCTTAGGGTTATCTAGAGTTTTCGTGAGATTTTTAGGGTTTTCTAGGGTTTTCGAAGGTTTTTCTAGGATTTTCTAGGGTTTTCTATGATTTTTCTAGGGTTTTCTTGAGTTTTTTAGGGTTTTTTGCTGTGATTTTCTAAGATTTTGTAGTGTTTTTCAAGGTTTTTCTAGGGTTTTTCTAGGGTTTTCTAGGATTTTCTAAGATTTTCTAGAGGTTTACTATGGTTTTCTAGGTTTTTGTAGGGTTTTCTATGGCTTTCAAGGGTTTTTGTAGAATTTTTTATGATTTTCTAGGGTTTCCTAAGATTTTCTAGGTTTTTCTAGAGATTTTTAGAAGTTTTCTGGGGTTTTCTAGGAATTTTCTAGTGTTTGCTATGGTTTTCTAGGATTTTCTATGAGTTTTCTAGGATTTTCTAGGGTTTTCTTAGGGTTTTTTAGTGTTTTCTATGGTTTTTTATGGTTTTCTAAGGTTTTCTAGGAATTTCTAGGGTTTTCTTAGGATTTTCAAGGGTTTTACTAGGGTTGTCTTGGGTTTTCTTGGATTTTTTATTGTTTTCTAGGTTTTTTCTTGGGTTTTCTAGTATTTTTTAGGGTTTTTCTAGGATTTTCTAATGTTTTTAACATTTTTCTAGATGTTTTCGGAGTTTTTAAGGTATTTTTTGGTTTTCTTGGATTTTCTAGGAATTTCTAAGGTTTTTTTGGTGTTTTCTATGATTTTTTATGATTTTCTATGATTTTCTAGGGTTTTTCTAGGATTTTCTAGGGTTTTCTAGGGTTTTTGTAGGGTTTTCTAGGGTTTTCTATGGTTTTCTACGACTTTCTAGGATTTTCTAGAATTTTTCTAAGGTTTTCTAGGATTTTCAATGCATTTATAGGGTTTTCTATGGTTTTCTTAGGGTTTTCTAGGGTAATCGAGAGTTTTTTAAGATTTTCTTTGGTTTTTGAGGTTTTTTCTAGGATTCTCTATGGTTTTCTTGGGTTTTTCTAGGGTTTTCTAGGATTTTCTTGGATTTTCTAGGATTTTCTAGGGATTTCTGAGGGTTTTCTAGGGTTTGCTAGATTTTCTTAGGAGTTTTGTAGGATTTTCTATGGTTTTCTACGATTTTCTAGGATTTTCTACGGTTTTTCTACGGTTTTTAATGGTTTTCAATGGATTTATAGGATTTTCTATGGTTTTCTTAGGGTTTTCTAGGTTATTCGAGAGTTTTTGAAGATTTTATTTAGTTTTCAAGGGTTTTTCTAGGATTTTCTAGGATTTTTTGGGGGATTTTCTTGGGTTTTCTAAAGTTTTCTAGGATTTTCTAGGGTTTTCTAGGGTTTTTTAAGTTTTTCTAGGTTTTTTTTAGGATTTTCTAGGGTTTTCTAGGGTTTTCTAAGGGTTTCTTGGATTTTCTAGGGTTTTCTCGGAATTTCTAAGGGTTTTCTATGATTTTCTATGTTTTTCTAGGAGTTTTCTATGGTTTTCTAGGGTTTTCTATAGTTTCTAGGATTTTCTAGGATTTTTCTAGGATTTTCTGGGTTTTTTATGGATTTATAGGGTTTCCTATGGTTTTCTATGGTTTCTAGGATTTTCTATATTTTTCTACGATTTTCTAGGATTTTCTAGGGTTTTTCTAGGTTTTTCTATCTTTTTCAATGGATTTATAGGGTTTTCTATGGTTTTCTTGGGTATTCGAGAGTTTTTTAAGATTTTCTTTGGTTTTCAAGGGTTTTTTTTAAGATTTTCTAGAGTTTTTTGGGGGGTTTTCTTGGGTTTTTTAAAGTTTTCTAGGATTTTCCTGGGTTTTTTAGGGATTTCTAAGGGTTTTCTAGGGTTTTTTATGATTTTCTAGGATTTTCTAGAGTTTTTCTAGGGTTTTCTAGGATTTTTTGGGTTTTCTTGGGTTTTATAGGGATTTTTGAGTGTTTTCTATGATTTTTAGGTTTTTCTAGGGTTTCCTATTGTTTTCTATAGTTTCTAGGATTCTCTAGGGTTTTTCTAGGATTTTCTAGGTTTTTCTATGGATTTATAGGGTTTTCTATTGTTTTCTTAGGATTTTCTAGGATTTTCGAGAGTTTTTTAGGGTTTTCTATGATTTTCGAGGGTTTTTCTAGGATTTTCTAAAGTTTTCTAGGTTTTTTTAGGGTTTTCTTGGATTTATAGGATTTTCTATGGTTTTTTTAGTGTTTTCTAAGTTTTTCTGGGATTTTTCTAGGATATTCTAGAGTTTTTTAGAATTTTCTTGACTTTTTTATGGTTTTCTAGAAATTTCTAAGGGTTTTCTATATTTTTTTAGGGATTTTCAGGGGTTTTCTAGGGTTTTCTAGAATTTTCTAGGGATTTTCTAGAGTTTTCTAGAGTTTTCTAGGTATTTCTAGGGTTTTTCTAAGATTTTCTTAAGGTTTTCTAGGGTTTTCAAGAGTTTTTTATGGTTTTCGAAGGTTTTTCTATAATTTTCTTAGGTTCTCTAGGGTTTTCTGTGGTTTTTCTAGGATTTTCTAGGGTTTTCTAGGGTTTTTTAAGATTTTTTTGGTTTTTTAGGGATTTCTAAGGGTTTTCTAGGGTTTTCTAAGTTTTTCTTGGGTTTTTCAAGAATTTTCTAGGGTTTTCTAGGGTTTTTCAAGGATTTTCTAGGGTTTTCTAGGGTTTTTCTAGGGTTTTCCAGGGTTTTTTAGGATTTTTGTAGGGTTTTCTAGGGTTATAGAGGGTTTTTTATGGTTATCTATGGTTTTCGAGAGTTTTTCTAGGATTTTCTAAGGTTTTCTAGGATTTTCTTGGGTTTTCTAGGGTTTTGTAGATATTTTTGAGGGTATTCTAGGATTTTCTATGTTTTTCTAGGAGTTTTCTATAGTTTTTTAGGGTTTTCTATAATTTTCTACGATTCTCTAGGATTTTCTAGTGTTTTTTTAGGATTTTCTAGGATTTTCTAAGGTTTTCTATGGATTTATAGGGTTTTCTATGGTTTTCTTAGGGTTTTCTATGGTTTTCGAGGGCTTTTCTAGGATTTTCTCGAGTTTTTTAGGGTTTTCTGGGGCTTTTTTAGAATTTTCTAGGGTTTTCTTGGGTTTTCTAGGATTTTCTAGGGATTTTCAAGGATTTTCTAGGAATTTCTAGGGTTTTTCTAGGATTTTCTAGGGTTTTCTAGGATTTTCTAGGGTTTTCTAGGGATTTT